>NC_133167.1:77283653-77598846 GCF_040802235.1 Manis javanica | reverse complement strand
TGTGTGATATTCTTAATTGACACTAATGTTAATAATAACAATATTCATCATCTCAATGTCCCCAGGGAGGGTTGCAAGAAAGTCATATTAACCTTGACACCTAATTCCCAGCTCATTAGCTTGCATGGGTCTCAGCCTGACATCCACATCTGCCCGCCAGCTCTTCCTAAATGTGCCGTGGCATGGCTGGGAGTTCCCACCAGGGGGCTGCCCCACGTGTGTGGGGACCGAGTATTAGTCTTCTATCTTCTTCCTGAAGAGGAGCTGCTCTGAATGAGGACGCAGCTCCCTCACTTCACGGCCAGGTGTAATGACATTCTTCGCGCCATCTCATTCTTGCTTGGTTCCTTCAGGACGCATCTGCACTGGTCTTCCCAGACACGGGAAGTGGCCTCACTTGCTTTTTAGCTTTTCCCTCAGAGTTTCAAAGCAGCATGCATGGTGTGGGCCTGTAAGTCTGACAACACTTTTCATCCAAATGGGCACTTTAGCATCTTGTGGTTCTGTCCCTCCAAGGATGAGCACACCCCACACCATCCTCATCCTCCTTCCTCCTCTGTTTCTTCTCCAGGGTGCTCCTTGCTCCTGCAGAAAACAGACACATAAACAAACACACACACACTTACCAACACAAACAATACCACCCCCCATCCCCAGACAGCATTAACTCCTGCAGACTGGAGGGAGAGACGATGGCAGAGATGGGACTGCCAGCTCCTGAACACGGCGGACTAAGTCGAGACAAAAAATGCTGTAACATTGGTGCCTACTGAGAACTGCCATTTGAATTTTATGACCAGGTCTTAAATGCGTATCTTATAGCCTGTTATGGAGAAGCACGTTTAAATAGTCAGATAGGTCTAATAATGGAATAAGTGTCCCTGGGAAGTGGTGAGCTTCTAACAATAAAGGCATTTAAGTAGACAGATGACCAACGTTAAGGCAATTTCGAAAATGTGCCGTCTTCATTTCTGGGTTGGGAGATGCTTGAGGGATATTCTTGGCTGGAAGATATCATTTATCCACTTCGCATTTTGCATAACAGCGTAGAGATTCTAAAGAACTTTCATATATCCTGAGCTATTTTATTCCTTGAAAAGTGTCCTGTGAAATGAAGCAGGGACTGTGCTTATATAAAAATAAGAAAAAGGGCTCAGAAAATTTATAAATTATCCTCAGGTTACAGGGCTGATAAATAGCTGAATCTGACCCCATTGTGTCCCTAAACTTTATATATATTGACCAATGCAAATGTCCAATTTGTCCAATGAGTGTTCTTCTCTTGGTTGGCTGGTAAGGGCTGCTGCTTCTGTGGGGTGAGGAAATGAACCTAAATGAGACTTTTTGATCTTCCATATTTGCCACAAAGTTCGAAGATGTCTTGAATCACAGAAAAGTAATCAGAAAATCCTCCTGGTTTCTTTCTCTTTAATCCCTCTCAGCTGGGGTTAAATATGTGAAATCTGAAGGAATCATGTCCCCTCAAAGAATGCAAATTAGTGGCACTAGATTCTGAGTTTCTTTAGGGCAGAAGTCTTTCATTTCTGTATTACTGCCTTATGCTACATAGTAACACTGTTTAAAAAGTACACAGTTAAAGAACGGATACAAGGAGGAAGGGAGGGATGCATGGGTAGACGGGTGGATGGAGGTGACCAGCATCCCCCACACTTTCATCCCCGCGCATCAGTGTCTGGGAACCAAAGGGCTTGAGGACTTATATCGCCACTGGTATTTAATGAAGTCTCCTTAACTTTCTAGCTACTCTTCAGCAAAGACATTCTGTCACATTTCTTCTCTTGGGTGGCTTCTATGGGTGTGTAATTCACCAGTTCTTTTGACTTGCCTTTCTCAAACCTGACTTATTGTTAATTCACTGTGTCTAAATTGTTCTGGACGGCGTCTGCCCCGCGACAGACTGCTAAGCAAGTGAGGCTTCTTTAGGAGCCTGCAAATCCAGGACTGCAGGACTAGGAGGGTAGTTGTTCCATGATTTATGGCTAGAGGTGTGCACTCTGTGTGCTGTTGGCAGTGATGATAAAGCAGACATCAGTGCCTCTGTGGATTTCCTGTTGCCCCTTCAATAGCCACCATTTGGAAGCATAAATTTAAGGTATGAAGTACTGGAGTGGGAAACCTTTTCAGGCTGCCACCACACTATGGACTTCCCTTCAGGTTTTCTAAACTAGTAAAACTAATATTTCACATTTACCTGCATAATTGTGTCTGTGTCCTTTTCCCACTTGAGCAGACAAACTCTTCCTAGAACACATGATGAGAACTGTTCTGATGCCTACATATCCTTTTGGTTCCAACTGACCACTGGGACAGTCTGCAAGGAAGCACTCACTTTTGCTGTCCTTAGGTGGTCATGCGTAACTCCTTAGTCAGAATAGATCTGCTACATAGCCTCAGCCTCTCATAACCAAGGGGGAAATCCATATTTTCTTTTTAAATTGGGATGGGGAAAACTCATGATGGAGAAGACACTGAATTTTTTAGTGCAATGCCTCATTATGTGTACACAGGTTTACAGCATTATTGGGCTGTGTATATTGTCGTTGATAGATCTAAAGTTTTCAGCAGTGGTTCTCAAAGTGTGTCCCTCCACAAGCAGCCTCAGTATCACCTGAGAACTTGTTAGTAAAACAAATTCTTGGGACCCTACTCCAGATCCTGCTGCTTCTGAACCCCAGGGGTGGTGCTGGAAATCGGTGCATTTTAATGTACATGTAGTTCTAATGCACACTCAAATTTAAGAACCCTGGTTTTAGGATGTTGATAAGAATCACTTTTTCTTTTCATCTTTTTAAAACAATAGTGTACAAAAATGAAATCATCTCTTTTTTGAAGAGCATTCTCTTGCCTGAAGGTTTTGGGCAAGTTCACTATGGATTCAGTGAGACTGAGAAATGACAACGGTCTTGGAGTAACAGGGTTTATACCCGGCTTTCTTCTCCTGGTGGTAGTTTGAGCACTAGAATTATGTCTGCATCCAGAGGTCTGCAGATCTGTAATCCACCTCCATCTCTGCCTTCACCCGGCGCACTGGGCAGAGCTTTATATATAGTGATTCAGTATTCGTAGAGTTAATAATAGCTCATTGCCTTTGGGTGTAGCAGCAGTAGCCTTAGCAGTAGGCCAATTCAGTCATCAAGTAGTTTAGGGTCAGGTGAGGATCCTGGCCATAGGAACTTCCATTTTCCTTACAGCATTTAATCAGATTGAATAATTATTCATACTTTTTCTCAAGCATATGTTAATCACATTAGAAATGCCATTCCCCTTTTTCAAAAGGGCAAAAAAAAGGTAACATCCCTTCAATGGGTGCCTTCCAAAGTGAGGACTCTGAAACAAAAGTTTCAGTTCTTATTGCTGTCTGTTCTAAGAGAGCCTCCCTTCACACAGAATATTCACAAAAGTTACCCTTAACACTACTTAGCTGAGAGAGGAGTAGGATAAAATGTGGTAGTGGGGTGAAGGCTTTAAAAAAACAAACATAAGAAGCAGCTTGTCTAGTTATGGATGAAATGCTTTGTAAATTTCTTAGAGGGGACATTTACACATTTAATGACTCCACAAGTCAGTTCTTTAAAATTTGATTGTTTCTACTGGCCAGAATCCCATCTCTGTGTCAGCATTGGGCAGTATTGGGGTAACTGTGGTAAGCACATTATATATCAGTCCATGATTAATCAGCTGACATTTATTGAGTGTCCCCAAAGTGGGTTAGAGAAGGGGGCTACTAAAATGATGGTCCCTGCTTTTTAACAAGCTTACAATAATCTAATTGGACAGATGGAAGTAAAACAGAAACACTTAGTGTCAATATGACCCTCTGGGATCTAACAGGATCAGACATGAGGAGGCATGAGGCTACGCACTGCAGATTCAGGGGAAGTGGCCACTCTGAGCATCTGTATTTAAGAAAGGAGGCTTCAGGGGGCAGGTGGACTTCAGAAGATGCTCACTCTCTGTGGTGGATTATTTGTTGAAGTGGCCTCAGTTCTTTCCCTTCCTGTATCTCTACCCCTCGGCAGTGCAAGCTTTCGGCTGCCCACATTAGCAGAGCCTACTCCTCCACTCCTGGATCTGAGCCGGCCTTGTGACAGTGGCAGTGATGAGGTGCCAGTTTCAGGTCCAGACCTCAAAAGGCATTGCATACCTCTGGCCTCTCTTGGAACATGTCCAGCAGCCACGAAACAGCCTGGGCTCAGCTTGCTAAAGGAAAAGAGGCCACTTTCTTCCAGAGATGAGCTGTTTGAACTGAGGCCATCAGAAACCAGTTAGCCTCCCCAGCAGAGCTATCAGTGAGCCCAGCTGAGAACAGAGGAAGCCTCCTCTCCCTGGATGAGCCCAGTCAAAATTGTCAACCCTCAGAATCCTGGCCTAAAAGAAAGGATATTGTTTTAGGCCAACAAATCTTGGAGTGGTTTGTCACACCGCAGTAGGTAACTGATACAAGGTCTAAAAGGTGGAGAGGAAGGGAGAGGAAGGGAGAAAATGGTCCTGGGTAGAATTTCAGCCCCCAAAAGGTCAAGAGTTAGAAATTTGTGAGGTCAAGTCAAAGAAAAGCAGGATTGGATAACTGACCACTTTTTTTCAATAAGCTGCCAGAAGCTCCAGTGTTAAAGAGAACATGTACTGGAAGCCAGGCCTGCTGCTACACAGTGACCTTGAAGCCCCCCATCAGGGCATAAGGAATAGGAATCTCCATAAATTGAACACACAGCACCAAAATCCCTCCAAGCTGGATTCTGAGTGACATATTGTTTTCTAGCCAACTATGTTAGGCCAAGAAAAAAAAAAGGTCTTTGTGGCTTATAATCTGTATTTTTTATGTAAAAATCTAAAGTTTATGAGTCATACTTTCAAGAAACTGCTAGAGGCAATTTACGGAATCTCAGTATATTATGAAGTTGGAGTGCTTTTAAACTCCTGAGTTCTCACAATGCGAATCCATGAGCCATTGTGTAACAACTCAGTTTTGTTAGGTCATTGAACATATTTTTCACCACAAAAGAGCATAAGAGGAACCATTTCCCTTTAAATGCTAAAAATTTAGTGTTCTCTTTCCGTTGAGTGGTACTTGCTTGAAAAGTTTCCTGGGAGACGATGGATTCTTGTTTTAAAAGTAGCTCCTTAAATTCGAATGGACTGGGTGAGGGGTGGATTGACAGGGCCTGGAGTTCGGGTGGGGGGTGTGGTATTCAAATGGAACAATATTGCTGGATCTTTGTTCCACCAGCCACAGACACTTCCTTGGTTTATTTGTCAAAAAACCAGTTGACAAAGTGCCACAAACTTTCTACAAAACAGCCTGACTGAGCGACTGTTTCATTCAAACCATGCTCACATTAGTAGGGTCAAGATGTCAAAAAAAGCCTGGTGCACCAGGAATTTCAACAGAAGGGAAGGCGAGGGTTCCCACGACTGAAGTGTCACACGAGAGGAGCGTGAGAGAGGCGTCATGCCTGGAATGCTCGCCGCGTGTGCGCGCGCGCTGGCAGGGGATCGAGCGTGCTCTAAAGTTGTTTTAATTGCTTGTCTCCTGTGAACATGTTGCTCCCTTTTGACTCTCGAGTCACCAGTTCCCCCCGAAACTTTCGGGAACGAGGACCATCGCCCGTCCCGCGGGCCCCGCCTCCCCCCGCGTGCGGCTAACAGGTCCCCGGTGGCCGAGGCGGCACCCCGGCTCCCCCGCGGATCTCCGCAGCCCACTCGGACTGCAGCCGGGGTGCCGCCAGGCCTCCCATTGCGGCAGTCGGGGCGACGGCGGGCGAGGCGGCGCGCGCGGAGGGGGGCGCGGCGCAGGGCTGCGCGGGGTCCGTCTCGGCCCCGGCATGGGGGCGCGCGGCGCCGGGCGGGCTTGCCACGCGGGGAAGCAGGCCGGCCGCCGATTTCCAGGCACGCAACCCCGCCTCCAGGGCGCCCAGCCTCGCGCTCTCGCCCCGCCGCTCGCTCGCAGCCGCGGCCGGCGCCGCAGCCCCGCGCCACACAAAGGACTGCCGCCCGCGGGGCCGCTGCTCCCCCTCCGCGTCCTCCTCGGGTGACGGCAGCCCCGACAGCGGGGCTCGGGCGCGGCGGCGGCGGCGGCGCGGGGACCCGTCACTCCGGTCCCCGGGGCGGCGGCGGAGGCTTTTTCTTCTTTTCTATTTCGCTTTATTATTTTTTGCCCTTAAACCTCCTCGCCTCTCTGTGGTCCCAACCCCCTCTCCCCTGCCTGCCTTCTCCTCCGCCTCCTGTAAACAACTCTCCCACCCCCTCCCGCCCCCAAGTAAATAAATAAGAGGAGGAGGGTCGCGGGGAGGAGGCGAGAGGAGCCCGACCGACAGCGGCGGCCGCACGCACCTCGCACCCTGAGATGGCGCCGCGCCCCGCGCCGCCCGGGGAGGCCCGGGCCTGCCGCCGCCGCTCCTGCCGCTCCTGCTGCTGTGCGCCGCGGCCCTGGCGCCGGGGGCGGCCGCGGGCGGCGAGGTGGCTCCCGCGGGGCCCGCCGTGTGCTACTCGTCCCCGCCCAGCGTGGGCTCGGTGTAGGAGCTGGCCCCGCGCGCCGCGGTGGTGGTCGAGGGCAAGGTGCACCCGCCGCGGCGGCCGCAGGGGGCCCTCGGCGCGTAGGCGGCGGGCGAGGCAGGGGCGTGGGGCGCCGAGCGCCCGCTGCCCGCCCCGGGGCGCTGGGGCCGCCCGGCCCGGACGCGCTGTCGGCCGCCGACGGGACCACGCCCTCCCGGTCCCCCGGCCCGGCGCCCGGCGCGCGCCGGCCCGCGGACGAGACGCCCTATCTGGTGAAGGTGCACCAGGTGTGGGCGGTGAAAGCCGGGGGCCTGAAGAAGGACTCGCTGCTCACCGTGCGCCTGGGCGCCTGGCGCCGCCCCGCCTTCCCCTCCTGCGGGAGGCTCAAGGAGGACAGCAGGTACATCTTCTTCATGGAGCCCGACGCCAACAGCAGCGGCCGCGCGCCCGCCGCCTTCCGCGCGTCTTTCCCCCCGCTGGAGACGGGTCGGAACCTCAAGAAGGAGGTCAGCCGGGTGCTGTGCAAGCGGTGCGGTAAGTCCCTCGCCCTGGGGGCGTCGCCGCCGGCCGGGGGGCGCGAGCCGGGCGCGGGGCTCCGGGGTCCGACGGCCGCGGGCGGGCGCGGTCTGAGTTTGTCTTCGGGCCGCGTGCAGACTTGAGAGCGATGCTCAGAGGAGGAGGTTTCGAGGATTGGCTTCCACAGACAGGCAGCGCCTTCTCCAGTTTCCCGTTTTCTAGGCTTTGCACTGGTGAAGCCCAAGTTCGGTCGGGGCTGCCGCAAACTTTTCAATCCCTTGGGGTAGAAGAACGGAGACAGAAGAGCCGGCTGCTTTCTTGGGAGTGATCATTGAACTTGGCTTTGGTTAGGAGCTGCTGATTGCGGGCCGCCAGTGTGGGACTTTTTCTCTGGAGGAGAAGGGGGGAGTCCGACAGGATTTTAATGCTTTCCCCTCACTTAGAGCCCCGAGTGCGGACACGGTCAGGGGTTTGTGTCTAGGGGGCCCTGACAAGGAAGGACAGGGCGCTGGGGTCCTCTCCAAATGCGGCAGAGTTTGGGGCGAACTCAATACCGAGCGATAAGCGCAGTCTAACTTGTGAATACGTGTATGCGAGAGGTATAAAGCTGGCTTGTTGGGATGGAATCTTTTCGAGAATGGTTGCTTTCACGTATTTCGATTGGGAGTATGTTTTGGCACTTAAGTGAATCAGAATAGAGAAATGCAATCACAGAGCCTCACTTGTAGGCCCTGAAGACTCCCGGAAGGTAAGTGGAGCAAGCTGTTTCCCAGACCGTTTCGAATTTCACTGCTGGAAACTCTTCTTCCCGAGTGTCCTTAATATCATCAGGTCTGAGAAATTAGCTGATAATCTGATTACATGTCTGAGGGTGAATTACATTTATGCTGTTCGTAAGATAATTTCTAGGTTCTAAATATCTGTATAATTTCCTGATTACCATATAATCACTAAAACATAGCTGGGTTTCTTCTCAAACCAGAAATTAGTGTGATTACACATCACAAATTCTAACACTATAATAGCCTTCCCCTGCGTCTTTATGTATCTGTTTAGTAGATGGTTGGGGTAATTGAATTTGTACAAAGCTGAGCACGGTGCCACGCTCAGTTTGCCTGTGATGCAAAGCGTGTTAGTTCTCTTACATTTGTATCAGGTGATGGCCAATTTAAATTTCTGGTTGGCGTTCATGGTGCTGGTATCCTGCAGTTAATTAATACCCGACGATTTGGTTTTAATGGCAGGAAAGAGCATTGCTCATTCGCTGCTTCCTTTTTTTTTTAACAATGCACTTTTGTGTGCCAGAGACCTGTTAGGCTTACACCACTCTGTGGACAGAAGCTGTTCTCAGACAGTGGTGCTGAAGAAAGCTGAGTGACGTTGGGATTCCCCGGGTCTGGCTGATAGATGTCACCGTAAACCTGGGAAACACTCTGCCGGGAGCTGCCTTCTTAGGGAACACAGAACCTCAACACCAGTATACTGCAGCATACGCTATTCTGCTACAGAATCTGAAACAAAACCTTCTAAGCCAACCCTTTCAAGCCATCCCCTTGTCCAGTTTTCAGATGTTTTATTATATGTAATTCAGGAAGGGTTTTTTACCTTCCCCCAGACCATATGAGTTGTGAGTCATTTGCTACCCATGGTGGATGTTCATGTAAAAGGGATCACAGTTGGCAAGGATGCCTGGGGTTGGGGGTGTGTTGGTAGATTAGCAATGGTGTTAGTTATGCCTTTTAACTGGAAATAAATGTCAGACTCTGGGTTAAAGTTCTAATAAGCATCCGGAGAATGTTTGGAAATGGAAACATCGTGATGTCTGGAGGAATTCTATTTTGGTTTTGTGCTTCTAAGTGAAGAAAGCTTCCCTGAAGGTAGTTTTGCCTCTCTGTCTGTCAAAGGAAACTCACGGTTGTAAGCTGTGGCCTGCTAAGCAAAACAGTTTTTTTTTTTTAAATGAACTGGATATCTTCCTGTGTGTCATTGAGTAGATAAAGAAATCCTGAACGTAGTGCTCTAGGACTGTGTAATCATTGTGTATGTTTGGTGATTTTAGCATTACGCATTGTAAGGCAGGAATATTGTATGAAAACTTAATAGATTTAGCTAAGGACTAACTAAAAGTTTCTCTCGCATTTTTACAAACATAGTAGTTACAGTAATATTGTAGGATAAGAGTAAACAGCATCAACTATTTTATACACTGTAAACTCAGTACATCCATACCTGGAATACTGGGTGTAAAAGCGTGTGCATGAGTGGTGACAACTTGTGACTTCATCCAGTTATGTGGTCTCAGTTAACAGTGTCATTCAGAACCTACCAGGCAAAGAAACACAAATTGGAAAAAAATATATAGAGAGAAGAGGGGCTGATTTGTCTTGGTTGAACTGCTGCTGTGTGCTTCTGGCCAGAAGATTTCAGGGAGAGTGATGAAGTAGAGGGTTCTTATCTAAGGGGAAGATGCCCTGGGGCGAGATGGCGGTGTTGCTGTCCGAGCCCTTTTGTTAGGCTGGAGAGGGAATATAGCGAAGTCATTTTGTGATATCATATCCCGGGGACAGCTTCCAGGTCTCATGTGCTCAGCTGCAGTGTTGTTTCTGACAAGTTGCTTACTGATCTAAAAACTGCACATGCAACAGATTAGCTTTTGGGGTGAGCTCTTAGACGTCTTCCCTGAATTTCTTTTTTCTTAATCCCCCCCCATCAAAGAAGCTTCTGAGTAGTGTCAGTATGAAAAGCAGCTCTTCTCTGGAAAACCGGGCCTATTGAAACAGACTTTTGGGTGTACTTTGGAAGACAATACAGAATATCATATTTGCTTTATACTTGAAGTTTGTTTAAATTACACTTCTTTTTCAGTTATTTAAATTCTTCTTGGTCTTTGCTTTTTCTCTTGCTCACTGAATGGGCTAAGAAATATTTCTAAGTTTTATGTTAATCGGCACACAATATTTGCTGTTCAATTACAATTCTGTTATTCAAACAAATCACTGTTGGATGCACTATGCTTTTAGATTTCAAAGCATCACAGTTAACACTAGGCAGAAATTGATTTCCAAAAAATGAGTAAAAATAATGATGTTGAATTAGTATCTATAATCGGGCCATGCTAGATTTATACATCAATTGTGTTCTTACAAGCTAATCTAAATGTTTGGTATATCATCATATAATACTGGATGCATCGATAATGTAAACATGTTTGTCCAGTATTTGTGATAAAAGGCACTTTTTCTAGTATCCTCAATAACTTTAATAAAACATTCTGACCTTATGATGTTATTGAAATGACAGAAATGCTGCAGGGATTTTTCAGCCACTATTGAAGAAAATAGTTCTTCATAAAAGCTATAGTCAGGAGGTAGCAATAGGAACAGATAGAGCTTGACTATTTATGTTTCATAAATACACATGTAAATTTAATTCCCCAAGTGTTGGTGACTGCCCTCTTGAAAGGGTATCAACCTTGCTGTCATAAAAGCTATACTTAAAACACATCTTTCTTGTGGAGTAGAGAAACTGTATCTGTATTTATATTATGTTAAAAAAAATGAAACCAAGTTAGGTCTTCTGGGAAAACAACTCCTTGAAATCTGTTTTAAAAGGCGAACTTAAGTATCTGAATTAAAATATTTTACAAGAACTAGAGGTTAATTCTTATCAGTTGCAGGCTATCTGTAAGTCCTCTGAATCTAGGGAAAGTTTTAGGGTATATCTTAATGGGTGAGGTAAGATGGAGGAGCTTAAACAGCGCTGAGGGTCAAAACAATGAGCTGTCCTTCCACTGGCCGGTGTATTTATAGCAAATGAGAGCAAAATATGTGACTGGTCCAGTTATTGCCCTTGTCAAATATAATGTATTCATTGTTCAGGAAATCGCCTTTGCTTTGATGCCCATTTTCTTCCTGTTGTTTTGTGTATAATTAAGACAAAGAAATATCTTTTAAAACCGATTTTTAAATTTCAGTGACAATTTATGAATTGGCCTGATGTCCACAGATCTGCAAACTGTCATCTGCCTTCAGTACTGAGTAATACCTAAAGGTTTTTTGCTTGGTTGTTTTTGATATGCTTAAATGACATGAAAAATTTATAGATAGCTCTTAGTAAAGGGTATTTTGATGAGCTTTGTATAAATAAGTGATACTAATGAAAACAAGAAGTATATAATGAATAACAGTGGTAAGGATTAATTGACCCTTATATTCATTGAAAGCATGTAATGAAAAAAGTATCTAATAAAAGTAGCTCTTATTGACCCATGCAATTTGTTTTCAAAAACAATAGTGTAACATGCCTTAGAGTTCATAAGAAAATCAAGACTAATTTTAAGTGTTCTTATTTTTAAATAACAGAAATGGCTGTTGTGGGCAGTCTTCCATCCGTATATGAATGTTCTAAATTTCTGTATGCACATGTTACTCTGTACTCATGTTACCATAAAACTTAAAACTACAGTAACACTATGAAAGAATGTTTGACCTATGTACTCCCCCCAGAGCAGTCACTTCATAATACTTGAACTGACTAATAATACATCCTGTCATACTCTTAAATTTAAAGTTGAATTATTTGCAAATTTACAGAATACAGATAAATCTTGCTGAGTTGAAGCAAGTGCTAGTCAAGAGATTATATCTTCCTATTGTTTAGTATTGTGATGCATTTGAGGCAAACCTATTTCTAAAGGTATGCCTACTGGCTCTCTGTACGCAGATGATCCATATAAAAAATTAATTTGGTGAAGTTGAATGCTTCAAATGGGTTGACCAATCTCTGCTTGGCGCAGATCCAATTGTTAGGGAACTGTCCCCTAAATACAGACTTGTCATCCTGGAATTCTAGAGAGAAATGAGTAAGTGGCAATATGCCTCATTTTTTAGTCTTCAAGAAAACCAGGATATTTTTCCCTGTGGGAAATAGTTTCTTTGGCAACTGTATGCTTACCTTGCCTTACCCCACTGGGACCTAATAACATTTATGTCCTGTTTTTTTTTAATAATAAACTACATTTCTTTAAATTTTTAAATTATCCCCAGCATGGATGGCATATGGGAGACAGTCCTACCAGCTCCTGACTCAGGCTTCATGTGTATACCCCCTTCATTTCTGTTTCCTTTGTGAGGACACTGCAAGGGAAGGCTTTAGGTCAATGACAGGGCCTAGGAGTGGAGTTTCATCTGTGAGAGACTGAAGTATAGGCTTGCTGCTCATCAGTACACCGACTGGCCTTCTCTTGACACCTTGGAATTCGACGGGTGGGATTGGTCTGGGTCCAAGTAAGTCAGTAACGGAAGGCCTTAGATCATAGACTGTGACTGTGGATGGGCTTCCTGATAGGCTCTGTGCATCCCAGGAGGACTCAGATGCTCATGTACCTTGTATCTCTACTTCAGAGGCTTAACCCGCAAAGCCCAGGGTCCTGGCTTTGGGTATCTGCCCCAGGGTTTGGGAACTGGAAGAAAACCGCTTAGAGTGGGGCATAATTCTAGAGCTGAGAGCCAGATTTAGGAGGTAATGTTGGGCCGAGGAAACCTAGAGAAAGGAATTGCTTCCTCTTTTTGCTCTGCGGTGCTAGAATACGTGAGCTGAGCTGAGCCCAGCACAAGGAGACCTTGCTGACAAGGGCTCTGAGGCTTCGTAGTGGGTCCAGTTGGGAGCCCAAGGCATGGAGGGGGGCGTGATCAGAGGGGTAAAGCATTGTCTACATGGCTAAATTTGCAAAGCTCACAGCAGTAATACATCATCCCAAATGTTCATCTCTAGCCTGGGAGTTGCCATTAAGGCAGAGGAAGCAGGAGAAAAAATTGAGGGGCTGACTAAAGCAACTTAGTTTTAATGAATACTCATTGTTGTATCTTTCCTCTTTGATAGACTTTCATTGCTTGACTTATAAATAGATTAAACACCTGCTATATAATTAAATGAATAAGTGACTGAAGCACCTTAGCTCGTTGGGTAGTGGCAATCACTGCCCTCAAGTTCGAAAGAAGAAGAAAAACAGCTCTTGTTTCCTTCTCTTCAGATCTCTAATTTGGTGAGGGGTTATCTGGAGGAAGTAGCATTTAGAACCATGTCCTCCCAGGATGCTGTTTCTTCTTCTTTCACCCAGAATGTTGCCTCTGGATCAATTTCTGGGCATCAGAGAAAGGTTATTTAATTTCCTAAGATTTGTTTTTCCTTACTTATTTCTGGACAATATTTATTCTATGTTGTCTATAGTTCTAGCCGGGGAAAATTTTCCCTATGTTGTGAAGATTTCAAGCACAGAAAGGATTTTGAAAAGTCAACGAATCCCTACTGCAGTTTTGAGCAGACGATTCCGAAATCGTTCCAACTCATTTTGGGTATTAGATCTTAGTACTAGGAAGCACTGTGTTTTCCTTGATCTTCCCCACAGGTGTTTCACCATCTCAGCACTCTAAGTTCACTTCTTATAACTGACGATGGAAAAGCACTGCTTATATCCCTAAGAAGTAAAAAGACAACAACAAAAAAAAACAAAACAATATTTTTGGATGAGTTACTCTTTACTCTTTTTTTTTCCTTCGCTCCTCACAGCCTGTCAGCTCTTGTTCAGACTGCAGGTGGATAGCACGTGTCTGCTTGGGCTCTGATGCCTAATGAGACCCTTGTCCTCAAGTGCTCAGTGAGCCTTAGGGATGCCATGGGCGATGACGTAGTCCCAGCGGAGCCACAGATAGAGTGGCAGTATTTCCTTCTATGTCAGGGAGCATCCTGGCTGCATCTCTGGGCAGAAGATGGTAGCTCTCCACTGAGGAGGAGAAGGATGCTTCAAATTTGTCCTTAGACTACTCTGCCCTTGGGAGGTTATCTGGCAGTGAGGGCTGTTTGGTGACTGTCAGGTGGGGATGTTCTGCCCAGAGTCCTTGTGCTCATTGTCATGTCATCAGCACAAAAGGGCCACAGCTTTAAAATTCCCCAGACTCTCTACTTTGCAAACCTGACACCTCTGAGATGCTCTTTTCTCCATTGACTTCATTCCCATCCACCCAGATAGCTCTCATCTTGTCCTCAGGAGTACTAGTGACTTTTCTTTCATTGAAGCATTTTGGACCATAGTCTTATTCTGATGAACATGTTTTTTTTTCCTCCCAAATTATGGTAACATAAAATTTATCATTTTAACTATTTTTAAGTGTGCAGGTCACTGGCATTAAGTATTCACATTGGCAGGTAGCCATCACTACCATCCATCTCCAGAATTTTACATCTTTTCAAACTCAAACTCCAAACCCATTAAACAATAACTCCCTATTCCCCCCTCCTCCCAGCCCCTGGCAACTAGCATTCTAATTTCCTTCTCCATGGATCTGACTGTTCTAGGTATGGCATGGAAATGGAATCACACAGTACTTGCCTTTCTGTGACTGGCTTACTTTACTTGGCTTTAAGGTTGATCCTATAATGTCTTTAAGGTTGATCTATGTTTTAGCATGTGTCAGAATGTCATTACTTTTTAAGGCTGAATAATATTCCATCACATGAATAGACCACATTGTGTTTATCCATTCATCTGGGTTCCTTTTCCCTTTTGGTTATTGTGTGAATAATGCTTCTGTTTTGTACATGAGTATACAAATATCTGTTCAAGAATGCTTTCAATTCCTGGGGGTCTATACCCAGAGGTGGAATTGCTGAATCTCATAAGTAATTCTTTGCTTAATTTTTAGATGAACCTGTGTGCTCTGGGTGAGTAACGTTCCCTCTTTGCATCTCATTCCCTGAGAGGCGTAACGGGAAGGTCGAGCCGAAAGGCTTTCTGTGGTCCGTTCACACTGCATGTGGTCTTCATCTCAGAAACGACCCGACATGCAGACCGCTTCTGCCGTTGCCTTGGAGCTTTTCTCTTCCTCTCTTTTCATTTCAGTGTTGCTTGCAGGAGCATAACAGTGGAAAAGCCACTGTGGAACTTCCAGACGATCTGAAAGAGGAGTAAGAGCTTAACAAGAGGGAACCTTCGTGAAAAAGTGTCCCTGTCCTCCCAGCTGCATTGCCTCCACTGCCTCGTTGGGTCGTGCTGCTGCGCTGTCTGAAATGCTGAGTTATTTGTATTCACCAGCATTGTCTTCTCAAGAAGTAAATGCCGTTGTCTCTGCAGGCCTGTCTTTGAAATTTTACAGTATGATTAATAGATTAATTCACAACCGCAAACTTTTAAAGCAAGAAAGCTCAGTTGTTTTGTTTTAGTAGTATGAAGAAAGGTTCGAGGCATTCTGTGATGAGTTTTTATTTATGACAAAAGTTTTATTTATTTAAGACAAATCTGGCACAGTTTTAGATTCTAGTCATTAGAGCTGCCGTGGACATGCACGAGGCCAGCCCAGAGAGCAGGGAGAGAGCTTGGTTTCCAGCTCGATGGTACCAGGTCCGATGATGGCAGGGAGAGGATTCCCACCTTGGCTCAGTGTTAGGTTCGCAGACCTTCTTTCTCAGCTTATGATTCTTGTGGTTTGGGCAAGAAAGTGATCTATTTTGTCCCTTTTATGAGTAGAACGAGCAATGCAGAAACAAGATGTCAAACGAGGAGTAATTTCATCTTGTAAAAGCACTGCATGGAGAGGTCTGGGCAGTTCCCCAGAGGCTGTGCAGGACCCGGCAGGACTCAGCCCGGCTGCGGCCTCACTTTTCCCTTCAGTGTGGCCTCCAGAGCCCCTGGTGACACATCTACTCCAGCAGATCCAGGGTTGCTGATGAACTGTGGTTCCCGAGCCCGTATCTCTATCCTAAATCCTATTATTTGGCTCTGGATCCATTTATCCAACTACTTGTTGGATGACCCACCCTGATGTCCTACAGACACTTTATGCATATGAACCAGTGTCTCATCATTTCCCTGCCTGTCTGTCTGCACATCTGCACATTGTAATAATACCGAAGTCACTACCGCCCCCGATAAAACGCCATCCCTGCTCTTGCTTCCCGCGGCTTCCTTGACTGACTGCTTTCTCTGCGGCAGATCGAGTAGCCGAAGCTGATGGGAATTCCATTAGCGCCTCACCGTACAGTAGCATCAGTGTCCTCTTAAGTAACCCAAACCAGAAACCTCTCCTTTGCCCGGTATCACTTTGGTGATCAGATCCCACTGATTCTACCTCCTTGTCGTATCCCAGATTCTTCCCTTCTGCGGCAACCCCATTGTTTCTCTAGTACCTCCCATTCTTACTGTAACAGCCTTTTACCTTTGCTCTTGGATTCTCTCCCTTTTAAGTCCATTCACGGTACTGTTGCTAGAGTGGTCTTTCTGAAACAGAAATGATCACGCTACACCCTTGGGTAAAGTTCTTCAGTTGCCATCATGATAAAGTCTAGACTCCTTAGAATGGCACACAACTTTTGTCTGAATATTCTTATCCAGTTCCTGCTTCTGCCTGGAACCCTGAACTGCACGGATGGCACTGCTCCCCATGTGCCCAGTGGCTGTAGGGCCCTGTGCCCTCGCACATACCCTTCCCTTTTCCCAGAAGGGCCTGCCTCTCTGTCTGCCTTCTGTGCCATGGCCACTTACTGGTCTAGATTGTCTGTGCCCTTCCATGGGGAAATGGCTAAATAAAACAATATAGTTGTATAATGGATTATGCTACTGTCTTTATACTTTCTTCAAGATTTTTAATGACTTAGATATGTTCGTAGTGTGCTGTCCAGTGAAAAAAGTATCATGCAATCTGTGTGCGATTACTTTATCACCCGTCTGCCTCATCGACCTATCAATCTAAACAGAAATAAAAGCCTGGAAGGCTACTTAACAATATGTAAGAGTTGGGCACTGGAATTAGTGATGTTTAGAATGTTCTTCATTTTGTTGATGTTCTTAACATTTCTATAATGAATGTGTATTATTTTTTTTAGCAAGGAAAAACAATAAATGCTATTTTCAATAGAAATACCGACTTGTAAGTAGAATAGAGTCTTAGTTGGGGACTTTGCCCCTTTAGGATGTTGCCTTCCTTATAGCAGATGTCTTACGTCATGTAGGCTAATTGCTGTAACAAATGGTACCCTGAATATGCAGTGACTCAAATGCAGTGTTTATTTCTGCCCAGGGAACAGACAGAGCACAAGATGATCTGGTCTTTACTTTCTTCCAAAAGAGACCTGAGCTAACATCTGCGGCGTAGCTGAACCTTGCTTCAGACCGAATTGTTGAAATAGGCAGGGCTCCACTTTGTAATGGTCACTTTATTTTTAGTGGCAAAGCTATCCTCTGAAAAGTGGACAAAGTGCCTTCTACCATAACAGTCACCTGCATTTATTATAGGTAAATCACTTATTAAGTACATGCACTTCCTTGTGCTCAACTTAGCATTTGTGGGTTAGTTTGGCAATAAATCCTTTAAGTTTAATGCTCCCTATGTCTGGTTTCATTTGATATTGAAAATGCAGAGGATCAGGCCACATTCACTCTGGTGTTAGGTTGCCTTGTAGAGCTCTGTGTTGAACAAATCATTTTGATATAGGGATGGTATAGAAATACTCTCCAGCTCTATCACTGCTGATTTAATTGGGTTCTGTGATGTACATTTCTTTTCAGGATAAATTAAAATAGCTGATAAAGCTGCCTGTGAAAGCAAGTGGTTAGGTTAAACCTGCCTGGTATTTTTAAATGTATTGATGAGGCATCATTCCACAGTTTTTAAGCACTTTTATTAACTTTCCAGTAGTTTTATTTCCAGTAACTAGCTAAACAGTGGTCATTATGTACTCAGTAATCTTTCTCTTTAAAATACTATTGAAAAGTCTGTGAAAATGATTAAGGTGCCAGTATCATCCACCTACTTCTTGTGAGTGAGAATTGTTGGTGATGGTGTGATTAGCCGGGTGTATGTGCTTCCTTTGTGCAACCCAGGAGGAAAGGAAGCCGATTCAAAACAGGTGAATGGAGACAATGAATGAATGTTTTTGAAACTGTAAAATAATTAGTCCTTTGTGCGTCTATAATATACATGTTCGTGCTCTGTTTAAAAACATTTTTATTTAATATTAAGAAGATAAAGAGGATATTTACGGATTATGTACAGCATATGAAGAGTAGCGGTGCATTTGTTGTGCTCCTTTGTAAAAAGTCTCGTGTTTATCTGGGGCCATTTGGCTTTATAAGGTTCTTATATTCCAGGTGACTAAAGGCATTATCTTACCTGTAGGCCAATTGGCTATATGTGCATTCATTAACTAAAATGGATTAGAAATTTATGATGAATTTATTCCCCTTCTCTTTGCCAATAATTTGTGTATCCCCCCCAAATCCCATCTCTTTCCTCTCAGATTTAGGCAATCCTGACCTGTGTGAGAAATTGTAGGGGCATTCTGAGGATGTTGCTTACATAAACTATGAGAATTGTGAGATTGCTAAGGAGATGTAGGTGAGTAACAGAAAAAGAGAAGCAGTGAGTACCCTTGATTACATATGGCATACATACTATTTATTGGGCGTCTTTAATTTCCTAGTCTCGATACTGATTTCTGAGATCATGTGATAAAATTAGACAAGCTTTTTAAGCTGGGTAGGGTGGGTTTCAGTACCAGGGGCCAACCTCTGGATTTTTCAGAGTGAGTTTTAGCAATATTTTTGTTTACTTGAATATAAGCAGGAAGCAGTTTTAAGAACCCTGAGCCTTTGTTTGGCATGGGGTCGAGAAGGAGGACTCTACTGGAGAGAGCTAATGGTTAGTTTGTGTAAAGAGACTGTATTTAAAAAAAAAAAATCACCAAATTGATTAAGTTACATGTAACATTACTAGAGTGTTGCTGAAGGTCACTCTTTCATTAGTGTTTTTTCCTTTAGCTAAGAATTCTTCCTGTGTACCACAGAAGCCACTTCAGTGACAAATTAGTGTTTAAATTTTTCTTGACACGCTGGCTTGAAAACTAACTACTGTCTCTATAGTAGATACCCAGGTCCTATGGGAATTCAATGCATCATCACATCAATCCTTGTGAAGTGACATCTATCAATCTAATTTAAACAAGTATTTGAGTCAGAAGGTCCTTGGACCATGTATTAAGTTGACATAGAGCTTCCTTTATCTGAAGCTATGACTGAGCGTTTTAATAAACAGCAGTCAAGAAATGCAAAGTTATTATTCTGACAGTAACTGAATGCATTTTTCCTTCCCATCTCTATACAGTCTGTTTATTGTCTAGTGAGCTGCTGAACCGATGCATTCATAGCTGTATTTGCATAAGGAGTTTGAATCGCCACGGGAAGGATGGTTTTGAATTTCCTGCTGTCATCTGTTTACTTTCTCTGCAATCACAGTGTTTGTGTGCAAAGGGTTTTTTTACATTGGGTTTTCCTAATTGTAATACAGTGTAAATAAGCTGGGAATCATAGTGATGAAAATTGCACGTTCCACATCAAAGGAAGTGGGGAAAAAGATGAAAAGGAAATCTAGAAATAGAAAGAAAAGCTCTGAAGCCCGTGACCTCAGCAGCAGGCTCCTCAGTCCAGTTCATCCTGTAGACCATAGATGAATTTTTTTGGACCAAATGGTCTGATCTTGGACAGGCCAGGCCAGGGGTTTGCGAAAAAGGTTTGTAGATTAGAATATGCAAATGCCTGGGCTAGACTCCTGGAGAGAATAATTCATTCTCCTGGGAATCTGCAGTTTTGGAAATCTCTCCAGGCGATTTTGGTGTCTACACGGGTTTGGGAGTTCTTGGACTCTTGTGTTCTCTAAGGCTTTTTTTTCAACAAATAAACTTGAAGATTCTGGGAAATCAAAAGATGGGTACAAAAAGGGAGAATTAGAATTCACTGAGTTTCTATTATGTGCCAAACATTTTAATATATTTCTAATCTCCCTCCTTCCTTAATAACATCTTCCAAAGCATGTCATTTTATTTCATTTTTCACCCAAGATTCAAAAAGAACTTTATAGAACTTTAAAGGTCACACAGCTGCTGAGAGGCAGAACATTTATTTGCATTCAGGTCATTTGATTTCCTCTGTTGGAAACACGACGGCGAGGTTTGGAACAGAGCGGTCTGATAGGGTCCTAGTCGCCCCGTCCCTCGAGTGAGGCTGACTGGCCCTCTCTGGGCGTGGGACCCGTAGCTCACAGTAAATGTCTGGTGATCTTCAGAGAGCGTGCATGTAGGTGATCGGGTGTGAGGGGGGGTGCTGCATGTGTTTTGAGAGAATTGAAATCAGACCCAGTTGGGCAAAACTCTGTCTCCAGCAGTGTGTAATGAACAAGCCAGGTCCTTGTGTCTCTGGAGATGACGTTGTGCCTCTGAAAGGTCTGTGCCAGCAAGTTCATTAAGGAAATTCCATGGTCACCGGTACTGTTTCTCCAGGAAGGGAGTGAGACATGGTGGATCCAGGAGGGGAAGAGTGGGCAGCTGTGGTGGGCTGTGCACGCTGCCTATAGGTCAGGCTTTGGCCCCGAGACCTATCTCTGCTGTTCGTGACCTTCGGAACATCGCTCCATGCTTCTGAAGTTGGTGTGAAACGACAGTAACGTCTCTCTGAGAGATGAGGGAGTGTGGGCTGAGATAATTTATGTCAGCACATAGGTCATGGTGAATGCCCTATTAACGCTCGTAGGGATGGCCAGGGGAATAGCCACTCCGGAGCCTGACTCAAGGCAGCAAGGATACATAGTGGGGGTCATGCAGCAAAAATGGAGGCCGTAGCAGTAGAGGCAGAAATAAAGCTGAACGTCACCTGCTTGAGTGCTGTGCTCTTTATTCCTCTACGAATTCATTTCCTCTTGATCTGTGGTGCCGTCGGTCCCTTCACCCAGTGCTACTCCCAGGGTGGGCGGGGACCAGCAGCACTGTCCCGGCCCGGTGCTCGGTGGGACTGAGAATCTCTGAGTCCTCTGCAGACCTCCCGCTCTCCTGTGCTTCTGACGTCCTCCACAGTCTGAGCAGCGTGGTCTCAACCTGCAGCCTCCTGGGGTGTGAATGGCACCCAGGGAGGTTGGCTTGTCAGCAGCCTTTGTGCTGCCCCAGCCATGCGGTGTCACCATCAGAGCCCTTTCTGCAGGGCCCTGTATGTGGTGGGATAGCCGTGACAGGGAAACGCCATTGTGAGGGAAGAAGGAAGGAAGAGAAAACCTTTCTAGAGAAGTTAAGTGATTATATGCCCTTTGCCCATGGACGCTGGGACATGGCGTCAAAGATGAGCAGTCATGAAACACCAAGGTTCTGAGCGGAGAGCAGAGCAGCCGGCCAGCACGTGAGTGGATGACATGGGAAAGGGGTGAGAGCGCGCGTGTGGCCTGATGCTCCCACGGGGAGGAGAGGGGAGACCTTCCCCCTGCACCCCTTGCTGGGCTCTGAGCCTAAGCAGCAGCAGATTGGGGCAGGTGCCCTCGGGAAGGGAATTGAAATGGCTCTGTTCCCAGAATGACTCTGAGGGAACCTTCCAGCACATACAGAGTGAAAAACAATCTGCCAGACTCCACTTGCCCAACTGGAATTCAGAGAGGCTGCTCAAATCTTTAGGGCTCAGGGCTTTGGGAAGATTTCCCGCTTTGCTGGGGACTGTGTGGAAGCAGAGCAAGAGCAGAGTTTTTGCATGTAGAATATCTTAGGGGAGTTGAACACGATGAAAAGCAGCCTTTTTGTCGCTACAGAAATGGACGTGACACTGTTTTCCGTGTTCTCCCTACTAATGATTTAAGTTTAGTTAGTGTGCTCATTCTGTGCTAAGCCCTTCCCAATTGTTCTCTCGTTAATTCTGATAATAACCCAGTGGTTAGCATCATTTTACCCATTTTACAGATGAAAACCTGTCTCAGAGCTGTTGCAGAATTTGCACAAGACACACAACTAATTGAGTTGAGGAAGCTGGGGTTCAGCGCCAAAGCAGTCTAGTTGGCACATTTCCTTAAGATACTAAATGCAAGCTTTCTCTACCCTGTTCTCAGAAAAAAAATGAAAGGCAACATACATGACGTAAATGTCTTAATGATAAAAGCAATATTATTTACTCCTTGCCCTCCCTAATTCAACAAGTACTTACTGATCTCCAATGGCTCCTCGTATGCTGTCATTGTTGTGTGGGGTATGGAGAGGCTTGAGGAATTTATAATCCCTCTGAGGAGAAAGGTACGTGTGTACTTAACCAGAGTGGAGATGTCATGTGTCACGCATGTTCAGGCCTGTGAACTTCTCTCATGAAGGGGAAAGCTCTCGGCTGGGGCACCCCCCAAAAATATCTCTAAGGAGGATAGTAATGTAAGATGCCTCTTTGGGGGGTAATAGGATTGTGTTTAATTCTGTGCTCGCAGAGTATGTTAAAAACCATTGGCAGAAGCATATTGCCTGTATATGTGTTCAGTTGGAAAAACAATTAGAACAGGGAGCATCTTATCAATGCTAGACATTTACCCCTTCTTTGAGTAACTTCCGAATGGACAAGCATAAACCCCCACCTGCCATGAGAGATAATACAATTTACAGAAAAGAACATAACCAGATGGGCAAGAGCTTATTTTTGTAGGTTTTTTTTTTTGATCAAAAATGTATATGCACACTTTGCCTTGGAAGGCATGTAATTTCTATTTTAGTAGGAGAAAAAAGAATAGCACCCTGGATTAAATTCTATCATCAGAAAACACGCCTTTCTTTTTATCTTGAAATAAGTTCTTGTCATATAGTGCTGGACATCTGTAGTAACAGTCATTTTTTATGATATTATATGGCCATTATTCTTTCTCTTAAATTCATGTTTCTGGTCTCATTTACAATTGTTCTTACGTTTTTTATTACTAACAATTAATAGTGACCACCCATTAAAGCTATTGCTTTCCCAAAGTATGTTATAAATTTATCTGACATGGTATAGCTTTGGGATTATAAACTGGAAAATAATTATAATTCTTGTTCTTGTTGTAATGCTGGTATTGTGGTGATTTAGGGTTTCCCCAAACAGTTTATGTAATTTGGTCCTTTTCTTCGTCTGTTTCTTTATTTGCTGGACAGGGTAGTCTCATAGTTATATTTAAAAGGAATAAGCTCTCAGGGCTGTTGGTCTGAGAAATCCTTTTATAATGCCCAGTTAATCCAGTTCTCAGACATTTACTAGCAGATCAAAGGAATTTGCTGGCCATTCTGAGTCTGACGGACTTTTGTCTTAATGAAGGTAATTAAGGCCCCTCGGAGTGCCATGGTCTGGTCCTGGTGCTACATGAGTTAGTTCCTGCCAGGATCTTGGAAGAGGAGCTTAAGGAGCACAAGCATTAACTTCTGAATTCTGGGCCTTAACTCCAGTTGCTGCCTCAAGGAGTCTCGGCAGTGGGATGGCAATGTAGGTCTGCATACCCTATAGCTGGCAATACTTAAGGGAAATACGGGCCTATCTTTTTCAAACTGACGATTTGTATGCCTGTGTCATTCTTTTCGAATGCATCTGCAATACTGTGTGGCTATATAGGGATGAAACAACTGCTCCAACCAGTCAACCAAACCAGCCTCTTCACTGTATCGTTGATTTCCACTGACAGTTTTACAGCATATGACTTTATGCAATGCTATTTATTAAATGACATGTTCTGATCTTTTCTAAGCAATGTCCTCTGGATGATGAGTTTTAAATCCTCCACAAAATATTAAAAGTCAACGAAAAAGTTGTCAGCATATCATGGCTACGGTCTCCATATTCATAGTCATTTCCCTGATAAATGTGCTTGAGCACTTACTACGAGCAGACACAGCGCTGAATGAGGACCTTACCCTTATGGTGCACATTCGGATTGTGCAACTTGTCTGCTCAGTGGGTCTCTGAAAGTCCATCTTTTCCTGGAGTGTTTTTCTGAAATTAAAAGGCAAAGGGATCACCCTGGATTTAACCTGAGTTCTAGTCACTGTCTTTTCCTGACCACGCAATGGGCTGTCAGAGAAGAGGGAACAAGAGAAGTCACTTCTAGAGCAAATGACACCCGTACAGGACACAGACTGGCACTTCCAGAAGCAATGAAGCCACAGTTAAGCTGTGTAGTTGGTGGATGGGGGCAGGTAATTTGTGGGCACTGGGGAGGTTTCCACATTTTCACAAGACCAAGAGCTCTAAGTGGCATTTAAGCACTTTTCTCCAAAATTAAAAAAGAAAAAAACCATACAAGGTAATACTATGGAGCTGAAATTTCCCCCTTCCCATCCCCAAAAAAGCATGTGTCCATGAATGAAGGGCTGCTGAAAATGTTATGTGATGGCTGCAATTGACTTGGCCATGTGGTTTCTAGCATTGTTTCCAAAAATCAAGAAAACAAATGTTGAAGCCTTTGTGTTTTCAATGCCTACTAGGTTTTACCTGCTTTTCCTGTATTCCGGGATTCTGCTTTTGTCTATTCCTTGCTCTCATTTGGTTTATGAATATCTGATTGCTTTAACCTGCCTGGTTGTGGTTGTGTGACATAGATACAATGGTAAGACAAGTTCTCCATCTTTTAGGGCCTCGTCCAGCTACCGACTTTGTAACAGGCATCAGTGGAGCTAATGGGTCTAATTCCATGTCTAATTGCATAAGATAACTGAGTGAAAGTCCTTCTCAGACTTCATCGTCATTACTGGGATGGAATGAATTTATGCATGTTAGAAACACAGTTCAGGGAAATAAGACATCAAGAATTTGTCAGTGGGATGTGGAAAGAGGAAATAAGATGCTTCTATGGGTACCACTTCCCAGCATCCTTACAGCCTCTTCCCATATCAGTTGCTCATGTGATTCATCCAGGCTGTCATTCATTGGTCTTGTGTCATCCTTTGGGCCTTCTTTCTCTGTGGCCAAGTGTGGAAGGCTTATGTTCCCAAGGAGAGCTTGACACACTCCGTGTCTACTATGCATGGCAGTCTGCCTGCCTTTGCTGCTCACAGTGGAGATGGAAACTCAGGCAATGTTCAGGGTCTGTGCAGGTGCTCTGTGAGGCTGTCTGCTGGGGGTCTGCTCTGTAGGCCTGAGGTATACTGAATTGGAGAAAGTAGGGAACTTCAGTGAGCCTGTGGGGCCAAGGTACCTGGGACCCGTCTACCAAAAGAGTTCTTGATTTGGAAGTAGTCAAGTTTTTAAAAGTTGTCCCACAATTTATAAAAATGATGCCGATTATTCTGTGTTTATTTCCCTCCGGGAACCCAAGAGAAGGGAGGTCAGGTATATGACACCAAACCAGTACCCTTCTTTCCTCCAACCCATCAGCGCAGTCCAAGGAGTGCCTAGTACGACCATATGCGGTTAGCTGTGTGTGATGGCGTATATGCGCTTATTTTCCTGGTTTATGGGTGGGAGATTGAAGGTCACACTTCTGTGGGTCTTTGACCATACCTTGTAGTGTGTTTTATGTTAAGCCTGATTTACTGCACTTTTTTTTTCTCAAATAAGAACTTTATGTTACATTTTGTTGAGGAGGGCTTCCATGGGGCAGAGGACAGGGTTGTGCCCACTCATTGGGCAGGGGTGTAGGTTGGACCACAGGTTGGAGCAGGTGAGGAATTCTCCATAGTACTGGTCTGCTTCCCCAGGTGGAAAGTTTTCTTCTATTTCCCATTCTTTTCCTTTTCTGGAACTGGAAAGCAGATGACGAAGGTGCTACAGATTGAGATGATGGAAAATATAGAGGAAGCAGAGAGGACAGGTAGATGCACTTGACTTATTTCATGGACAGCTGCAAGTCTTATTAGGAGATTGTGGCCTTGCCTTACAAAATAATTAATAAAATTCTCTGGTTGGTGAGCTGAGAGAAGAGAAAGACAGGGAGAAATGCTTTACTCTTTTTGCAATGTGTTAGACATTTGTCATTTTTGACAGTCTAGCACCTAATTTCTCCCTAACCACTCTGTTCCCTCACAGTCCCCTGCCTTCCTTCTCCAACAGAGAGAAGCAGAAGCCAGTACTTCCCCTGCAGTCATGACTTCCCACTCCTGGGAATTCCCTGAAAAGGAAGAAGCAGGGAATAAACAGATTATACTTTTCCACTCCAAAATGTGTTGGGCTTCTTTTGAAGAAGAGGTGACTTAAGTGAGTGGTGAGATGCACTGGGTATAGGCAAGCAGTGGAGCTCATGTCCCGAGTAGGGAAAGGTTGAAAATGTGGGGGAGAGAAGGTATAATTAGTAGTGAAAGGTTGCTAAGAAGTTGGCTGGGAATTATTCAGAGCCAGATGGAGGGATTGTTCTACCAGCTGATTAAGATTTCTTCTTGCAAGAGTCTTCATTATCTGGTTCTGAAACGTTTCCTCTTTCAACCTTGAAAACAGAAGTTAGTATGTATTATATTTTGATTCTAGCTCCTCTTATAATGTGAAAAATATTAAGTGTTTTACTAGATTCTTTGTGCCAAGTGGGGAAGCCCCAAAGGATGACAGCACCACGTGGAGAAGGGAGGGTGGCTGACCTGCAAACCCAGGCATGGCCATCACTAACTTCTTTTGGAAATGAAGAAAAGAACACACCATAATCAACTGGTGAAACTCAGTAGATTATGAATTCATCAAGTCTGTGACCTTTCACAGACTCTGTACTTGGGACTGTGGTAGATCAAGAGACACAGAAAGTGTGGTCAGTGACCAGCGGGCTTACCGTCTCTTTGAGAAGGGGATCGGGGCCTTGGAAAACGAAGACACTACAAGATTATTTTTGGCAAAATGTCAAATGAGCAAGTTGTGAATAAATGTTCAGAGTATTCAGAGGAGGTAGAGCTCATTTCTACTTGAAAGGAGTCGGGTAGCTGTTCTGAAGGGAGCGAGGTTGGAGGCGGGCCTTAAACAGTGGGTGTTGTCAAAGAAAAACCAGAGCTGGACAGCAGTTAAGGTGGTAAATACCGATTTTATTTAGGATGATTGAAATCAGGAAAAGAGACCTCAGTATAGAATGGCCTCAGTCCCCAGTACAGCATGGACGAGTGGGGTTTTATTGCCAGGGACTGGGGGACAGTGGGTCAGAAATTGAGAGGAAACATCTGGGGTAAAGAGGAATCGGATTTAATCAATCTAACAGGATTCTTGCTGAAGACAGGCTGATGACACATCACCTTGGAGAGGGTGGAGGGTGAGGAACAGAGCAGATATAGTGGTGGGGTGGGGAGCAGGTTCTGGTTACACTGAGCTAGCAGGCTTCCTGCTAAAACTGGATTTCACAATGACCTAGGAGAAGGTTCAGGAGCCTAACTGAAGTTTGGCCAAGCAAAGAGTCTTTGTCAGTGGCACAGAGGAGCCCTGAGTTGCGCCCTGCACGCATCTATGATGGTGCCGATCCTTACAACAATGCTGGAAGAGAGCTCTATTACCTCCACTTTATAATACGGACTCACAGGCCCAAAGGATAAATATGTGGCCCACACTTCCTCATCCATTAATAGTGTAAGTCTGAGCTGGGTTTAAAGCCCAGGGTCTCTCCCGACACCAGCTTGCCTCTCTGACGTTCTGCACAAAGACAGGGTCTGGTTCCAGCCAAGCTACCATTTTGCCCTGCGGATGGAAACGAGATGATTTTGGTGAGCCTGCAGAGTCACTTTGGAAAAAAAACAGGTGGCACGTTTGGAAAGGTGGGCTGGGGGTGGTTGTGGTGGGCGAGAGTAGGGACTGTCTTACCCAAAGAAGGAACCACTGGAGGAGGTTCAGGCAGAGAGGGAGCCGGCTGAGCTGTGTTTTAGAGACCCCAGAGGGGAGCTATGGGCTGAATGCTTTTGTAAACATGGCTGAAAGTTTTATTTAACTGGTAGCATTTTAAATGTGTTGACTTTCAGTCTCAACCTACATCTGAAAATCAAGTATTAATATAGTTCATCTTCACTAAGTCTTCTAAGTTAATTTGGAAAAGCCTAAGCCTTCTTTTTTTTTAAAAAAAAAAAAACCTTTAAATTCTCATGGCTTTGTTTTGTGACATTTTGTGACATTGCATTCATCCTGGATGCATTCATGAAGTGGTGTGATATGACCCAGAGCTCCCATCTGTTTAATTTTGCTAATTTGCTGCATTTTCAAATGAGTTTCTTTTGCTTCAGGAACAGCAGTAGAGCATGAATACTACTGAAAGAAATTTCAGTTACACCTCTCCTGCCACCTCAGGTCCCCCCCGCCTCCCTAGAATAATTTTTTTTATCGTCTTTTTGCCATTTTGGAACACAGCCGTGTTGTTTGTGATTAAAATATAGTTTTTAAACATGCCTCCTACTGGGTTTTTATAGAAAGAGAGCCTCTTCTCCTGGAAAATAAAACACCATTGATTGAACCAAGAGCCCTTTGAAAGGGCTTTAATTACTGCATTAATTGCAAACTTCAGGACAGACCAGGGCCCAGTAGCAGCAAGCTATTGGGCAGATTCCTGGCTGTTTTAAAGAAAATGTTAAAGCCTTTTGGATGTAAGAGGCCGGAATTGAGAGAAGGAGGTGGGCACTTAGGAGGCACTGCCTTCCTTCGGGCTTTGCCTTTTAAAAAAAATCCCTTTCTCTTTCTAATTTGCATTTCCTGGGAAATCTCTAATGACCCTCTGCTCCAAGGCTTCTACATGTCCTACCTTGACAGGGATCAGAGCTAAGTGGGGAGGTGATGTAAATTTGGTAGAACTCCCCTGAAAAATAGGTGGCTGGGAAAAAAGTACTGTTGATATAGTCCTTTAATATGGTCATCGGTGAAATGCCCACTTTTATTCTGAAGAAGAAATAAAAATAAAAAAAGGCAGGTAATTTCCTTCTCTGGCCAAACCCCCACTGAAGTGTTTCGTCCGCGTCCAGTTTGTTTGGCTGATGGCTTCCAGGCAAATGTCCACCAGGTGAGTACGAGCTTGGGAACTATAGGGAGATTGTGTAAGTCTGTTCTTATGACATGAACTTGGTCTCCTTCCCAAGAAAAATGACTGATTAAATACCAAGCTGACTAGATGGAATTGGCGTCCATGCCTCAGTGGTTCATTCAAAATAGTGTCTTCTTTCTAATAGGCTTTTGATAGGAAATGGCCACATGTGTCACTTCAGGCAGAACTAGGTTTCAGATTTGAAGACACACCTGGCGGTCCCGTGATTTCCTGATTTATGATATTTTAGCAATTACGTGTCAAACATGATTCTAAAGCTTTATATGTATTTGCTCACTTAATCCTTATGACAGTCCTGTGTGGTCAGCTGTCATTAAGCTTGCTTGGTCCGTGAGGGGGAGCCTTAGGGAGTCCATGGTGCAGAGAGTGGGCGGTTTGACTCTTACTGGAACTGGGACTCGACAAGACATTCACCTCATTTACTATCACCTCGAATTTCCTCAGGGAATGATTGTTGTTCCTGTATCCCCACAAAGACCTTCTCTTTCTCTCAAACTTATCTATCTAGTTACCTAGGTCTGTCTATATACCTACTTAACAAACAAATATTTGTTGCCCATTGTCCTAGGAATAAGATGAGGCATCATGATATGGGAAGAGATGCCACCCGTGTATTCAGGAGCTCCCGATCTGGTTGGAAGACAGAGTCCAAGAGGGCGCCATGGGGCTGAGCATCTGACCCAGGCAGGAAAGGGCTCACTCACGCTTCACTGTTTTCACAAATAGAGAGCTTGTATATTGCCTGGTAGGCGAGCAGGCAACGCTGTCCATCCTTAGCACTTGCAGTCTGGTTAGGGGAGATGGACAAGTAGACAGCATGTTGCAGTTTGGTGTGAAAATTGCTGTGACTATGCCCAGGTGTCGGGTGCAGCGTTCATAAATGTACAAGGCACAGAGCCAAGAAAAGCAACGGCCTGTTTGGGGAGCCGCTCCACTGGGGAGTAGAGTGTGAATAGAGAAGAGGTAAGAGGCGAGGCAGGGCGGTCCTTGGAAAGGGCTGGGAGTTGAGGGCATAGTGTACTATCCTAGGGACCCTCGACCCTCTCCAGACAAAGAAAACACTACTATGTGCCCAGCACTGGCCTTGGGGCACTTCAATTGAAAAGTAGAAGAGAAAACTGGAGAGTAACCTAAAATTAAGCAGTGATAGGCTACTGCAAATTTCAGAAGATTGGAAATCACTGCTCTTATTTATAGCTTGTAGCTACTTTCTTACCAGAGACAGACTGCGAAGAAGAGGAATCTGAGTCCTGTGTGTATTTCTGGGATATTGGTTCACCAATAACGAGGATGTTAGAAAGGAAAGGAAAAGGCGGGGTTAAAAAAATCAACACACATCAAATTAATTTCCGATTCTTCCCTCAAGAACATGGGCTCATTTAAGGGTCATGATATGGAGCCATGAGACTTTTGTGAATTTATGGGCAGGTATTTGAAATTTCTTTGGAAGCAGGTAATGAGAACATTACAAAGCGACCAGATTTTATTCTTTTCAGAATTAAAAGGGATGAAGTGGAATTCGATGACTGGCTGTGGAACCTCTTATTCTTGGATCATTGCTTTAGATAGATTCCCGATTGGCAGTAACTTGAAGTTATTTCAGTTTTATGCCTGCTCAGTGGCTGAAATGAAGTGGGTTTGGCTTTTTGGGGAGGAATGCCCTCATCAGAGAAATCCCTAAAGCTAAGTGGCCTTCTTTCTGTCTCCCTAGGCATTTTCCCAGGGTTGTCAAGAGGTACCCCTTTGTCTCAGGCTGCCTTCTTGTTGTGTCAGAGTGGACAGTGTACTGAGCATACCAGTTAGAAGCAGGAGTCTGATTTCAGTTTATTGGCAATTCAGTGGATCAGAGAGTATTGTGTCGCCAACCAAAAACAGATGATTAGAAAATTGCAGGCTGGGTATTTGGAATTCAGTGCTGGAGAAAGGTGTGGGTAGGCTTGTATCCTAAAGCTCTTTCATTATTTCCTCAGTGTTCTGTTTTCATGGTAGGTATGGGCCATAAGCTTTTATGAAAAGCATTTGTTTTATACAACCTTATACACAGGGTCCCTGACATAATGTGTGACATACAGTAGGCGTTCAGTAACTGTAAATGGGTGAATGAATGATGTCATCAATATATGACATTTTGGCTGTACTATGTATAACAAAGCTACTGTAGGAATGAGGAATCTTGGCATAATGTGTGCATTATAGAAAAGAAAATATTAGGTACCACAAAATTACAGAGTTAGAGATATTCAAGACTATGACATTTCTGTGCATTTTTTTTTCTTTCTAACCTCCCTAAGCCAGCCTTCAGCCTTTTCTCTTAAAGCCCTAGAGGTCATCGAAAAAAATTTCCCATGTTATTTTTGGGACAGAAATTTATTAAAAGCAATCCATCCATCACTGAGCCCTTCTTTACTCAATGAAGTCACCACTGCTCTGTTCTGATCTCTTTGCCCAGCCATTGTTTTGGTCACTGGCACATTCCATCAAATCCCTGCCCAGGCCTCCTCAACTCCTAGGCTGCAGGCCTTTCATTCTTTTTACACTGCCCCAGCCAGACTGCACCCCTTCAGTCAAAAATCATCAGTGAATTTTGCATTGCCATTACCTCATTTTAAAAAAGTTATTCAATTACAATGTATATGTATATGTAATCAGGGAGATAAAATAAATGGTGATAAACAGGAAATGTGATTCCTGGCAGAAATGTAGCACTGAACAAGCTTAGATATGCCGGTTCTATTTTGTAGGAAATGTACTTTCTGGCAGAGACAGGCAGACCAAGAGCTCCCCACAGGTGGGTGTCATTGAGGGTCTAGGAAGTTTGACCCTGGTTACTTTGTTACTTTGTTACTTTGTGTGGAGTTAGTCTCCCTGGTCCTCGGATGTAGTGGCGCTGTGAGCGGTGGAGTGGGGGAAGCGAGGACAGTGTGACACAAAGAGGGGTCAGGGTCTGACTTTCTTCCATTTTAACTTGAGTTTTGAAAGGTATGTTCTATTGTAACACTTTTCCTTGAACTTTTTATGTAACTTCCTGAGGATAAAGAATGCTATAGAAGCTCCTTCACCTCTCTTGCAGGAAGAAGATACGACAGGCTACCAGGGAAAAAATATGAGATGAAGAACCTTTTTATTTTGTTTGTTTTTTAAGTACCTGTTTCCGCATACATGCTGTTTAAAAAAAAAAGTGGGGAAAGTGGACTTGAGCATATCTGGCAGCCTTACCAGGGAGAACAGAATGACTACAGGCGCTGTAATTTTCTCAGCAGTTTGTGAACAGATTGGTTTCTAAAGGATGCATGTGTATTTCACTCTTAGTTTCACTATTAATTTGCTTAATAGATCTTTGCACCCCCTCCCCACCGCCCCCCTTAGGAGCTGAAGCAAACACAAGCCAAGCTTCTGTTTTAACGAGGCAGATAATTAATGACATTGCTGTCTGATGGAGTTTTATGAAAAAATTCTTGCCATGTAGTGATGTCGCAGATAAAGGGAAATAAAGCTGCTGACATTGTTGTGGGAGAGAAATAAGAATTTCACGAGATGGAGGAGTTAGCCTACCAGTCATTTCACCAGACAATAAAACCCATGTCACTAGCAAAGAGCTATGTACCAGAATGTGGCTTCCTGATTTGAGGAACAGTTCTCAAGAGCAGAAATAGAGTTGTTTTCAAGACATATGTTGGGTCTCTCATAGTCTATCAGAAATAAAAAAAAAGATAGCAGGATAGAGATGAGAGGAAGAAAGAGAAAAATGGAGCTTGACTGTCAAAATGTTGCATACAAGTATGTATTGCATGTTAGTATTATAAGAGGTCTTACTGTAATTGCATTTTCTATCTATCTGGATTTGCTTGTCCTAAACTCTTTTCAGTTGTCAGTTTGGTAAATATGTGTTACCTAGGTGTTTTTTTTTTTTCCTCTCTGTTAAATATCAGACGAGCATCATTCACCAAAATTGGGTAGGGGAGTAGCGGGAATGTTTTCTACCTCAGCAAGCCCAGTATATCATTGATGTGGGGCAGATTTTCTTTTTCTTATATCTACCAGAAGAAAATGTCAGACACCAGCCCAGAAGATGAGCCATTAGATCAATATTCCAAGATCTAGGGTGTTTTGATATTCACTTGTGTTATTTATCTCATTTAAGAAAATGACAGAATCATTCAACAGAGCTGGAATGCAGATAATTTCACTGCAGCTGTGAATGTGATAATGGCTACAGACAGAAGATTGCTGGGAAGTCACAAGCTGGACAGGTTTAAGCATTGGGATTTCCAAGGCTCCACGCAAGGGCTTTGCCTGCTAGTTCATGATTTAGGATTTACACGGGAGAACTGAGGCTGGATCAATATAAAATAAGACTTGTAGCGCTGGAGACATGTGTCGTCAGAGCGAATGATGCATTGTAGGAATGATTATTTTTTTTGTCAAGTAACCTCTGTGATTTTCTCAAGGAAGGTAGATTGGGGGAAAAGTACAATAATTAAACTGAACATACTAACAAAGAAAAATAATTGAACTATTGTGATGACTCATTTCGTTGGCACCTTCAGGTAATGAGGTGCCCTGGATTCATTTTCCTGAGAGAATAAACATATCCCTTCCCTTTAAATGATTAAGCATTTTATCTTCATCAGTCTTTGAAGAAAATATCTCCAAGGTACATTATATATTCCCCTGTGTCAGTAAATGTACTTGACAACTTATAGGACTAGAGTCACAGTTTCTTTTTTTTTAAAGAGATTGAAGAAATGTTGGTAATCTTGGGGGAAAAAAGCTACCTTGTTGGTCCATAATGTTCTTATCTACAGCATGTGAGGTTTGGGTTAGACAACCAAATTTCCTTCCATCGCTAATGTTTCCTAAGAGTTGGTCTCTTATATTTTCAATTTTAGTGTGTGCAGTGGTCACTAAGGATGCTTGTTAAAAGTGCAGGTGCTCAGGAGTCTTTACTGGAGGTTCTGACTGAGCAGGTTTTGAGTGAGCAGGAGAATCAGCATCATAAATAAGCACCCGTGGCTATTCTGATGACCTCCTTCTGAGAATCCCTGATTCACTTTCCAGCTTCTGTAACAGGTGCCATTTCCCCTGTTGGACTCATCATCTTGGAAAAATCAGTGCTGCTGCCCCGCCCTCAGTGGTGTTGAGTTTTGAGGGGCTGGTGCATGGACAGTTTTTGCTTCTGGAACTTTCCCCAATATTAACTGTCACTTTATCAATGTTAGCTGCTGAGGGAAACCAGGAAAATCAGCTTATTAAATCAGGTGCCCTGTATTCGTACATCAAAGTTTTTATTCAAATCCCAGGCCTGGAGAGGGGTGAGGGGAAGTCTTCCCATTTTCTCCTGGAGTCAAAAATGCAGATTTTTAGCAATACCCATTTTATTTCCTGTTAGGAGAGATTTTATTCTTTGTGCCCCTTGTCTTCCTAAGAGTCAAGTTTTCTAGAAGTGTGACACCAGAAGAAGTAGCACATTACCATATAAATACGTTGACAGTTCATAGTGAAACTTGGAGTCAGGGCTGTGACTTCTTTTAAAAACTTCTTTATTTTTTAAACAGCTTTATTGAAGTATAACCAACATATAATAAAATCCACTCTTTTAACTTACGCAATTCAGTGATCTGTAACAAAATGTGAATTTATAGAGTTGTGTGCGATTAACATACCTTATTTTAGAACATTTCCATGACCACCCTGCCCCGCTCCCCTCAAAATCTTGTGCCTCCTTGCGATGAACTTTTTGCCTGCTGCTGGCCCAATCAACCAATAATTTACTTCTTAACTCTAGATTTGCCTTTTCTAGATACTTCATGTAAATGGGATCTACAGTGTGGTCTTCTGTATCTGGCTTCTTTCCCTAGGCATAATGTTTTTGAGGTTCATCCATGTAGTAGCATGTAGCATATTGCTAGAGAATATTCTACTGTATGGATGCGCTGCATTTTATCTATCTGTTTACCAGTTAATGGACATTTGGCTTGCTTTCCACTCTTTGACTGTTATGGCTTATGTGTGCAAGGAGTTTTAATTTCACTTGGGTAGTAACCTCAGAGGAAAATTGCTCAGTTATATGGTAAACCTACCTTTCAAAGTAGCAATTTCAAATTTAGCAGTTCCACCAGCGATGCATGAGGGTTCCAGCTTTTCCACATCACTGCCAGTATTCCTGGGATTGGATACAAGTCCCTTGTTGGATATAAGATTTTCAAATACTTTCTCCTAGTCAGTGGCCTATCTTTTCACTCATTGACAGTAAATATATATATATTTATTTATTTTATTAAGGTATCATTAATATACACTCTTATGAAGGTTTCACATGAAAAACATTGTGGTTACTGCATTCACCCATATTATCAAGTCCTGCCCCATACGCCATTGCAGTCACTGTCCATCAGTGTAGTAAGATGCCACAGAGTCACTACTTCTCTGTGCTACACTATCTTCCCCATTACCTCCCCACACACCGTGTGCACCAATCATGATACCCTTCAATCTCCTTCTCCCTCCCTCACCACCCACCCTCCCTACCCCTCCCCTTTGGTAACCGCTAGTCCCTTCTTGGAGTCTGTGAGTCTGCTGCTGTTTTGTTCCTTCAGTTTTGCTTTGTTGTTATACTCCACAAATGAGGAAAATCATTTGGTACTTGTCTTTTTCCACCTGGCTTCTTTCACTGAACATAATACCCTCTAGCTCCATCCATGTTGTTGCAGGTGGTAGGATTTGTTTTCCTCTCACAGCTGTATATTTTGAAAGACAATATTTATCTTGATGAAGCCCAACTTTAAAGTTTTTTCCTTTTATCGATATACTTTTGGTGTTCTAAGAAATCTTTGCCTAACCCGGCATCTATGGCTTCTTGAGGCTTATCTCAAATCTACTGGAATACCTCATATACAGTGCTTGTTTAAACAGATTAAAGATGAATATTCAAATCTGTGACCTGAACCTACTCTAATGAAAACCTGCTAACAACTATTCTAGAACTTGCCAGAGCCATCCTGGACTCATCTTCAGGGTCACGCCATCACCATATCCTCGTTATTATTCTTGCCTCATCTCCGTCTCTGCCATCAGCAAAGGAAGGAGAATGTGTGTTTTTAATTTATTTGTGGGACTGTGAGGTGACCCTGAGCCCTCCTTCCCCCATTTTCAGAGCCTGGGTACAGGACCCTTTCCTGAGGCTCCACAGTTGTATCAGGGAATACAGCCCTTACCTTTTATGGGTTCAGAGTAAGATGTCATGTCAGCCTCCTCCATCAGGCAAGTTTTTGTAAACAAACAAACAAACAACAATTACCTAAGAGTTTTGCATGAAACATGCTAGTTGCATCCTCTGTAACAGAGGTCACGTGTCATTGAGGCTGGTAGACTTGATGCTTCTCCCCCAGCCTGTGATGTCTATCCTTCTTTGCCTAAAATACTAACTGGTGTGTATTCTCTTTAAGTTCTAGATTTTTCCCAGAGTTCAGACTTGGGGAAATGTTATGCCATCAGGAATGCTTGATTTCTGCTTAAAAGCTTTTATCTCTTGAGCTGAGAAGGCATCTCTTATTTATAAATAACACTGGGCATCAGTACACACCATACCCTTAAATACAATGCACATCTAGTAAATGCTTGTACAAAACATGTTATTCGAAAAAGTAGTAATAATATCATACAATTGAAAAAGTGACCAAGTGCTTTCACAAGTAGGATCACGTCTGATCCTCATTACGTATGAGGAATTATTAGTCCCTTTTTTTTTGATGAAGAAAATGACTTGTCAGAAGTCATTTATTCCAAAATATAGGACTTTCAACGCCCAATTTGATGCCTTTCATGCAACACCACACTTCTATGCCAAAGTAATACAAATGAAATTTTGTAATTTTAAGAAAATTAGATATGTCATATTATATTAGGCCTATGGCTGATCTATAAGAAATCATTTATGTTTTGAAAGAAATCCGGACAGTGATATATTTATTTTTCAGAGTTTATTTCCTTTTCAAGTTTCTAATTCTGACTACAATATGCAATATTTTGTTTCCTGGTAAAAGAATTACAGCCGTCGGACTGTAGGTGGGTAAGGCTTGTGGCGGAAGCCAGAGTGGGGGGAGTTGCTAAACATGGCAACATTCACTGTCATTAAATTCATGCTCTTCTCAAAGCTGACTTGAGTAAAGAGTTTTTGAGGTCCCAAAAATGACTCTGCCCACACAGGGAGCAAAAGGCCCGCGAGTATTTCCATCTGATTTTAGCTTGATCTCAGTTATTGGATGCTTTTTCTCTTTTTTCCTTAATTTTTTTTCTTTCCCTTAATTCCATGCCAGCTTACTTTACCAAGATTTTCTTTCCCAGAGGCCACTGTTACTATGTTCTCTCTTTCTTCCTCTGTTTTACCACCTGGGTGGCTTAGACCATTTGGTATAGGACAGTGGTTCTCCCTTTGAGCATCAACATCAGCTTGTTAGAAATAAAAATTTGGGACCCACGAAATCTACTTAATCAGAAAGTGGGGATTGGGCCCTGCACTCTGTGTTTGACACACCTTCCAGGGAATTCTCATACATGCTCGAATTTGAGACCCATGGGTGCAGTAGTTGAAAGGATTCCAGGGTCAGCTGCCAAATTTTTACTCTATTGATCAGTTGCTATGCTTCTGCCACCTACTTACCTAAATGATCCCTGGGAAGTTACTTTCTTCTCTAAGCTTTAATTGTCTAGTCTGCAAACCTGTGGAATAAAATGGGAATTACTTCTGTAGGAAGTTGTGGAGTGAAACGCAGTAACACAGAATACATACAAAGTGCCTCATGTGGTGTCTGGCCCGTGGAAAGCATCCCTGAGTGGGGGCTGGCTTGGTGGGTACCGGCTCTGACCCTTGTCATCACTGGGGCTGTGCTACATCACCTTCCATTGCTTATCCCTGGCAGCTTGACATTTCACTGCTCATTTCTAATCCTGGACGTTTGCTCCATTCTCTGTACTAGGACAATGAAACTCGTTTCCACACTCTTATCCCTAGATGAATCATATTTGAAATTTTGCTTATGCCTTTTTTTTGTTTTCTGCCACCAACCAGTTTCCTATTTGGAGCAGAATGTCTCTTTTGATACTAATTTAACATTTAAACCCTTTGTTTTAGAACACTGTCCAAGACATGTTGAAAATCTAAGTAAACATGATTTCCTACTTTATTTGCCATTTGAAAAAATTTCAGATGTTTCTATCTATACCTATAGATATAGAATCTACCTATAGGTATGGCATCTATCAGTATAGACGTAGATTCCCTATCTATAGTTATGGATTTTCTTCTATTATTCTTACTCAATGTCATCATTGGTCAGAGTTTCCATCAATTTGACCTGTACTTCAAGCAAATCTGTGCTGAATTTCAGTTCACTGGATCTTGTCAGAGCCTTTATTGGGGCTAGTTTCTGAGCTATTTGTGACTCTTACCTAATTTGCCTACAAATTCGTAGTTGTGTTCAAGATAATCTGGAGCTCTGGTTGGTTACCCATCTGTCCTGATGACTTATTTTACTTTCATTTGTCAGTTGGGCCTAGGACGTCCCTTGCATGTATCTTTCTTGGATTTAGCATATTTGGACTGCTTAGTTCAGAAGTGATTTTTGTGTCCAAATATCTTCTTTAGGAATATATATCATAATTTTGATTTATTCTCTTTCGTATCTTTTATTCATCCATGCACTCACGTTTGTAAGTCCAACTGATTGTTTGACTGGCTTTCTTCCAATAATAAATTAAAAGGAAAAAAAAAGCAACCAACAACCAGAAACATCTTTTTAACCTTTTTTAAAAAAAAGCATTCCTTAAACTCTTGAAGGTATTTTATATGAATTTCATCTGACCTGCCTCCCTCTAGGGCAGCATTTGGCTAACAGAGCTTTTGTTTGTCCCCACAAGAAAGGTTCCATGGTCAGGCTGGCATGGAAATGGCTACACACATGTGTATACTTAGGCTGTGCCCCCACACCCTGACCCTGGAGTGGTTTGCAGTGGCATTTAAAAAGACTCTGAGATGTCCTGTGTATAGAAACCAGATGAACTCTGACCTATTTGCTCCGCCCGACCCCCCATCACATAAGCACCAATTAACATCCCATGAACTCATGTTCCGCCGAACACCTTGGTGACGTTGGAATTTAGGAGTTCCCTTATCTTACCCTCTTTTGGTCAACCTTGTTTTTAGATGTTCTCCTTGCTTCTGCCTCACCTATTTCTTTTTAGTTGGGTCTTCTTTCTTCTGCATGCTTAACATTAATTAGAACATTCTGAGCTCATATTTAGCTTGAACTTCCTGTAACACGTATTTGAAACTATGCCCTTTTTTTTTCTGTAACGTGGTCATTGTGTGATTGCCTTTTTGTTTTCATGTTTCTTTAGAGTTAGTCCTGGATTGGGAAGAAAACCGAGAAGGGATGAGTTAGGTCTTAGAGTTAGGAATATCTTTTATGAGTTCTGAATCTTTTTCCATGTATCCTTTTCCCATATGCACTTTTTTGACAGGTTTGTGTGACCAAGTTGAACTTTCTAATGACATTTACTTTGAACAGAAGCACAATTTTGTTAACTATTTCCATATAGAACATAGAAAGATAAATATTTTAACATTTTTTAACAAGAGTATTACTTTCATAATAGTGGTGGTTAGAATGATTTTCCCTGTTTTTGTTATTTACCTAATAGTTCATGTGAGATTTTAAAGCCTCATTACCTGTGGCAGGGACTAGATAACCAAAATAATATATTAACATTTATATTTCCCAATGAACCTACTTAGACATTAACTTTTCCTTTTTAAAATTTGTACCAAAACTTTATATTGCCTCACCATACTGACTTCCTACTATCTTTTGTACTTGTTCGTTCTTCTGCTTGTAGGCTCTTGTCAAATGTCATATTCTCAGTGAGACTCACTCTTTGTAGTAGATTTAAAATTGCAGTCTCCTTCCCCAAGACCACTTACTCCCCTTCTGTGCTTCGTTTGTGTCTTTTGTACCGATCAATAGGTAACATACTACTAAGTATTTACTCATTGTATTTGCTCTCCCAAATAGAAGGGAAACTCCCTGAGGGCAACTGTTTCATGTTTGTTACAGTTTTATCTCCACAGTGTGGCACATTAGAAATGCTTAATAAATTTTTGATGAAATAAATATTATCTCAGTAGATGTAGAGAATGTATTCCATAAAGTTCTATCTATTCAGGATACAAAATCAACACACTCTGATTAGAAAGTATACACATTCAGCAAACATGATATTTAATAGTGAAACATTGAAAGCATTCCTCCTAAATATTGGGAACAAGCTAGGACGCCCTTAGTCAACAAGGCAAGACTATATTTCTATGCCTCATTACACAGGGAATTCGACTAAAATACAGGATGAAAAAGTAAGAATTCTTAGCTTTGGAGAGGAAGAAACAAAACTATTACTAGTCATTGAGAATATTTTGTCCATGTAGAATAACCAAAAGAATCTACAGATAAAGTATTAGAATGAATAACAAAGGTTAGTAAGTATGTTGCAAACAAAATCAATATAAAAATCAATTGCATTTCTTTACTCTGCTATAACTGTCTAGGAAAAGGCAATGAAATGCCATTTATAGTATTATAAATATAAAATATGAATAACTAACAAAAATGGGCCACACCTATATGGAGAAAGTCATAAAACAAAGGTGCAAATAAATAAATAAATAAATGAGGAATAAATCAAATTTGCGAGCAGAAAATTTCAATCTGATTCTCTCCAAATCATTTTAGAAATTTTACAAAACTAAAATCAAAATCCCTCCACTTCTGTCCCCACTGGAACGTGCAAAGCTGGTTTTTAATTGCAAATAGGAGAGTGTATGGGGAGTCTTGAACAACCAGATATTAAAAGTTACTATTATAGAATTATAACAAGATAGCATGATACTGAGCAGAAATAGAAAAATGGGTGATTGAAGAAGAATAGAGAACTCAGGAGCACACCCATACATTTATGGAAACTTTAAAAAGACCTGTTCCTGAGATAAGTGGAAAGAAGAAAGAATTGTTAATAAATGGTACTATGACAATTGTTTCTGTGGGGAGAAAAGGATACCATCTCATATCATGGAAAAAAAATTCAATTAATGTTGAGTAGGAAAAAGCTAAAATTGTAAAGAAAAATATATAGAAAGATACTGTTTGTGACATACAGGAAAAGAAGAATTTTTAAAACAAAATACAATAAGTATAAAGCCATAGGGGAAAGAGTTAATTTTACTTGATAAACATATTATTCATCAGAGGACTCAAGTAAAAAAGAGTACCACCACCTGGGAGGGGATGTATTTGTAACATACATTACTGAAAAAAGATAAGTATTCAGAATAAATAAGAAGTTCATGTTAAAAAGACCAACAATCCCCAACACAATGGGCGAAAGACCTGAGCCAGCGCCTCACAGAAGGGAGAACATAAATGGTCAGGAAACATGAGAAGATGCACAGCTTCATTAGTAATCAAGAAAACTTAAATTTAGACTGCTATGACATACAATTTCTCAGTCAGCATATTGGAAAAACCAATGTCGGCAAAGACAAAAGCTGCAGAGACCGGAATCTCATAGATTTCTGGAGGGAAAGTAACTTGTTGAAACCAGTTTGGAAAACACTGTGGCCTTATCTTGTCATGACTCATTCTTTGGTTCACCAGTTTCATTCCTACGTACATGCTCTGAAGAAACTTGGGTCACCAGATGACCATAATATTCACAGAATAATTGTTTAAAAAACTTCTAATAGACTTTATTGATCATTAACCTTTTATTTGTTTCAGCTTTATTTAGGTGTAACTGATAAATAGAACTAAGAAGTTTAAAATGTACATGGTGGTGACTGTATATAAACTGTGAAAGGATTCCTCCCATCTAGCTAATTAACACAGCCATTGAAGTGGTTCAAAATGATGGTGCAGGAAGATCCTGAACTCACCTCCTCCCATGGACACAGCAAATCTATAGCTTATGAAAAAATTTCCTCTGTAAAAGTCATAAAGCTACATGAACAGCACCTCCACGACAAAGGATAAAAAGGTTGCATCGAGAGGGTAGGGGAGGCAGAGACACACTCTAGCCAACAATCCTATCCCAGCAGCACACAATTGGGAAAAACCTCAAAAATTTGGAACTCTTCTCTGAAAAGTGAGGGGTTTGTGCCCCACATCGGGTACCAACCATTGGATTCTGACCAGAGAAATGAACCCCCAAAATGTAAAACTGGCAGGGATTACCTTCAAGAGAACTGTAGAACTGTGGAAAATCAAGAACATGCCCTTAAAGGGCTTGTCTGCAGTTTGACTTACCCTGGGACCCAGTGCGAACACAGCAGTTTGAAAAGCACCTAGACCATGTGGAAACAGACACACTCACTTATCTTAAAGTGGCGGCTGGAGAGGCAGAGACCTGCTGGGACTTTCTCCAGGGGTGGGAGCACAGTCAGGTGCCATATCTGCAATCTCACCCTACCTTACTAATACTGGTGCTGGTTGGCACCACTGTGGCGATCGCCCTCTAACCTGCAAGTGTCTGCAAGCATTCTCTGCTCTGGCCCTTCCATAGCCATGCCTCAGCTACTGGGTGAGCATGCCACCCCACATCCCCAGTGCTGCAGCCACACCAAGTCAGCAGGGTGGGTGCCCGGCCCCACCCAAACCACCACCAGTGTCTGCCCTCCCTGTGCTACAGCTGTAGTCCTGCCACAGCTGGCAGGAGTGTGCAGCCCACATAGGGGACACCTTTGGAGCACCGGGCTCTGATGGCAGGGGGATTGTGCTTCTGGGCCCCATGGGTCATCTCCTACTCAGCACCACTCCTTCAAGATGGGAGTAGTAGCGGTTTTGCCTAATGCACAGAAACAAAGAGAATCAGGCAAAATGAGGATGTAGAGGAATGTGTTCTAAACAAAAGAATAAGACAAAACCTAAAAAGGAGACTTTAGTGAAATGGAGATAAGTAATCTACCTGACAAAGAGTTCAAAGTAATGGTCATAAAGATGCTCCTGGAGGAAGGAAGTTCCCTGAACTAGGAAGAAGAATGGACGAATACAGTGAGAAACTCCACAGAGAGATGGACAATAGATGACAGTTTCAAACAGACGTCACAGAACTGCAGAATATAATAACTGATCTGAAAAGTATGGTAGAGGGGTTTCAGTAGATTGAATGAAACATAACAATGGATCAGTGAGCTGGAAGACAGAGCAATGGGATTCACACAGAGAAGCAGAAAGTAAAAGGAAAGTGAAGATACCAAGGGACTAATAGGACAACATCAAGTGGAATAATATCCACATCACAGGAGGCCCAGAAGGAGAGGAAAGAGAAAGGAGCGGAAAGTTTATCTGAAGGAAGGAATAATATCTGAATACTTCCCTAGTCTGTGGGAAGAAACAAACATCCAGGCCCAGGAAACACAGAGAATTCCAAAGAAGAGGAACCCAAAGACATCTACACCAAGAAACATTATAATTAAGATGTCAAAACTTAAAGAGAGGATCTTCAAAGCAGTGAGAGAAAAACAGCTTATTATGTACAAAGGAAACCCATACATGCAGATTTTTCAGCAGAAATCTTGTAGGCCACGTGGGAATGGCATGCCATATTCAAAGTACTGACAGGAGAAAAACTTCCAACCAAGAATGTCCTACCCAGAAAGGTTATCCTTCAGAATAAAAGGAGAGAATTTTCCAGTAAGCAGAAAGCTAAAGGAGTTCAATTGTTACCAAACTTGCCTTACAAGAAATGTTCTTCAAGCTGAAAAGAAATGGCACTAATTCATGACAGCAGAACCCGTGAGAGTAAAAATCTCACTGTGAAAAATAAACATGTAATGAAGGTGATATATTTATCACAAGGCTAGCATGAAAGTCAAAAGTCATAAGTAGTAAAATTAATGAAAAGTATAATAATTAAAGGATACATAAAAGATGTAAAATGGGACATCATGTATGCGAAAGAAGGAAAGTAGAGACCACTATTTTGTACCATATACAAAAATAAACGTGAAAAGTATTAATGACCTAAATATAAGACCTGACACTGTAAAACTCCTGGAAGAAAGCATAGGCAGTAAAATCTTGGACATCAGCCTTAGTGATTTCTGTGTTATTTCTGGACATATCTCTCAACCTCAAGAAATAAAAGCAACAGTAAACAAGTGGGACTACATCAAATTAAAAAGCTTCTGCACAATGAAGGAAATTATCAACAAAATGAAAAGACAATACAATGAATGGTAAAAGATACTTACAAATGATACATCTAATAAGGGGTTAATATCTATATGAAGAACTCTCACAGTTCAACACCAAAAAACAAATATTCTGATTAAAAAATAGGCAGAACACCTGAATAGACATTTTTTCCAAAGAAGACATATGTATATGGCCAACACATGGAAAAATGTTCAACATCACTAATCATCAGGTAAATGCAAATCAAAACCACAATGAGATATTACCTTACACCAGTCACAAAGACAAGTGTTGGCAAGGATGTGGAGAAAAGGGAACCCTCCCACACTGCTGGTCGGAATGTAAAATGGTGTAGCCACTATGGAAAACAGCATGGAGGTTCCTCAAAAAATTAAAAATAGAGATATCATACAACACAGCAATATCTCTTTCAGATATTTACCCAGAGGAAGCAAAACACTAATTCAAAAAGATATATGGACCTCTGTTTATTACAGCATTATTTATAGTAGCCAAAATGCAGAAGTAACCTCAGTTCTATTGATGGGTGAATAAAGATACACACACATGCAATGGGATATTACTCAGCCACAAAAAGTAATGAAATCTTGCCACTTGTGATAACATGCATGGACCTAGATGATATTATGCCAAGTGAAATAAGTCAGATAAAGACAAAGTGCCATATTATTTCACTGATATGTGGAAGCCATAAAACAACAAAAAACAACAAAAATTTGTAAATACAGAGAACAAAGTGGTGGTTGCAATAGGGGAGGGAGGTTAAACAGGTTAAGGGAAAAACAGGTTAAGGGATAAAGAGCTGTGAACTTTCAACTAGAAAATGTTATGGGGATGAAAGAAAATATGACATAAAAACACAAAATGGGGGGAAGTAAAAATGTAGAGTCTTTGAATATGTTTGTATTTAAATCATCAACCTAAAATAGACTTATATACATAGGATGAGATATGTGATTGTCACAGTAACCACAAGCAAAAACTTAAATAAACAAAAGATGATGGAAACTAATTGCAACCTAACACTGAAAGTCATCATACCACAAGGGAAGAGAGAAAGAAAAGAAAGGCACAGCGAAGAACTACAAAAACCACCAGAAAACAGTTAATGAAATAGCAACAGGTAAGTCCTGTGAATAATTACTTGAAATGTAAATGAACTGATTCTTCAGTCAAAAGACATTGAGTGGCTGAATGGACAAAAAAGGACCCATTATATGCTGCCTACTAGATACTCATTTCAGAAGTAAAGGTACATACAGACAGAGCAAAAAGATGGAAAAAGGTATTTCATGCAAATGACAACACAAAGGCTGGTGTAGCTGTATCACACAAAATACACTTTCAAACAAAGCCTGTAATAAAAGACAAAGAAGAGAATTATGTAATGATAAGGGGTCAATCCAAGAAGACAATATAACATTTGTAAATATTTATGCACCCAACATAGCAACAAAATATATAAAGCAAATATTAACAGACTTAAAGGGAGAATTTGACAGCAATACAATAATAGCAGCAGGCTTTAACACCCCATTTGCATCAATGGATATATCATCCAGACAGAAAATCAATAAGGAAACATTGGCTTTAAATGACATATTAGAACAGATAGACTTAATAGGTATATACAGAATGTTCCATCAAAAGCATTAGAATATTCTCTCAAGTGCACATGTCATATTCAGTATAAATTGCATGTTATGCTGCAAAACAAGTCTCAATACATTCAAGTACATTGAAATCAGATCAAGGATCTTTTCTGACCGCATGGTATGAAACTAGAGGTCAATTACAAGAAGAAAACTGGAAAAAATACAAAATGTTGAGCTTAAACAACATGCTGTGAAACAACTAATGGGTCATCAAAGAAAAGAGATCAAAAGATACCTACAGAAAAAAAAGAACAGAAATAAAACATACCAAAATCTATGGTGTACAGCAAAAGTGCTTATGAGAGGGAAATTCATAGCACTATAGTCCTACCTTGTGAAAAAAAAGTCTTAAACAATCTAATTCTATACCAAAGGAACTAGAAAAAGAACAAACAGAACCCAAAGTTAGCAGAGGGAAGGAAATAATAAAAATCAGAGAAGAAATAAATGAAACAGAGATTAAAAGGACAATAGAAAAGATCAGTGAAATTAAAGGTAGGTTCTTTTAAAAGAAACAGAATGGACAAACCTTTAGATTCACAAAGAAAAAGGAACAGACTCAAATACATTAGAAATGAAAGAGAAGTTTATAACTGATACCACATAAATACAAACACAGAATCAGAGTAACAAAAGATTCCCTCATGCAAAGATTTAATATCTTCTCAAGCTCCTCCAGAAAGTTTAAAAGGAGGAAAGACTTCTAAACTCACTGTACAAGGCTGGAGTTAATCTAATAACAGAACCAGACAAGGATGCCACAAGAAAAATAAAATTGAATGCCAATATCCCTGATGAACATAGATGCAAAAATCCTGAACAAAATGTTAGCAAACCAATTTCAATAATACATTTAAAGGATCATGCACCATGATCACATGGGGTTTATTCCAGGGATGCAAGGATGGTTCAGTATTTGCAAATCAATGTGATGCAACATATTAACAAAATGAGAGATTGAAAGCATGATCATCTCAATATATGCAAAAGAAGCATTTGACAATATTCAACATCCATTCATGTTAGAAACTCCAACAAAGTGGGTATAGCAGGAACATGCCTCAACATAATAAAGGCCATATATGACAAGCCCACATCAAACATATTCAGCAGTGAAAAGTTGAAAGCTTTTCCTCTAAGAACAGGAACAAGGCATGGATGCCCACCCTCTCCACTTTTATTCAACATAGTATTGGAAGTCCCAGCCAAAGCAAGTAGGCAAGAAAAAGAGAGAAAGAATCTCTATTTGCAAATGACATGATATAATAGAAAACCCAAAAGAATTGACCCTCAAAAGCTGTTTTAGCTAATAACTGAGTTGTAAAATTTGAGGACACAAAATTAATATAGAGTAATCTGTTTCATTTCTATACACTAATAACAAACTATCAGAAGGTGAAATCAAGAAAACAATCCCATTTATATCTGTATCAAAAAGAATAAAATATCCCAGAATAAACTTAAGATGTAAAAGACTTATATACCAATATAAGACCCTGATGAGAGAAAATAAAGATGCAAATAAGTGTCAGATATTTCATATTCATAGATTGGAAGAATTAATATTGTTAAAATGTCCATACTACCCAAAGCCATCTATAGCTTCAATACAATCCCTGTCAAAATTCCAATGGCAAATTTCATTGAAATAGGAAAACACATACTAGAGTTTGTATGGAAATAGAAAACACCCTGAAGAGCCAAAGGACTTTAGAGAAGAACAAAGCTAGAGGTATCACGCTTCCTGATTTTAAACTATACAGCAAAGCTGTAGTAATCAAAACAGTATGATATTGGCATAAAAACCAGCACATAGATCAGTGAAACAAAAAAGAGATCCCTGAAATAAAAACCTTTGCATATATGGTTAATTAATTCATAACAAAGGAGGCAAAGAATATACAATGGGTAAAGGACAGTCATTTCAATGTGTTGGGAAAAGCTACATACTAAAGAATGAAACTGGACTACTATTTTACACCATATACAGATTAACTCAAATGGATTGAGGACTTAAATGTAAGACCTGAAACAGTAAAACTTCGAAAGAAAACATAGGTGCCAAGCTCTTTGATATCAATTTCAGCATTTTTTTTCTTTATGGATTAGATTTCAAAGCCAAGGGTAGCAAAAATAAAAGAGGAACCAATGAGAATACATTGAACTAAAAATCTCTGTACAGTGAAGGATAATATCAATGAAATGTAAAGGTATCCTACTGAATGGGAGAAGATATTTGCAAATCCAAAATATAAAGAACTCATACAAATTAATAACAGTAACAAAAAAAAACTAAAAATAGGGCAAAGGATTTGATAGACATTTCTCCAAAGAGGGTATGCAGATAGCCAGCAGGCACATGAAAAGATGCTCCACATTGTTAATCATCAGTGAAATACAGATCAAAACCATGATGAGATATCACCTTATATATGTTCAAATGGCAGTTTTCAAAAAGACAAGAAGTGGCATGTTGGTGAGAATGTGCAGAAAAGGGAACCCTCATACACATTAAGGGGAATGGAAATTGGTGCAGTGACTATAGAGAAAGTATGGAGGTTCCTCAAGAAAATTAAAATAGAACTCCCAAATGATCCAGCAATTCCACTTCTGGGTGTCTGTCTGAGGAAATGAAAACACTAATTTGAAAATATATATGCATCCCTCTATTCATTGCAGTATTATTTACATTAGCCAAGATATGGAACAATTCAAGTGTCTGTTCATAGATGAATGGGTAAAGAAGATGTGGTGTACAAATGTAATATTACTGGACCATAAAAAGAATGAAATTATGCCACTTGTGATGACATGGATGGACTTTGAGGGTGTTTTGCTAAGTGAAATAAGTCAGAGAAATCCAAGTACCACAGAATTTCAACTGTAAGTGAAATCTAAACAAAACAAACAAAACAAAATCAAGGCTCACAGATACAGTTGCCGGGTGGAGGGGTGTTGTATGTGGGCAGGGAATGGGTGAAGGATCAAGATGTACAAACTTCCAGTTATGAAATAACTAAGTCATGGTGATGTAGTGTACGGTGTGGGATGTACAGACAATATTAACTTTCGTGACAGATAGTAATGACATGGTGATTGGTTCACAGTATATACAAATATCAAATCACTGTGATGTACACATGAAAAACAATATGTTGATTATATTTTAGTTACATCCATCACCACACATATTATATATATATATTTATATAAATATAAATACGTTTTGGTGGCAATGTTTATATTCTGTTCTTAGTAACACTGTGTATTTGAAATATGCTAATGATAGTCATATTATACATTGTAGCCTCAGACCTATTCATCTTATAACTGAAAGTTCACCAACTTTATTTCTTAGAGTAGTTTTAGGTTCACAACAAAACTGATAACCATATATCCCCTGTCCCCACAAATGTATAGCCTCTCCCACTGCCAATATACCTCACCAGAGTAGTATATTTGTTACAATTGATGAACCTGCATGGACACATTGTTATCACCCCAAGTCTATAGTTTACATAAGGGTTCACTCTTGGTTTTCTATATTCAATGGATTTGAACTAATGTATAATAATATGATCCACCATTAGAGTATCACACGGAAAAGTTTCACTGCCCTTAAAATTCAATATGCTCTGCCTGTTCATCTCGTTCTCCCTTGGCAACCACTGATCTTCTTATTTTCTCCATAGTTTTGCCTTTTCTAGATGGTCGTACAGTTGGAATCAACAACATGTAGCCTTTTCAGATTGGCTGCTTTTACGTAGTAATATGCATTTCAGGTCCCATTGTGGCTTGTTTCTTTTCATTGCTGCATAGTATGTCCTTGTCTGGGTGTACCACAGTTTATCCACTCACCTGCTGAAGGACATATTGGTTGTTTCCAAGTTTGGGCAATAATGAATAAAGCTTCTATTAGCCCCCATGTGCAGGTTTGTATGTGGACACAATTTTTCAGCTTCTTTAGGTAAATACCAAGGAGAGTGATTGTTGGATCACACAGTGAAAGTACGTGTAGTGTGTGAGAAACTGCCAGACTGTCTTCCAGAATGGCTGTACCATTTTGCATTCCCACCAGCAGTGAAGTTCTTGTTACTTCACATTCTTAGCAGCATTTGGTGTTATGAGTGTTAGGATTTTCATTTTTCTAGCAGGTAGAATTGTTGTTTCTAATTTGAAGGAAAAAACAAACTAAAAAAAAACCCCTCAGATATTAACTAATAGATGACTTTAAAAATGAGAATTGCCATATAATAAAATGGCATAAAGCTATACACACGCATTGTACCAAAGCCAGTTTGCTGGTTTTGATATTGGACTGTAATTAGGTAAGATGTAACCACTGGAGGAATAAAAAATGCAGGACCTCTCTGTACTCTTTCTGCAACTTCCTTATACCTATAAAATAAAATAATTTTTTTACTTATCACAAAATAAAAAGTTAAGCAGCCTGAATAGTTTTCTTGTAGATGAAATACCCTCCAGCCACAAAAGCAACAAACTTTTGATAAAAACCAAAGGGCCACACCTCAAAAATGACATATTGAATAAAAAAGCAATTTGCCTGAAAAGATGTAGTGTAAAGAAGTTTAAAACACAAAACCTAAACAATGAATTAGTTTATCACAGTTGCATCTCAAAATATCAGAAAAAGCAAATGAATGATGATAAACAAATTTGAAGATGTTGATCTCAGAGGGGTAAGTGAGCAGGGAAAGGGTCTCAGGGGTCCTCAGAGGTGACTGTAATGTTACTTTCCTTAAATGTTTATTAATCACTATTTTATAACAACCATTAAGTCTTAAAAATGTATAAATCTGAGCTGTAACACTTAATAATCATCTTTATTAAGGAGAATAAAATTAACTGAAAGTTAAACTCAAAATTAAACATTTTTGAATGAGCATATAGTTAAAGAACATCTAAGAAGATCAGGTTCTCGTTGAAGTTCTGTTCTGACTCCAATTTTGGGTAAGTTGGCTTCGATAAGAGGTTCTTGGAGGGTGGTCCCTGGGCTCATGGCATCAGCATCACTTGGGTATTTCTTAGAAATGTAAGTTTACAGACCTCACCCCAGACTTATCCTCTGGGAGAGGGGTCCAGTAATCTGTATTTCAACACAAGCATGCAGGTGATTCTGATGTGCACAGAGTTTGAGAGCCACTAGTAAGTTTATCATCTGTAAAATTAGAAGATAAAACTAGATCAGTTTTTCCCAAAGTGTGGTATATATATCACTGATCATGTGCAAGATGTTTTTAGGTGGTATATGTATCAGCATTTTAAATTTCACTGTGTATTAATTTTAACTTTTGTTAGAATAAAAGCAATAGCTTACCGAAACAAAAGTTCACTGATATTATTACTTCATATGGGGCTAAGGAAAACAACATGAAGAAAGGAAAGGAATCAGCTTAAAATTAAAGGGAAATAGTAACCACAATACTAAGATGATAGGAGAATGTCATATCTAATTCATGGAGTCAGTTTTCAAACGTTGAAGTTTTAGCGATCCTTAGATGGATGAATCTTTAAAATACTCTCCATTCTCAAATTGAAACTTCATATGCTTGTTTTTCTTATAGATTTGCCTCCTTAATATTACTTTTTTAAATGCAAGCTAATATACTGAAAATTTAGTCCCATGTGCTGGGAGAGGAACGGTCTCTTAATGTGCTTTTGAATTGGGGATGCTTGTCTGAGATACAGAATTTAACCGTGGCTAATGGACAGTGTGGATAATTCACATGCAAATTATCAAAAATAAGTAGATGAGGAGAAATCTATTTTGAAAATACCATTCAATTCTAGAAGCACTTTCTTCCTTTCTCTAATTCTAATTACATTGAGATAGATGTTTTTAGAAGGAAATAAAACTTCCTTCTAAATTTCAAGACAGTAAAACCTGTTGATAATTGAGGATTTATGCTTCCTATAAGTTTATACAAGTTATTAATAGCTACTAGTAACTGGCCTTTTTAGCTGGTATTTTTTAAAAGCTTCGTTGAGCTCTAATTCACATATCATGTAGTTCACCCATTTAAAGTATACAGTTTAGTGGTTATTTTATAATCACAGAGTTGTTCAACTATCACCAATGCAATTTTAGTACATTTTCATCATTCCCCACAGAAACCCCATGCATGAGCAGTTAACTGCCAACGTTTCGGAACTCCCAACCTAGACAACCATTTACTTACTTTTTGTCTTCATGGATTTGCTTCTCTTAGACATTTCATATGAATGGAATCATACAGTATGTGGTCTTTTGTGACTGGCTTCCTTGCCATAATATTTTCAAGGTTCATCCACGGGTGTAGCATGTTTCAATACTTTATTCCTTTTTATTTCTGAATATTACTCCATGATATTGATATGCTGTGTTTTGGATATCCATTTATCAGTTGATGGACATGTGAGTTGTTTCTCCTTTTTGACTATTATGAATAATGCTGCTATAAACATTCATGTGTAAGTTAAGTTTCTGTGTGAATGCATGTTTTTATTTCTCTTGGGTTTATACCTGAGAGTGGAATTGCTTAGATGATAACTATATTTAACATTTTAAGGAACTGACTGGATCTAAAGAGCATTGTCTTTTAAAGTATACTTCTGATTTTATTTAAAACTAAATACATGCCTTTTAATTAGGTACCAATTTTGCCTGTCAATAGTTTTATAATAAAAACCTCTCCAAAATGATGTTTGGCAAAAATCATCATTAAAATTCATATTTCCAAAAACAGCAGCTTACAAACTGCTATTCTACATCATAATTTATCATCATTTATCAAAATTGTCACATCCTTCTGTGATTTTTTTTTTCGTCTGTATATTTTATTGCTGCTTGTGTCTAGCATTTAGGGGTAAAAATGGCATAGAATCTTCTTCCTGAGCTGATGAAGAAATTCTTGGTTTTTTGGGGGCTCTGGGGGTTGTTTTCCAAATAAATTAAAGATGGTTAAGAAACTTTTTCTTTTAAAATTCTCATTTCAATAATAATAAAAAAAAAACCACAACTCTAAAAAAACATTTCAGGGTCAAGCTGTGTGTGACCTATTTTATTGTACTGTCCTGTTAGGCTCATTAAATTGTTAACTTCTGACTTTGTTTTACTTTGTCACAATGCGTTCTAAAAGACTCTTGTGTCAAATTAGCTGCCCTTAGGTGCCTTTATAGGAAAGGTTTTCAGCATGTTTCCTTTTTTATGTACTTATGAAATTAGATTTTACTACCTTGTAAGAAAGGAGGATTTCTGGAAAAACATACAACTAAGTGCAGTGAGTAGCTGGAGTAATAGAGCAGTGACAGCATGGAGAGAAGGTATTCCTCAGGGAAGAGAAAGAAGGAAGTTCCCATTAGCCTTGAATGGATAAGGTTTGTTGATGGACAAAGCAAAGCCTTTCATTTCTGCACCAAAGGAAAACAAAAAGAAGAATAAGGCAGCAAGAGGCATTCAGTGTCCTTGCAAACAAGGCAAGACATACCCTCAAGCTCGGAATATAGATCTGTGTGATTCTGCACATGCGCTGACTCTAACCATCCTTGATTGTATTTCTGCTGGGGATAACCTATCCTGTGCATAACACAGTAGAGTAAAATCTTACAATGAAGACTTGAAGCTTCAAAGTTTGGGTCGCCTAGGAAGTGAACTCTGAGGCAGGGTCGAGTGTGTAGGATAGTAGTGGGTGCCTTCGGGAACACCACAGTGGAAGGGAGGCGGAGGTGTTAGGATTGCAGAGGGAAAATCAAGGTGCCCCCTTAGCCTACCACATAGGGAGCTGTAATAGTTTATTAGTCTGTTGTGCCAAAATGGCCTAATCTTTGTACCCTACCTCGCATCAGCCAGTGGATGAGGATGTCCTCCGTGTGACCTTGGGTAAAGCACTCTCGGAAGCTCAGGCAATCCCACTTCCCAAAGAGGCTCAGAGCTGGGACTGTCTTCTGATAGCACTTGCGATGGTCGGCACAGAAGTTCTTCCTCAAAGACTGATTCCCAGGCTCTTTCTCTGATGCCCACCACCCTATATCAGTCACCAACCCTTAGCCTTTACAATATATATTTTTTCTGCTTACAAAAGTGGTACAATTAGACACATCTTAAATGTGCCTTTAACATGGGAATGGTTAAATCACTTATTTTGTACTTTTACAATTAGAGAGTTTGTGGCATTAAAATAATGAAATACATTCTATGTATACTGACAAAATATGCCCTAATATCATAGAATGAAAATATCAAGTTGCAGAACTACACCTGCATATATACTGTGTTTCTGTATTTACAAAAAGCTATTCAAATGCATACAACACGTAGACGCACATACGTTCACCAAAGTTTTCACCTTTTGGAGACTGGATGGAGGAGCAAGAGGAGAAGAATGGTGGTTCCCTTTTTTCTGTATTGTTTGAAATTATAACACATTTGGTAAAGCTGTGTGCTCAGTAGATGTATTTCTTATTGCTGATGTAACAGATTAGAGTTGGCTTAAAACAACACATATTTTTTATCTTAGAGTACTGGATATCAGAAATCTAAAATGGGTCTCACTGGGTTGAAATCAAATCTCAGCGAGGTTGCGTTTGTTTATGAATCATCTAGGGGAGAATCATTCTGACTTTTTGAGCTTCTGAAGGCTGCCTGCATTCTTTGGGGTGGCCCTGTTTATCTTCAAAGACAGCAGAATCTCTGACTCTTTTTTCTGCTGTTTTCTACTTAAAAGGATCCTTGTGATTACATGGGAGCCACTGAAATAATCTGGGATAATCTTTTTATTTTAAGTTCAGGTGATTTGGGACTTAAATTCCATCTGCAGCCTTCCTTCCCACATGCGATGTGACACAGCATATGCACAGGTTCCAGGGATCGTACATGGAGGGCCATTATTCTGTCTATGACAGTAAACTAGTAAAACAATGGCCTTCTCAGAACCTGTATGTCAGTGGTTCCTACTTCTTATTAGATGTGACCTCGTTAGTAAGAAAAGAGAAAATAGGTGGGTAAATATGTAATTCATTACATAATTCTCGGCCCTTAATTTATACAGTATTTACAATAAAGCTTAGTAAGAAATAGTACAGGGAAAACTACCTTAATTAGGAAAATGTACATCTTATATTCTTGCATGTTTTTTCCATGTTGCCTCCTGTTATAGGCCTTACTGCTGAACTGTAATCATTGTTTTTCTAATCTCCCACTTTTCTGGGAGATACTTGAATGTGGGGGCCACATTCTCAACTTTAACTTAGCCATCCATTCAATGAATATTTATTAAGGACCTTTTAATGTGCTACGTATTTTTCTGAACATTCTAACGCATCATTAGACAAAAGCCAATAACAATTTTGACTCTCTAGTGAGGGAAGACATCCTATTTCAGAGGGTGATGAATGGGAAAAAAGAATAAAAGTAAAGTATTAGAAGGATTGGGGGTGCCAGATTCAGGGATAGCTTGCAATTTTGAATAGGTTATCCGAGCAGGTCTCATTGGGAGGATGGTATTTGAGTAAAGACTTTGAGGACTTTGAGGAGTTTAGTCATGTGAGACATGGTAGCAATTTGCTAGAGGCACAGGGAGCATCCAGTGTAGTCTCTGTGGCAGGAAGATTCCAGGACTGTGCGAGGAGGATGCCTGAAGATACATTGTATGCTATGTTGAACATGGACCAAGGGTGCCGGGCGATAAGCAAGGAGCCCATCTGAAGTCATCCAAGAGTGGTTACCTGGTTTAGTGCAGGGTGATAGCAGTGCCGGTGATGTGAAGTCATCAGATTCTGACATTCATCCTCTGAGGAAAGGGACTGCTGTTTTATTGGTGACTTGGATGTGGTATGTGACAGAAGGAAGCGTGATGGATGACTTAGAGGTTTTCAGCCTGATCAGAAGGATGAAGTTGCCATCGCCTGAGACAGGGAAGCTGGGGGAGGGGCAGGTTTGGTGGAGACAGGGAAGCTGGGGGAGGGGCAGGTTTGGTGGAGATTTGGAGCTGGTGTTGGGCATGCAGACCCTGTGAGATTCTGTAAGACGTCCAAGAGCAGGTGGCGATTCTGGAGTTCAGGAGAGAGGTCTGCAGTGTTTCTAAATACGGCAGGAGTCGGCAGACGATAGATGCTATCTGAGACCACCGGATGGGGAGTTGCAGCCTGACTTGAGACTGAGGGCTGAGTCCTGGGACACTCAGCACTTACAGATTGGGGCACAGAGGGGAAAGCACTGGGGGAGACCGAGTAGGAGCCCCAGCACCCAGCACATGACTTGACAGCAGGGGTAACAGGTGTTTCTTTAGGGATAAAAGCACAAAGATCAGAATGTAGCATAGGACAATGGTGAGTTTTATTTCTCTAGGTAGAACACTAATAGGTGGAAAAATAGGATCAATTGTTATCTCTCTCATCAGTGAATGGGTGGGGAGTGAGTCATGGAAATTAGAGTAAAAATAGAACTGTTCTTTCTATCCTATAAATATATATAAGAAAAATAACCGTTTTTAATAAGTTGAACTGTTTCCTAATGGAATTACTTTTAATCTTCATGGTACTCAATGTGCTGGTGTGCCTTATTTTTTGAGAAAATGTGTCAAAATGTTCTTTTTGTATAGAGATGACTCCAATCCTTCAGATCAATGATTTCTATTGTTAGTGAATTCACATTACAATAGCAAACTAGTTAAATTCATTTAAAAAATTACCCACATACATATTTATATGGTCTTCATACCAAATAACAGAAGAATTTCTAAAATCAACCTTGTAAAACTCTTTGATGATTTTCATCCATGTGATTTTGCTTCCATATATTTCAACATTCTTCATGTTCATAATCGGCATTAAAGGTGATTTGGAAATTACTGAGCATGTATCTTGCTGGAGTGTGGAAGACAGACATTTTCTTCAAGGATTTTTATACTCAAGGTTAAAAAGCTAAGACGTTTATGGAAACATATATAAGTGCTTTAGTTGGAAAAATGTGAAATGATGTCATTGAAGCTCTGTTTCATTCTCATCTAACTATCTCTATTGAGAGGGAAATCTACTATAGAATAGGCTGAGAAGGCAAAAATATCTATAAACATGAGTTTTGACAGAAGGGAAGAAAAATAGAACATCAACTCACAAACTCAGCTGCCTTGACGTGCATGGAATAGGACAGCTATGGTACTTGAATAGGACTTTACGTATCTTGAAAAGTAGATTCAGATGTGAATATATTGGGCCTAACCTGTCAAAGGGAAGTAGATGGCTCAGTGTCAGGAGCTGTGTGAGCCTCTCAAGACAGGAGGGGAGTCCTACGTGGCTGAAATAAGTAGTGAAGCGTATGTCAAGGACTGAAACGTGAATGGCAACCAGTATTTTAACAATGTTCCTCTAAAACTTTGACCTTGTCTTAAATCAGAAACCTCAGTGTTTTTTTATTTTTATTTTGTGAGAATTTTAGATTCCCTGAAGATGTCATCTAGGGGGGCCAGTCACCAAATACCTACTGTGTAATTCACCTCCGGAAGTGATGTGAGCTGTGTTATTGTGTATTTGGGGTACAGACTTTCAGAATGGCCTCAGCCGAACTCCAGAGCAAAGTCTGGGGGGGGGACCATCACTGCTGCCCCATGCCACAGTCCCCTCTGCGTTCCTTGGCTTCATCCAGGAACTTTGTGGCCACAGCCCTTCTTACTGAGTGTGTGTGGGGGGGGTGTCCTTGATTTTTAATATGTGAGTTCTGTAATCCTCGGACATACAGAAATCTTTCTTGGAACAGAATTTGTCCTGAACTGTTTTGAGAAAATACACAAGACATTAAGATTTACATTTTCATAAGGAAACCGTTCACAACAAGGGAGCAGAAGTTAATGCTGTTGTTTATTATATGCTAGCAATAGAACCTCATTTTACAGTTATTCCTCTGAAATGCAGTGAAAAAGGAATGCCTAGTGCCATGGCAACCTCCATGAAATGAGGCATATGCTGTTTCCAGGACTCACAATATGCTTTTTGATACTGTTTGCTCATAAACACATTTATTGTAGATGCTGTGTGAGGCAGGGACTGCTTTTCTATGGAAAGCCTCTCTTGAACATATAGTTTCTGGTTCTCCTTGAGAAAGAATGAAACTCTTTTTGGCTTTTTTGCCATAGAGAATTGAAAACTTTTAAGTATGGATAACACAGTCGATGGCTGATATGTATCTTTATGACTTATGCCAGTTTTGTCTTAAGTTACTCTAGTTACAGATATGTTAGAACCTCTCTGTGCATTTTGAGGTGGGAGGGAGGTGAGGTGTAGTGAAATAGGTACTCTGTGTACTGTAGTGATGTAGTGATAACTTAATTACAAATAATCTTTCTCTTTTACGTCACTGTGTATACCAGAAACAGCATTGGATGTGAAGTCCGACCAGGAGTCACTTCTGCTTTTGTCATTTTAAGTTTTATGACTTTGGTTCCAAAACTTCTTGGAATCTAGAGAAGTGGTAAATTACTAAATTAGAACAAATGTAGGAGTTTTTTTTTTAACATAACAGAGTGTAATATCTGCTGAGTCCCCAAATATACATTCACTCCTTTAGTGGAGAAGACTTCTAAGTGGTAAGGGAGAGGCTGCTTTTGAAGAAGGAAGAGTAAAAGTAGATGGTAAAATTGGGAGTATGACTTATAAGGAAGTCCTTATAAGAGACAACCGTTCTGTAAACTTACACTTGCGATGAGCAAAGCTAATTGTTTTGTACAGGAGGTCTATGTGGGGCATTTATGGTGGGAAATGTGTGAAGATAGTGACTTGGTGCATCTATGTGATTTTTGCTGCATCTAACCCCCCAAGACTTCTTCACTTAGGGTTCCAGAGTAGGGGGCTAGAATTATCTTCTGAAAGATACTGGGCATGATTACCTTGCTGCTCTTAAAATAAACAGTTCTGATTTTGTTGAGGGCTTGCTTTAGGGACATGATTTCCTCCATGTGTAAATATCATTCGATTATTTAGCTTATTTGGGGAGAAGTGTATGCAAGTTTAGGTTGAGGAAATCACTGGGAGAGTTTCATAATTTAGGAACATAATTTAGCTAATGTGTAGATGTGAGAATTAGTTTCATATATACATTCTTTTAAGTTCGAATATTTTATTTTCCTTAAAAATAGGGGAGTAGAAAGTAGATTTTGTAGTTTGAGGATCTTATTATCATTTAATCAATAACCAGTAAACAGTTATTTAGGGAGAACAATGCAATGATTGGGCACTGGAATATATAAGGCTCTTAGCTTTGTGGACCTGGAAGTGACTGATCACTGGAATTTATAAACAGAGTACATCTCATAAAAATGAAAAAAATATTGATCCAGAGTTATTTGAAAGATTAAAAGATAATTTACTCATTGAACAAATATTTATTAAATGCTTACCATGTGCCGAGGCATGTGCAGCTGTGTGCTAGAAAGAAGAAAATCCTGACCTTCATGGATTTTACACACTAGGAGGGAAGAGGTTTTACCTATTGAGGATGAATGTGATGAGGACTTCCAAAGTGCTGGCTGCAGTGGGGTATCAGACCTCACACAATGCCTCATACTGGTGAGGAAAAGGAATGGAACTAATGTGACTTGGATGCAAAGTACACCCCTTCTCTTATGGCGAGGGTACTTTGCAAGACACATTTGCATCCAATTATCTCACTTAATTCTAACACTGACTCTATAAACTTGGTCTAATGTCCCCCTTTTTGCAGCTGAAAAAAATCTGTGTTCTTGTTGGTCTGTGTTCAAATGTTTATTCAATAAATTAATGAGTAAACTTAAACCTAGAACCATCGTGCAGTTGGCCCAGGGTCTTCAGTAAGATAAGGGCCGAGCTGGGACTAGAACTGTCCTGACTCCAGCCCAGGGCTCCTTCCATGACACCACACTGCCTCCCAGAGCATGCACAGGCATGGATGTGCATGGCAGATGGGAAAGGTGCACAGGCGTATATAAGCTGCATTTGCCAACAGGAAGATCATTTCACACAATACAAAATAATTTAGTAATAGTGACGTCGGTGCTGTTAGTATAGCTCAGGTTTAATGCCCATCAGTAGTTACAGATAAATTCAATTATCTAGAAAAATCGACTTGAGTTGTGGATTTAGTGTACTAAATAATATGACCCAACTGTGTAAAGTTTTCTCTGGCAAGCTGTTGGCTGTGAAATAAATCAAGCCAGAATTCAAGGCCATTCATCCAAAATTTAAGGTGTTCTGAAATAGAAGGTGTGTATGTCATCTTGTCTAATGTGTGGGTGGTGTGGGAGATTTTTTCTTTGCAAATAGAGTCACTGGGGATCAGTGCTCCTGAAACTGCATCTGAAATCCTGCAACTGGTAAAGCTTTGGTAATTTCCGTTTCTTTCTCAAGAACATCTGTTAACAGATATTTGTAGTCTGGTTGTGTGTGGGTTACACATCTTAATTAGTTAAGCTATAATGATTGTCTTGGGATTTTATAGAAACTCCAGTGATAACTAAAAGTGAACATTTCTGATCCTTTCTAGTGATCCTCTAAATCAATTTCCAGTCAGTTTGTCTCCTCTGTTCTCTATCTACCAACTCCCAACTGTCTTGAAAATACTTGTCTTTTTCTACACATTGTTGCTAGGGAATTACTTGAGTGAGAGGGTCTCTCTCTTTTGGCTTCTTTAGGGTCAGGAGAGCAGGGGAGTTAGGTTTGGAGAGCTGTCCTGTGCATCTTCTCTTTGCAGCCCTTGGCAATGTCTCTGTTCCCAAAGCAACTGTACAGGACTCACCTAATCTTCTAGGATTTTTAGAAGGTGCATGATTATTGTCTTTTCTGTAATTTATTTAGGCTCTGAAAATTGCCATAGTGTATCAAATAGATATGTAAAAGATGTTCCTACTTCTTAAAATTCCATCTGAGTTCCATCGCTCTCCGATCTATTCATGGACTGTCCAATAATTAGGATCTTAAGACTTTTGAATGGTTAGTAGCCCTTCCAGTACAGAAAGGAATGCAATCCAAAATAATAATTATAATAATAATAATAATAAATAATACACTTGTTGGTCCTACCTCTACAGGCTTACATTTTCATGACATAAGAGTAAATCCTTTCAAATGGATGCTAAAGTAGACCAATCTGATCCTGACTTCCAATCAGGAGTTTACTGCTATAGAAAAGTATAGTGTCTATAATCCCCACTCCTTAGAGTTCCTGTTCCTGTATACAGTGTTTCTTACCAAACACTTCAGAGCCTGCTTGACTTTACCCTTGCCGCTGCATTGTAAGGCAGACAAGCTCAAGCTGACACAGTTTCTCTCCTGGCAAGGACCAATTGTGATTTATGGCCATTTGATGCCAGTGATGTGTAGAAGGCTACTTTTTAGCTGACAAGGCTATATGTATATCTCCTTCCACTTGGCAATATAGAATGTATTAAAAAATGTATCAGGATAAAAAGAGGACAGCTCACTAAGGTTTTCTTTTTAGTGAAGAGCCCTTAGTCAAACTTCCCACGGTGTTCACATAGCATGTTTGTATGTTCAAACTGCTTTAACAAACACTTCTTTAGTGCCTGCCTCTTGGATAGTATCATGATGCCTAAAGTGACAGTTCTCCTGGGAATCCTGATGTTTAGAATTGGGAAGTAAAAAAAAAAAAAAAAAGAGGGTGGTGTCAGTATGGGTCTTGGCTGATCTTGTAGAATAACAATGGTTATGAAGCGATGTATCTTCTCCTTTAAAATTCTAAAGAGCATAAAGGCTTATTTAGTGAGCATCACGTGGACTTAAGGTGAAAGGTAAATACTTACATTTAATATAGATGAATACAAACTCCTAGTTTCACCAGACATTCCTAAAGACCTTGATTGTAATATATGACAGTGTAGCCCTGAGTTTGGTTTAGGACCAAGGGGAGGAGAGGGTTTGTGAACATAAGCAAAGTAACCGTCTTAAACGCAGAAGAACCTGTCTTGTTGGTTAGGATACAGGGGCCTTATGACTACTGTGATAGAACCTGGTGGTTACGGGTGATATGGAATTTAATATTGGAGGCAAGGTTATTTGTTTTTTATGTACATTTGCAAGCAGTTTTTTATTCTTCATGATATTCTGGGTAAGTTAATAGTTTACTGAAAGGGGGTGCTGAGTTAGGAAAACTTCTTTGCCCAGAGTTCTCAGAACAAGTCAAGGTCTGATCACACATTTTTATTTCATTAAGGTGGCACTTTGACAGAACCTTTCTGGAAGCCGGTGTAATGCTTGTTGTTATAAATCATTGGCCCACAGTCGCATGACTTTTCCTCCCTGCAAGAAAGACTGGGAAATGCAGTTTTTTAACATTGCTTCTGAATAAAAAATTAGAGTTCTGATATTAAGCAGGAAGTTCCTGCTTAGCTGCCTAAGTTCCCCCCCCAACCCCCCCACAGCTCACTTCTGTTTTCTTCCTAATACTCAGATGCAAGATTGGCAACATTCTTTTTCTTGACTGTGGTATAGCACGATTTTGTACTTTGTGCCCAAGTCTTTCTATCCAATGGAAGGGTCCTTCAGGTCATGCAGCTTTCGATCCCATTACCTTGCAGGAGCACCCTTGAATGAGCAAAATAATAAAAGGGTGTTGTGTGCTCTCTTGCTCTCTCCTCTTTTTTTGAATTCAGATTTTAGTGATCAGTTTTAACTATCTGTACAAACTGATTCATGCAGAAAAATATAATTATTAGAGGAAAAGGAACCCATAGACTGAAGACTTGGGTCCACTGAGAGTGGCAGAGGTTTTTTGCAAATAAGAATTGTGGCAGTTATCATAAGGGGACATGGATACTGAGAAGGCAAACGACAGGTAACCTTGATGAAGGTTTATTTGACTTTTATGAAATAAACTTCTTTTAGTTTTCTGCTCTTAATCTACTTTTAAACACGTCATCTCGATATAGTTGACATAGATGGTTCTTTTAAGATAAAATCTCTATGGTCTTCAAAGAGTGAGGCCCCATGCAGGCCCACTTATAGATGTTTATGCAAGAATTTACCCATGTCTCTTTAAAAAATAATTCCTGATTTGCCTCTAACAACATTGCAGGATATTGTGGGAATAAGTGTGGGTGAGACCTTCACTTTCTATGCAGTTGCTGACTTTTGGAGGCTGCTTGGACCCTCTGGGTCATATTTTAATCCCTGATACCTGTGGATGGAAATCCTGGAATTCAGTGTCTGGGTGGGTTCATGAAAAATTTTGGTTGAGTAAGTTAGGAAGGATGCTCACACGGACAAATCTAATTAGATGTCCCAATTTGTGGGCAGCCCAAAGTGCCGACTTCTGGCCTTGAACTTGGATGCCTTGGGTGGAGCTGGGGGAACTGCATTCCTATGTCTCCTGTAAGACTGTTTCCATGTGCTGGTCACCAGCTGTTTCTTGGCTTTCCCATCACTCGGACCCCTGGCATAATCATAAGACTCCTGGATATGGAGCTATCTTAAGGATAACACAATTTCATTTTGAAAGAAATGCAATGAATTTGAAGTGAATTGCCCCAAGGTGTCTATTGGAGAACCTGGCATGAGAGCCGGTTCCCTGTTGGTCCGCTGCTCTGTTCCAGTGCTCTAAGTGCTCGGAGAAAAAAATTCTAAACTTGGTGATTTTCTGTGTCCTCTGTTGCTCCTGATACTTAACAGACCTGAAATCTACTCGTGGATGTGTCAGGTTTTAGACTAGTAAGAGGCTCACTGATGGTGGAAATAATCGGGGAAGTGAGGTCTGGGTGTCAGTTTGAGGTAAGCAAAGCAAAGCTGGACGGGTTATTGTGGTGTGATGGAGGGGGTTGCTAGTTCAGATGACGTTCCCGTGGTGAGTGACTGGACCGAGGGCTCTTTTGTCTCTGTAGCTTACCAACAGACAAGCACAGTGGCGTGAATCAGCAAGTCAGAAGTGTTATTAGTCACGTGAATTCAGGCGCTTTATCTCAACAATAAAAAATCGATTGTTACAAGTTTCTTAGGTGTGCTTCCACAGTTTCTTTATGCATGTACAAGTTCAAACATAGACTCTTACTTTGTTCTTTTTTAAAAAGTGTAGCACATTTTACAAATATTTTCCCCCTTGACACAGTATACCATGAAGTTATTTCTACATACATACAGAGAAGATCATCATGTTTTATAGCTGTATGATGTTCTATTGCCCTGAAGTGTACTGTAATATATACTGAATAATTAATTACCTTATTTATGGATATTTGTTCATAATCTTTTGCTATTTTAAACTATATTGCAAAGAATAATGTTATACATATACAATTTTATAATGTAGGATAAATTCCCCAAATCAGAATTACTTGATCAGACTATATAACTTTTCATGAGTATTGCCAAATTGCTGTCTGTAGGGTTTGAGCTAAGTTCCTCTTATCAGGCGTATATGAGATTGTACGTCCTCTCTCAGCCTTGCCAATAGAGTGCGCTATTAACCTTTGGAATTTTGCCAACATAATAAATTAATAAATAATATACTGGTGAACTTTTAGTTTAAATTATGAGTGATGAACATATTTACACATATTTAAGCAGTAAATTTCCAGTAAACTTTCTATTTTCCCTCGTATTTTTTTCTCAGTCTTTTTATTATTGATTTCCATAAGTTTTCTATACATGATACCTTCTTCTGTGATGTAAAGTGAAAATGTGTTGAATTATATCACTTCTGTTTTGACTTTAATAGTAACCTTTTCTTTGTTATTTCTATGAATAAGTGGTTGATCTTTAATATATCTGTCCTTTATGGCTTCTGGAGTTTTAGTCATAGTTACAAAAGGCTTCCTCACTCTTTGATTGTAAAGGAATTCTATTTTGGGGGTACTTTTATTTTTAATATTTAAATCTGTGAATCATTTGGGGTTCTGTCATAATGCAGTTTTTTTCTTTAAATGGCTTCTTACTCATTGAGCAATCTAAACTTTTCTCACTGAAGTAAGATGCTACTTTCCTTACGCACTGAATTCCTCTGTACGTGCTGTCTTAATTTTGGGTTTTCCATTCTACGTCATTGGTTAGTCTGTTAATTTATATGCCAGTACTCACTCATACTTGGGCTTTGTGATATGTTTAAGACCTAGAATTCCTAAACTGCCTTTAATACGTGAAATTGCTAAACTGTCTGCTTTTCTACTTAAGAGTTTTTCTGGATATTTTTTATTTCTTTATTTTTTCCTTTGTAAATTTCCAGACGGACTTGTTTCATTCCAACTGTTGGTATTTTTATTAGGATTGTGTTATATTTTCAAAATAAAGAAAATTGCCATATTTATGCTGAAATGTTTTCTCATGATCATGATATTACTTTGCCATTTATCCAAGTTTTTAAGCTATCCTCTGATAGTGCTTTGAATGATCGTATAAGTCTCCCACATTTCTTATCCACTTTATCCCTTGGTATTTTATCTTTTTTTGGTATCCGTGTTACTGATTTTATATGTTGCTTTCTAATCTTACTATCTTACTTGGGATTTTCATTGTTTGTAGTGGTTTTTCAGTGAACTATTGAGTATTATCCAGGAATATTACCATGGCTTCTCCAAAAATGATTCTTTTATTTTTCCTTTCCAATTTGTATAGCTCTAATTTGGCTAACGCTCGCTTATCTAATTGCTTTGGGTTGTACCTAGATATCAGCTTTAAATAATATCAGTGACAATGGGCATCTTTGTCTTATTTCTGACTTATGGGGACGTTTCTAGTATTTGCCCTAAAGCACAATGATGGCTTTTAGTCTGTGTTGGATATATGGTTCATTTTGTTAAGGATGTACCCTCTGTGGAGTAAGAGAGGTGTAGCTGGACATGTGAGTACCTCCTTAAGACATGCATTTCTCAGCCCAGCTTGCACGTACGTGTGGTCATGTGATAATTAGTGGCTACGTTCTTGCCAATGTAATGTAAGTGAAAGTGATACGTGCTGTCTCTTCCACGCCCATTCTTTCCCCTTGTTGCTGGGAGGAAACCAGAAATGGTAGCAAACCTGGACTCCATCAGGCTACTTTTCTACTTCTCTGCTTCAAACTGTACCCAGGAGGGTTTCTGCACCATCCCTGAGCACTGCCATATTCCCTCTCACTTTCATACACAGTGAGGTGTTGGGGTGGTGATATCTTCTACTTTTACTGTGGGTTCCTTTCTCTCCATGATCCTGTATTTTTGCTGGTATTTTCCAAGAATTGTCACTCTATTTATTGAACTGCATTCTTCAGTTTATTTTCTCTTTATGTGTTTCTTCTCACTTGTGCTGAACCTCTATGCTATTGGCAATGAAGTTTAGCATAAACATAGTTTTAGCACTTCAGGATACCACATGAGTGAGAAAATATTGTCACCACTATCTTTGAAACTTTGCCATGGAAGGGCCAACTTACTATTCTGTGAATTTCTTACAACTATTCTATATAAAATGTCCAATCTCAGGTGCTTTGGCAGCTTATACAAGTTTGTGAGATATGTACGTTTATCTTTCCAAGTTTGCTGAAAACATATGGTTAAAATATTTTTTCTTTTTATCTTGTTGATTTTGTGTAATATCCAGGAAGTGGAGAATTTTCTTCTGATGCCATATTCATGCTAGAAGATGAAGATTCATACTTGATTTTGTTCATTGCATTCGTTTTTTTATTGCACAGATGACCCTGTGTGTAGTTAAAAATGAGACAGGCGGAGGGGCGGGAGCCAAGATGGCGGCGTGAGTAGAGCAGTGGAAATCTCCTCCCAAAAACACATAGAGCTATGAAAATATAACAAAGAAAAATCTTCCTAAAATAGAGACCACAGGACACAGGACAACATCCAGACCACATCCACACCTGCAAGAACCCAGCGCCTTGTGAAGGGGGTAAGATACAAGCCCCAGCCCGGCGGGACCCGAGCGCCCCTCCCCCCGGCTCCCGGCGGGTGGAGAGAAACCGGAGCAGTTTTTTTTTTGGCGAGCGCTTTTTGGAAGCCTTAGAGGGACGGGCCCCCGTTGCTGGGGAGGCAGGGTGGTGGGACCGGTGAGGAGGTGCCTGGGAACAGCGCCGGAGGACAAAGAATATCCCGCGTTTCTCCCTGCGAGACCTGGGGGCGGGTGCCTGAGACCGGTGCCTGAGGACGGAGGAGGTCGCGCGTTTTTCCCCTTTTTTTTTTCTCTTTATGGCAAGCGCTTTTTGGAAGCCTTGAAGGGACGGGGACCCCAGTGCTAGGGAGGCACGGTGGCGGGACTGGTGAGCGGGTGGCTGGGACCGGCGCCTGAGGACAAAGAATATCCCCCGTTTTTCCCTGCGGGACCGGTGGGCGGGTGCCTGAGACCGGCACTTGAGGACAGAGGAAATCGCGCGTTTTTCCCCTTTTTTTTTTCTCTTTTCTGCGAGTGCTTTTTGGAAGCCTAAAAGGGACAGGGACCCCGGTGCTAGGGAGGCAGGGCGGCGGGACTGGTGAGCGGGTGCCTGGGACCGGCACCTGAGGACAAAGAATATCCCGCATTTTTCCCTGTGGGACCGGTGGGTGGGTGCCTGAGACCGGCACTTGAGGACGGAAGAAATCGCGCGTTTTTCCCCTTTTTTTTCTCTCTTTTTGCCAAGTGCTTTTTGGAAGCCTTGAAGGGACAGGGACCCCGGTGCTAGGGAGGCAGGGCGGCAGGACTGGTGAGCGGGTGCGTGGGACCAGTGCCTGAGGACAAAGAATATTGAGCGTTCCTTCCCTGCGGGACCGGTGGGTGGGTGCTTTTTGGAAGCCTTGAAAGGACAGGGACCCTGGTGCTAGGGAGACAGGGCAGCAGGACCAGTGCGCGGGTGCCTGGGACCGGCACCTGAGGAAAAAAAAAAAAAAATCGCGTGTTTTTTCTTTTTTTTTTCCTTTCTGTTCCCTCTCTCATTGTTGCTGTTGTTGTTTTGGTTTGGAGAGTGCTTTTTGGAAATCTTAAAGGGGCAGGACAGGTCACTTAGACCAGAAGCAGGGAATCTGGGGATCTCTGGGCACTCTAACCCCCTGGGCAGCAGGGAGCACAGAGGCCCCTTACGGAGATAAATAGTCTCCTGGCTGCTCCCCCTCTAACGGGGCTCCACCATTTTGGAGGAACAGCCCCAGCCAGGCCAAGCCCACAGCAACAGTGGAGATAAACCCCAAAGCAACTGGGCAGGAAGCAGAAGCCCTGTCTGCGCACAGCTGCCCAGCACAAGCCACTAGAGGTCGCTATTCTCCCAGGAAAAGGCTACAAACCAACAAGAAGGGAAGCTCTTCCAGCGGTCACTTGTACCAGCTCTGCAGACTATCTCTATCACCATGAAAAGGCAAAACTACAGGCAGACAAAGATCACAGAGACAACACCTGAGAAGGAGACAGACCTAACTAGTCCTCCTGAAAAAGAATTCAAAATAAAAATCATGAACATGCTGACAGAGATGCAGAAAAAAATGCAAGAGCAATGGGATGAGATGCAGAGAAAAATGCAAGAGCAGTGGGATGAGATGCAGAGAAAAATGCAAGAGCAGTGGGATGAAGTCCGGAAGGAGATCACAGATGTCAGGAAAGAGATCACAGAAGTGAAACAATCCCTGGAAGGATTTATAAGCAGAATGGATAAGATGCAAGAGGCCATTGAAGGAATAGAAGCCAGAGAACAGGAACGTATAGAAGCTGACATAGAGAGAGATAAAAGGATCTCCAGGAATGAAACAACACTAAGAGAAATATGTGACCAATACAAAAGGAAAAACATTCGTATTATAGGGATACCAGAAGAGGAAGAAAGAGGAAAAGGGATAGAAAGGGTCTTTGAAGAAATAATTGCTGAAAACTTCCCCAAACTGGGGGAGGAAATAATCGAACAGACCATGGAATTATACAGAACCCCCAACAGAAAGGATCCAAGGAGGACAACACCAAGACACATAATAATTAAAATGGCAAGGATCAAGGACAAGGAAAGAGTTTTAAAGGCAGCTAGAGAGAAAAAGGTCACCTATAAAGGAAAACCAATCAGGCTAACATCAGACTTCTCAACAGAAACCCTACAGGCCAGAAGAGAATGGCATGATATACTTAATGCAATGAAACAGAAGGGCCTTGAACCAAGGATACTGTATCCAGCACGACTATCATTTAAATATGATGGTGGGATCAAACAATTCCCAGACAAGCAAAAGCTGAGGGAATTTGCTTCCCACAAACCACCTCTACAGGGCATCCTACAGGGACTGCTCTAGATGGGAGCACCCCTAAAAAGAGCACAGAACAAAACACACAACATATGAAGAAGGGAGGAGGAGGAATAAGAAGGGAGAGAAGAAAAGACTCTCCAGACAGTGTATATAACAGCTCAATAAGCGAGCTAAGTTAGGCAGTAAGATACTAAAGAAGCTAACCTTGAACCTTTGGTAACCACGAATCTAAAGCCTGCAATGGCAATAAGTACATATCTTTCAATAGTCACCCTAAATGTAAATGGACTTAATGCACCAATCAAAAGACATAGAGTAATAGAATGGATAAAAAAGCAAGACCCATCTATATGCTGCTTACAAGAAACTCACCTTAAACCCAAAGATAAGCATAGACTAAAAGTCAAGGGATGGAAAAACATATTTCAGGCAAACAACAGTGAGAAGAAAGCAGGGGTTGCAGTACTAATATCAGACAAAATAGACTTCAAAACAAAGAAAGTAACAAGAGATAAAGAAGGCCACTACATAATGATAAAGGGCTTAGTCCAACAAGAGGATATAACCATTCTAAATATATATGCACCCAATACAGGAGCACCAGCATATGTGAAGCAAATACTAACAGAACTAAAGAGGGAAATAGACTGCAATGCATTCATTGTAGGAGACTTCAACACACCACTCACCCCAAAGGATAGATCCACAGGGCAGAAAATAAGTAAAGACACACAGGCACTGAACAACACACTAGAACAGATGGACCTAATAGACATCTATAGAACTTTACATCCAAAAGCAACAGGATATACATTCTTCTCAAGTGCACATGGAACATTCTCTAGAATAGACCACATACTAGCTCACAAAAAGAGCCTCAGTAAATTCCACAATATTGAAATTCTACCAACCAATTTTTCAGACCACAAAGGTATGAAAGTAGAAATAAATTCTACAAAGAAAACAAAAAGGCTCACAAACACATGGAGGCTTAACAACATGCTACTAAATAATCAATGGATCAATGAACAAATCAAAATAGAGATCAAGGAATATATAGAAACAAATGACAACAACAACACTAAGCCCCAACTTCTGTGGGATGCAGCGAAAGCAGTCTTAAGAGGAAAGTATATAGCAATCCAGGCACACTTGAAGAAGGAAGAACAATCCCAAATGAATAGTCTAACATCACAATTATTAAAACTGGAAAAAGAAGAACAAATGAGGCCTAAAGTCAGCAGAAGGAGGGACATAATAAAGATCAGAGAAGAAATAAACAAAATTGAGAAGAATAAAACAATAGCAAAAATCAACGAAACCAAGAGCTGGTTCTTTGAGAAAATAAACAAAATAGATAAGCCTCTAGCCCAACTTATTAAGAGAAAAAGAGAGTCAACACAAATCAACATAATCAGAAATGAGAATGGAAAAATCACGACAGACTCCACAGAAATACAAAGAATTATTAAAGACTACTATGAAAACCTATATGCCAACAAGCTGGAAAACCTAGAAGAAATGGACAACTTCCTAGAAAAATACAACCTCCCAAGACTGACCAAGGAAGAAACACAAAAGTTAAACAAACCAATTACAAGCAAAGAAATTGAAACAGTAATCAAAAAACTACCCAAGAACAAAACCCCGGGGCCGGACGGATTTACCTCGGAATTTTATCAGACACACAGAGAAGACATAATACCCATTCTCCTTAAAGTGTTCCACAAAATAGAAGAAGAGGGAATACTCCCAAACTCATTCTATGAAGCCAACATCACCCTAATACCAAAACCAGGCAAAGACCCCACCAAAAAAGAAAATTACAGACCAATATCCCTGATGAACGTAGATGCAAAAATACTCAATAAAATATTAGCAAACAGAATTCAACAGTATATCAAAAGGATCATACACCATGACCAAGTGGGGTTCATCCCAGGGATGCAAGGATGGTACAACATTCGAAAATCCATCAACATCATCCACCACATCAACAAAAAGAAAGACAAAAACCACATGATCATCTCCATAGATGCTGAAAAAGCATTTGACAAAATTCAACATCCATTCATGATAAAAACTCTCAGCAAAATGGGAATAGAGGGCAAGTACCTCAACATAATAAAGGCCATATATGATAAACCCACAGCCAGCATTATACTGAACAGCGAGAAGCTGAAAGCATTTCCACTGAGATCGGGAACCAGACAGGGATGCCCACTCTCCCCACTGTTATTTAACATAGTACTGGAGGTCCTAGCCACGGCAATCAGACAAAACAAAGAAATACAAGGAATCCAGATTGGTAAAGAAGAAGTTAAACTGTCACTATTTGCAGATGATATGATACTGTACATAAAAAACCCTAAAGACTCCACTCCAAAACTACTAGAACTGATATCGGAATACAGCAAAGTTGCAGGATACAAAATCAACACACAGAAATCTCTAGCTTTCCTATACACTAACAACGAATCAATAGAAAGAGAAATCAGGAAAACAATTCCATTCACCATTGCATCAAAAAGAATAAAATACCTAGGAATAAACCTAACCAAGGAAGTGAAAGACTTATACTCTGAAAACTACAAGTCACTCTTAAGAGAAATTAAAGGGGACACTAATAAATGGAAACTCATCCCATGCTCATGGCTAGGAAGAATTAATATCGTCAAAATGGCCATCCTGCCAAAAGCAATATACAAATTTGATGCAATCCCTCTCAAATTACCAGCAACATTCTTCAATGAATTGGAACAAATAATTCAAAAATTCATATGGAAACACCAAAGACCCCGAATAGCCAAAGCAATCCTGAAAAAGAAGAATAAAGTAGGGGGGATCTCACTCCCCAACTTCAAGCTCTACTACAAAGCCATAGTAATCAAGACAATTTGGTACTGGCACAAGAACAGAGCCACAGACCAGTGGAACAGATTAGAGACCCCAGAAATTAACCCAAACATATATGGTCAATTAATATTTGATAAAGGAGCCATGGACATACAATGGCAAAATGACAGTCTCTTCAACAGATGGTGCTGGCAAAACTGGACAGCTACATGTAGGAGAATGAAACTGGACCATTGTCTAACCCCATATACAAAGGTAAACTCAAAATGGATCAAAGACCTGAATGTAAGTCACGAAACCATTAAACTCTTGGAAAAAAACATAGGCAAAAACCTCTTAGACATAAACATGAGTGATCTCTTCTTGAACATATCTCCCCGGGCAAGGAAAACAACAGCAAAAATGAGCAAGTGGGACTACATTAAGCTGAAAAGCTTCTGTACAGCGAAAGACACCATCAATAGAACAAAAAGGAACCCTACAGTATGGGAGAATATATTTGAAAATGACAGATCTGATAAAGGCTTGACGTCCAGAATATATAAAGAGCTCACACGCCTCAACAAACAAAAAACAAATAACCCAATTAAAAAATGGGCAGAGGAACTGAACAGACAGTTCTCCAAAAAAGAAATACAGATGGCCAAGAGACACATGAAAAGATGCTCCACATCGCTAATTATCAGAGAAATGCAAATTAAAACTACAATGAGGTATCACCTCACACCAGTAAGGATAGCTGCCATCCAAAAGACAAACAACAACAAATGTTGGCGAGGCTGTGGAGAAAGGGGAACCCTCCTACACTGCTGGTGGGAATGTAAATTAGTTCAACCATTGTGGAAAGCAGTATGGAGGTGCATCAAAATGCTCAAAACAGACCTACCATTTGACCCAGGAATTCCACTCCTAGGAATTTACCCTAAGAACGCAGCAATCAAGTTTGAGAAAGACAGATGCACTCCTATGTTTATCGCAGCACTATTTACAATAGCCAAGAATTGGAAGCAACCTAAATGTCCATCTGTAGATGAATGGATAAAGAAGATGTGGTACATATACACAATGGAATACTACTCAGCCATAAGAAGTGGAAAAATCCAACCATTTGCAGCAACATGGATGGAGCTGGAGAGTATTATGCTCAGTGAAATAAGCCAAGTGGAGAAAGAGAAATACCAAATGATTTCACTCATCTGAGGAGTATAGGAACAAAGGAAAAACTGAAGGAACAAAACAGCAGCAGAATTACAGAACCCAAAAATGGACTAACAGGTACCAAAGGGAAAGGAACTGGGGAGGATGGGTGGGCAGGGAGGGATAAGGGGGGGGAAGAAGAAGGGGGGTATTAAGATTAGCATGCATGGGGGGGAGGGAGAAAGGGGAGGGTGGGCTGCACAACACAGAGAGGACAAGTAGTGACTCTACAACATTTTGCTAAGCTGATGGACAGTAACCGTAATGTGGTTGTTAGGGGGGACCTGATATAGGGGAGAGCATAGTAAACATAGTATTCTTCAGGTAAGTGTAGATTAAAAATTTAAAAAAAAAAAAAAGAAAGAAAGAAAGAAAAGGGGGATTACTCCTTAACAGGATAAAACTATTGGTAAATCAAAGATCAACGCATGCTTTAAATATCCTTAATGTTGATCACTTAAAGGGTGTCAGATGATCAGCTATGGAGGTACTCTTTTCTGATAATATTCCTTTCTCTTAATTAAAAAAAAAAAAAAAAAGCAGTTACTGTGTGCTGACCTCCAATGAGTTCTGCACAGTGGTATAGAGGGCATGTCAAAGTGTGGGCAAAGGGTCTGTTTGTTTCTACGCAGAAGATCAAGGCCTAGCTTGGATACCCAGAAAATGAACTAAGATACGATATGAGGAGGAGCTTCCGGCATCAGCACTCTCTGGAGGACTCGTGCCGGGGGATGATCATCAAAAAGCCTCCACAGGGATCCGGACGATGCTGCGGTTGTGGCTGCATCCAGCCCACCATCTCCTGGACTTGCCATGAGAAGGAGGAGGGAGATGTCTAGGCTGGCATGTGCATACAGTGAGACAACGAATTTGACTGGATCTGTACTGTTGGAACTCAACCAGGAGTTGGGAGGGGTGCAAGTTGTAGCACCCCAAAATCTCATGACTATAGACTATCTATGGTTAAAAGAACATATGGGATGTGAACAGATCCCAGAAATGGGCTGCTTTAATTTGTCTGATGGTTCAAGTACAGTTGGAAAATATCCATCATATCATAGATAAATTTTCACAAATGCCTAGGGTACCTAAATGGTTTTCTTGGCTTCACTGGAGATGGCTGGTAATTATAGATTTGCTTTGTTTATGTCACCGTATTCCTATTATGTCAATATGTGTGTGCAAATTAGTTAGTAGTTTAAAACCTATACATACTTAAGGTACTATACAAGAAGATATGTCAAAGAAATAATCAATCCTCCCAAGTTTCCTTCATATGCTACATCTATAGCTTTTCTTCTTCCTTCCTAATTACAAACTTTAAATAGAATTCGTGCCTCATATCGAATTTACCGAGTATCATAATTCCTCCAGGTGGTAAAGATACCTCGAGACAAGTGCTGGGCATAGAAGCCACAGGGCATAAATCTGCAAAGAAGTAAAAAGCTAACCTTTGCAAACAATATGGCTTCTCTCTCACTTACCAACTTTACATTTCCCTGTATGGCCCCGGAAGATGACTGGTTAGCCAGAGACGGGTAAGATTCCTCAAGGGAGGAACAACCTAAGACAGGCACAGTCGCAGGGGGGCCATCAGGTGAGAATTTGGGGATCAACAGAGGTGAGGCTCAGAACCTCACCCCCCCTGCTTTGAGAGAAATCTTCTGCATCCGTGGATGTTTTGCTGCCCTTGTCTAGCCTGGATTAATACTTAGTCCATAGGCACACACCTGATCATCTGATCATCTACATTTGCCTTCTTACAGCACTAAACTATGTTTTCTACCTTTATCTTGCATCTACCTACCACTTCAGCATTTTATTAAAAATAAAAATAATAATAATAATAGGAGAAATGTGGGATCAACATATAAATCAAGTACAAAAATCAAATGAATATTCATATTTGACCTGATGGTTTATAGGTCATATTGCATGATCAAAACCGAAAGTTTCTGTGATGACTGCCCTTGTACTGTTCACCATGTAAGAATTTATTCACTCTGTAAGAATTCGTTCACCATGTAAGAACTTGTTCGTTATGCTTCAGAAGATTGGAGACTGACGAGAATTAGGCTTGAGATGGATTAATGATTGTACATTGAGCATTGACCCCCCTATACTGAATTTTATTGTTGTTAACAACCATTTGATCAATAAATATGAGAGATGCCCTCTCAAAAAAAAAAAAAAAAAAAAAAAAAATGAGACAGGCATCATTAACAGGTGTTAAATTAGCCACGGTTTAGAATAGTAGGGGGAGAAGCATATTCAAACTTTTCTCCTCTTGTGATCTTGAATCCTGCTGACTATTGTCTCTCTCATTTTTGGTAAGTTTTCTGCATTCACGGACTGTTTTGTTATTGTGTGACCATATAATGCTTGAATGCAGGGTTCTGTGTGAGAAAAGTGCTCCTTGGTCTGTCTTCATTATGACTAAGCATTTCATGTATCCTGGTTAGGAAATAACGTATCTCAGGATGCAAAGCGCTTTTTATCTGTATCTCTGGGTGGACCCATCACTCTCTCTAATCACTTTGCCTAGAGCTAGTCCCCCAAATTAAGGAAGTCTTGAGCTCTTTCTTGTCAGTTGCTAACTTTCCAATAGAGCTAAGAGATTCAAGTTTGCAAAAGTAGGAACTGCAGATATGTGATGTTAATTGCAGATATGATAATCCAGAGACGAAACTGCTGGTTCCACCATGAACAGAATAATTGTGACCTTGGTCTCTCTGTGTGTGTGTGTGTGTGTGTGTGTTTCCCTCTAAATATGTGTCAGGTCCTTTTGTTAAGGATCCTTGTAAATGTTTAAATTCTGTAAATAAAAGTATTTTATTTGGGCATGTTTTTGTCTCTGCATTTTCCTTTTACATGTTACATGTCATTTATGATGATAAAAAAACAAAGTGTTCCTACTAAGTTTATGTAAGGATGAATATATGCAAATTAATTAAGGAGTCATTTAATATAAAATTTAAGATTTAAGACCATGGTAAAGTCTGGAATTGTAAATAGTTGTATTATTACGTATGATAAAGTTACAGAATAAAGACCTATAAAATATGTAATAATAGATATAGAAACAAGGTGATACAAAGGTGCATGCACACAGATCTAGGCCAGAGATTGACTAGTGCTAATTAAAAAAAAAAGTGATAAATATAATTGAGATAAAACATCCATGATTGGAAAAAGAGAAGGTCTACCTATTCAATTCAGAGTTCACTTAGTTACTTGGACTACTGTCAAATTGTTTGTAAAAGTACAGAGCAGCCTTCTAACAAGTGTGGGAATGATAATCTTACATAAATCTCTGAAACAATTTTAATACACTTGAATCAAGAAAATAAGTGCACGATAGCTTTCTATTTGAATTCATTTTTAACAGTGCAATTTCTTGTTAACTTTTGTGTTCTGAATTTAATTGTTTTTGGTAAGATTTAAAAAATTCATTATTGAACCAAATGGCACCATAATTACCGTTAGAGAAGGAGCTGTATTTGGAGGGAAAATACTGGATAAGCCATTTGGGATGAGATGAGAGAGATTTTAAAAATAGCCTCTGCAAAAGATGAAGTTGTTCAGTATGACAAGATGGGAAGTGTTTATTTTGAACTACTATCAGGCATGAGATTAGAGGTTCAAGGTAACACTTGAATCCTTGCTGGATTCCTAAGGATAGGGATATTTTAGCTGACATCTGAGTTACCATTTTATGTAAATAATATCTCAAAGCTATAGATATTTAGAATTTTACTTTTTAAAAATATAGAGGAATAATTGACAAATACATATAGACGGTGATTTTGATTTTCTTAGTAAATAGGTAAAATTAATTGTTCTCAAAACCAGGGGAAATTGTGATCTGGTGACAGCGGTGTGGCTGAAATCTGCATGAATACCCCCAGGCGGATGTTTGAATGTTCAGATGCTTGGAACCTGACAGATAATTTTGTAAATCCCCAATGCCCAGTAATAGAGGGGAAGTTTGAGTCGAGTTTGCGCTCTCAGGAGATTCTCTTCAAGTGTGTCTACCAATGGTTGCTACTATTGAACACCATTCACTAATCCCCTTGGGCCGCCGTTTGGATTTTGTATTTTACTTTTTAGTGAACTTTTATTTTCTTGCTTTTTTGCTTCATTTTTAGTTGCAGAATGCTAGCCAAGTCATAGTCACACATCACACATGTTAATTTCTAGTTTACTCTCATTTCTTTCCCAATTGAATAGAGACACAATGTGGTCAGTTACCCTCGGATATGCAACTTGATTTTATGTTAGCTAGGTCTTAGCAATATGTGCTTACTCACAGTTACCTTATTTCTAAGGATCTCAAAGTTGTTTTTTCATGTTGTTTCAGTATCCAAACATTCCTTTTCAGAGAAAGAGTGTGTGAAGAATAATTTTTACACTGTAGAATTTGCCTCTACTTACAAATTCTTTACCAAGTAGTCCTTAGTGACATATATTACCCTTTGTTAAAATACAGTGTCCCTTATTTCTAGGTTTTCCTCTAAGTTTAGAGAGTTTCACTGAAATACTTAGGAGACTTTTGTGTAACCATGTACAGTACAAAAAATGTGTAATCTTTAGGGGGGAGTCTTAGAAGTAGCAACCTTTATCAAAGAGTAGTGCTATAAGCTGAAGATCATACATCAAGGCACTATCAAGTCTATCATTTAAGGTGTGTCCTACTTAATGTATTTAGAAAGTGGTAGAGCTGGAACAAAATAAAGAGTCTTTTCATTTTGTGGATCAAAGTAAATAAAGCTCTGAGCAGCAAAATTACTTGCTCAAGGTAATACTGATAGTTGGTGGCTGAACTAGTAATAGAAATCGCAACGTTGCTTTCTCTATTTTCTTTCTGTTCTGTCATTATGAGGTTCTTAAAGGAAAGGTGTGGATAAAAAAAAGTAAGTGTTGATGGTATAAAACATATGGGATTGGGTTAACATTGGGTAACCGGGAGGGGAGAAAAAGGTTAACGGAGGACACGTAGGGAGGGCAGCGATGGTGAGGGTCTGTCACTTCAAATGTCCCTGCTCTAATCTTACAAAGTGGTAACACCCACTGAGTGGCTTGGGGCACACACAATTTCCATGAAAACAAACTACATCCTCCAGTGCTATTCGAAAAGGATCTACAGCTTCATATTTATTACCCTAAAAGATGGGATTTATTTTTAGAGAGTAAAAAAAATTCAAAACAAGTAATTCGATTTTTTACTGATAACTGTCATTTTTATGCCCCAAAGTGACACAACACAGCATAAGGGAAATACAACGATGTCTTTGTTGTTACTGTTCATGATAATATTTTTATAACAATCCCTGAGATACCCAAGAATATCCTAAATTGGTGAAAAACTGTAGTTGGGAATTAGTGCTTTGGAAACAGACTGCCATGGTTACCATACTTAATACTTCTTTAAGTCATGAGTGTGTATGTGTAGAGTTAGACATCTTTTTATATTCTGGTTTGGTTAACATGTTAGATTTCTTTTCTGTCACTCAGAGAAATAAAAATTTCTCCAGTGTCCTAAAAACAAGATTGTTTACATTTCTTTCATCTAGTGGATATTTGCTGCAAGGAATAATTTTTTGTTAAGGAGTGAGAGTCAGAAAACAATGTATGCATTATGAATGAGAGTCTACATCCTGTCTTTTCCTTAGCATATGCTTCAAATCATGTGCAACCAGACTAGGGGACGATATATGGTGTGTGGAATGTGGTTTCCTCTGTGTCAGGCATGCTTCTTACAGTAATCCTTTAATGCACTCATAGCCACCCAGGGCAGTTAAAGACCTAAGCTTCTGCATGCTTTACAGCGGAAAACATTCATTCCCACAAATACCGCGCACTCTGGGTAAACCCTGAATGTTTGCAGCAGGATTTTTGTGCTGTCCCCAACTCGCCTTTTTCTGTGATAAAGTCTTTGTGCACAATGGCTTTTTTTTTTCTCTTGACACTCACAAATAATTACAGTGGAGAAACAAACTTAAGAAATATCCAGCTGGAATTGTTTATTAGAGAGCCATAGAAGTTTAAGAATTGAAACCTTTCCTATTGAGGTAACATTCATTCAGAATATTCCAGAATGGTTAGTCTAAATCAAGAAAAAAACGAGTCAGTGAAGTGACAAGTAACAAAAGTGAAACCATCTCTAACATGGAAAAATATTTGTATAGTGAGATTTTTTCATGTATTTATATGTAAGGGTTGAGAGTATTTGTTTTTAATGTAGATTCTCGTTACATCTATTGGGTCATTTAGAAAGCTCTGGTTGTGAATATCACTTGGATATTCCTACCAGTGGTCCCTAAAGCCCTTGGTTAATGTACAGTTGTCATTTATGTGAATGTGATCTGGGTAAAACATTCATCACACCAGTGGATGACCTGATTTGATACATTGTCCCTGACTGGTAGGGGGTTCTTTTTCCCATGGCCCTATATTCCCTTCTAAACCTGAAACTTGGGCAAACTTATGTCTACTGTGACCTGTCCTTCAGATCATTTCAGAAAAATATCCTTCTTTTAATATCACATTAATATGCCAGGTTTTTTCCTATCAGAGAAATAATAATGTCTCTAGTATCTTAAAATCATATTATTTACATTCTTTAATTTTACTGTCATTTGCTGTGAAGGATCATTTTAAGCGATGAGAGAAATACTCAGAAAATTAAACCAGGTACAGAAGGTAATTTCTAGTTCTACATTTCTTGTCTGCAACTGTGTTTCTATTCATTTTATTTTATCATTTGGAAGCTACATGATCTTCACAGAAGATTTCAAGATTGAGATCTGGAAAAGAAAGAGTTAAGTCCTGAATTGAGAAGGAAGAGAGGGGTGTTTTGTTGGTCAACCCTATTATCTTAGAATTCCTAAATATAGATTTTTGAAAGCACAAAATTGCCTCAGTTACTTTTCAGGAAGGTCCTCTTTATAGTACTTTCACTACTTTTTTCCTTTTTGAAATTGCATTCAAGTGTCTTGTAAGTAAGTAGTGACATAAAGGAGGACGTGCCCTCTTCCAGGGCATTAACACTGGAAGATGAACCACAGTCCTGCATAATGCGTGTCCAAAAAGAAGAAAAGGAAATTTATCTGAAGAGGTGACCATATGGTGAGTGTATGTGTGAATGTCCAGTCTCTGGGCTGTGATTTTTAAGTGAATACAATTTTTTTTTTGTTAGTTAGGTTTAGGTCCTGATTTTTGGCATGATATAGGAAGAGAATGAGGGTCTTAGCATACGCTTGGCTTTCTTCAATCCTGTGCAATGTTATAACTTGTGGGGAGCATAGACATTGTGTTCTGTGGGGGCCCAAGGTTCTGTGTGAGTGTGATGGCAGAAAGGGCTTTCAAAAATGCATGCTTAATCAAAGACCAACATTTCTACCTTCTCCCTTCTGGATTTTCCTTCAATGTTTTGTCTACATGTCTATTGAGGCATCTATCAAATTAAATTTTCTACATATAACTGTCTTTCCATATCAGATGCTCCTCCTAGCTTTAAAACTTGTTTATTTTCCTACTGCTAGTGATGGCGGAGCGCCTGACACATAGTAGGGACATGGTATAAATGTTTGAGTGGGTATGTGAATAATTAATTGATGACCTCGTTAAACCTTTAGTTTTTCTCTCATTGAAGAGAAAGTCAATGCTATGAAAATGGCCATTCAGGACATGAAAGAAGGTGGAGATAAAGGAAGGAAGGAAAGATGTAGTGCTTACAGAAGTTAGACGCAGGCCTGATGCATTGGAATACTTTTCTCATCACCCTTATTTAGCTTATGGCTTGCTTGACAATTTGTCAATTAAATTTATTCCTTTAACCTCACAGAGGAGAGGGGTGCCTCATGGGTAAATAGAGGCAGTGCCCGTGGCTCATCTTTACGGGCAGATTTCCTTATTTTGATGGATGGAGCTATGGATGCAGAATTGATGAAGGAAAGCCAGGGGTTCTGTCTGCTCCACCAATCACATACGACTAGAAATGGCACCCAGACAGCAATCTGTGAAGCAAGCAACAAGAGTGCCGCCGTCTGTGCCTGCTGCGGACGTCTGGCACCCAGGGGTACCAGGTTTGGTGTAAGTGGGGCTTCTGTTCAGGAAACCTCACCAGTTTTTTTTTTTTCCTGAAAAGTAGATTCTGGCTTTGTTTCTGCATACTTGTGCGGGAATGAAAATGTCTCATGATTGCAAATTTGTTTATTGTACCAGAAGTTGTAATGCTGTGTGTGAACACTGGCTCCCGCTTTTGACAAAGTCATGTGAGCCTTTTTCTTTTTGACAGTTTTTAGGTCTAAATATAGGAGTAACTCCTAAATCATCTTCCCTCCTTTAACATGCATGCATTTAAGTAGTCAAGTATTGGTAGTGTCTATAAAATAAATATTAAACATGACCATCTTCTCTTTTATTCTTTGTGGTATTCTCCTGTGTGAGAGTACCACCTCTTATCAAATCACCCTGTTCCCTTGTCTCTCTCCTTCTGACAAATGTCATATTTTTCTTTCCAGGAAGAAATATATACTCATATATATATATTTATATGAATATATATTTAATACAACTATATTTATACCTTTCTTCTCTCCTCTTCATTTTCATTTTAATATTGAAACTCAAGCAGTGAATTTCCCTTCCAATTTTTTCTCACTTTTCCCACTACCTGTGATGTTCTTTATTCTGCCTGGGCATATGTGGACATTTGTATTTTGCCCTTTATTCCTTCTAAACCAGGGAGTCAGTCCTCTTGTTTCTCTGCCAACACATCTAATATTTCTATTATTGCTTTTCAAGTTATAGTGGAAAAGTGACTTAGAACAAATCCCTTAAAATCATTTTAAAAAACTGTTAATTTTGAAATAATTTTAGATTTATGGAAATGTTATAGTGCAACATTCCTGTATACCTTTTGCCCAAAATCCCCTAAAACTAGTATCTTATAAATCTTATAAAATCACAGTACATCTATCAAAACTAAGAAATCAACATTGGAACAAAGCTACTAAACTACAGACTTATTCATAGTTCATCAGGTTACCCTCTAATCTTAGTATCAGTGTTTACATCCTTAAAATGGGTGTAATATCATCTACCTTGTAAAGTGTATGTGTGGAGCAGAGAGAACGTAGGTGAAATTCCTGTAGCATGCGCGCGCAGACCCGTAACTCCGGCGGGTGCGCAGTAGCGGCAGGCACCGCCCCCGCCGTATTCAGGAGTCAGTAGCGTCGCGAGCGCCGTCGGGAGGAGCTGCTCCCGCGGCTGTGTCCGTGCTGAGGTCTGCGGTCCCTGTCCGGGCGCATCCTGCCCGCCGTCCCGTCCAGTTCCGCCACCTCCAGCCTGGCGCCGTCGGGCGGCGCGACCTGGACCCCCGCCGCCGTCGCCGCGGGGCAGAGGCGCAGGAGCAGCTCGTCCGCCGCCGCGCGTGGGGCCGCCTGTCCCCTGCCGACCGTCTCGCCAAGGGCGTGGAGAGCTGGCCGGGAGGCGGTTTTTGCCGCCACGGACCTGCAGCGGAGCGTCCAGAGCGGGCCCCGCTTCAGGGGTGAAGACGACAGCGACAACTCTACGGGCCAGAAGGTACGTGGCTGCGGGGTGCAGCACGGCCCGGAAGGGGCGCGGGGACCCCTGCCTCCCCCTGCGAGCGCGGCGGACCCGTGAGGGAGTCGGCTGTGCGAGTGGCTCGGCGGGCGGCTGACGCGGGTGGGGTCCTCGCGGGGCCCGGCCGAGGCCGCAGGCGGAGGGGCCGGGCCGGGCCGCGCACACGGGGAGGCCGGCCAGCGTCTTGTCGCGTGTGCAGTGTTTCGGCGGCGGCCTCGAGGGCGAGGGCCGTGCGAGCTGACGGGCGGGTGGGACCCGTGGCGCGGCGGCGGGGGAGAGGCCGGCGGAGGCAGCAGCTTCAGAATGAACAATTTGTTTCATGAGCCACCTGTCGTACTTTTGATTTGGGGTTACCGTTTCAATTTCCTTGCTGGTCATTGGTCCGTTCAGATTTTCTGTTTCTTCCTGGGTCAGCCTTGGAAGGTTGTATTTTTCTAAAAAGTTGAGCATTTCTTCTAGGTTGTCCAGTTTGTTACCATATAATTTTTCATAGTATTCTCCAATAAATCTTCATATTTCTGTGGTATCAGTAGTGATTTTTCCTTTCTCATTTCTGATTCTGTTTATGTGTGTAGACTCTCTGGATAGGGGTTTATCTATTTTGTTTATTTTCTTGAAGAACCAGCTCCTGCTTTCATTGATTCTCTCTATTGTTTTATTCTTCTCGATTTTATTTATTTCTGCTCTAATCTTTATTATGTCCCTCTTTCTGCTGACTTTGAGCCTCATTTGTTCTTCTTTTTGTAGTTTAGATAATTGTGAGGTTAGACTGTTCATACGGGATTGTTGTTCTTTCCTGAGGTAGGGCCCGTATTGCAATATACTTCCCTCTTAGCACCGCCTTTGCTGCGTCCCACAGATTTTGCGTTGTCGAATTATTGTTGTCATTTGTTTGCATATATTACTTGATCTCTTTTTATTTGGTCATTGATCTATTGGTTATTTAGGAGAATGTTGTTAAGCCTCCATGTGATTGTAGACTTTTTCGTCATCTTTGTGTAATGTATTTCTAGTTCCATAGCCTTGTGGTCTGAGAAGCTGGTTGGTACAATTTCAATGTTTTTGAATTTACTGAGGCTCTTTTTGTGGCCTAGTATATGATCTGTTCTTGAAAATGTTCCATGTGCACTTGAGAAGAATGTGTATCCTGCTGCTTTTGAGTGGAGAGTTCTGTAGATGTCTGTAAGGTCCATCTGTTCTAACGTGTTGTTCAATGCCTCTGTCTCCTTACTTATTTTCTGTCTGGTTCATCTGTTCTTTGCAGTCAGTGGAGTGTTGAAGTTTCCTAAAAGAATGCATTGCAGTCTATTTCACCTTTTAATTCTCTTAGTATTTGTTTCACATATGTAGGTACTCCTGTGTTTGGTGCATAGATATTTATAATGGTTATATCCTGTTGTCAGGTTGACCCCTTTATCATTATATCATGTCCGTCTTTGTCTCTTGTGACTTTCTTTGCTTTAAAGTCTATTTTGTCCAAGACAAGTACTGCAACACCTGCTTTTTTCTCCCTATTAGTTGCGTGAAATATCTTTTTCCATCCCTTCAGTTTTAGTCTGTGTATGTGTTTGGGTTTGAAGTGAGTCTCTTGTAGGCAGCATACAGATGGGTCTTGTTCTTTTATCCATTCAGTGACTCTATTTCTATTCATTGGTGCATTCAGACCATTTACATTTAGGGTGATTATCGATAGGTATGTACTTATTGCCATTGCAGGCTTTAGATGCGTGGTTACGAAAGGTTCAGGGGTACCTTCCTTACTAAGAATCTAACTTAACTCACTTATGTGTGCTATTACAAACACAATCTAAAGGTTGTTCTTTTCCTCCTCATTCTTTATATATTAAGTATGATATTCTCTGCTCTTTGTCTATCCCTTTTTGTTACCTCTGGTGACAGCTGTTTAACCTTAGAAACACTTCCATCTATAGCAGTCCCTCCAAAATACACTGTAGAGATGGTTGGTGGGAGCTAAATTCTCTCAGCTTTTGCTTATCTGGAAATTGTTTAATCCCTCCTTCAAATTTAAATGATAATCTTTTTCTTTAAAGGTTTTATTAAGTTATTACAATTATTATTTTTTTGTATGATTAATCTACAATTACATGAGCGACATTATGTTTACTAGACTCCCCCCATCAACAAGTCCCCCCCCACATACCCTATTACAGTCAGTGTCCATCAGCGTAATAAATGCTATAGAATCACTACTTGTCTTGTGTTGTACAGCCTTCCCCATATTCCCCCTACATTATGTCTGTTAATAGTAATGCCCCTTTTTTTCCCCTTATCCCTCCCTTCCCACCAATCCTCCCCACCCTCTATCCCTTTTGGTAACTGTTAGCCCATTCTTGGGTTCTGTGAGTGTGCTGCTGTTTTGCTCCTTCAGTTTTCTTTTTCTTTGTTCTTATACTCCACAGATGAGTGAAATCATTTGGTACTTGTTTTTGTCTGCCTGACTCATTTCACTGAGCATAATACCCTCTAATTCCATCTATGTTGTTACAAATGGTAGGATTTGTTTTCTTCTTATGGCTGAAAAATATTGCATTGTGTCTATGTACCACATCTTCTTTGTCCATTCATCTACGGATGAACACTTAGGTTGCTTCCATTTCTTGGCTATTGTAAATAGTGCTGCAATAAACAATGGGGTGCATATGTCTTTTTCAAACTCGGCTGCTGCATTCCTAGGGTAAATTCCTAGGAGTGGAATTCCTGGTTCAAATGGTATTTCTATTTTGAGCTTTTTGAGGAACCTCCATACTGCTTTCCACAATGGTTGAACTAGTTTACATTCTCGCCAGGCTCACTTGTTCATTTTTCCTTTTGTTTCCCTTGCTTGGGGAGATATGTTCATGAAGAAGTTGCTCTTGTTTATGTCCAAGAGAGTTTTTCCTATGTTTTATTCTAAGAGTTTTATGGTTTCATGACTTACATTCAGTTCTTTCTTTAATCCATTTTGAGTTTACTTTTGTGTATGGGTTAGACAATAATCCAGTTTCATTCTCTTACATGTAGGTGTCCAGTTTGCCAACAACAGCTGTTGAAGAGGCTGTCATTTCCCCATTGTGTATCCATGGCTCCTTTCTCATATATAGATTGACCGTATATGCTTCAGTTAATATCTGGAATCTCAATTCTGTTCCTCTGGTCTATGGGTCTGTTCCTGGGCCAGTACAAAATTGTCTTGATTACTGTGGTTTGTAGTAGAGCTTGAAGTTGGGAAGGGAGATCCCCCCTGCTTTATTCTTCCTTCTCAGGATTGCTTTGGCTAGTCTGGGTCTTTTGGTGGTTCCATATGAATTTTTGAACTATTTGTTCCAGTTTGTTGAGTAATGGTGTTGGTATTTTGAAAGTGATTTCATTGAATCTGTAGATTGTTTTAGGCAGGTTGGCCATTATGACAATATTAATTCTTCCTACCCAAGAGTATGGGATGAGTTTCCATTTATTAGGGTCCTCGTTAATTTCTTGTAAGAGTGTCTTGTAGTTTTCAGGGTACAGGTCTTTCACTTCCTTGGTTAGGTTTATTCCTATGTAGTTTATTATTTGTCATGCAATTGTGCATGGAATTGTTTTCCTGATTTCTCTTTCTCCTAGTTCATCGTTAGTGTACAGGAATGCAACAGATTTCTGTGTATTAATATTGTTTCCTACAACTTTGCTGAATTCAGATATTAGTTCTAGTAGTGTTGGAGTGGATCCTTTTGGGTTTTTTATGTACAATATCATGTCATCTGTAAACAGGGAGAGTTTGACTTCTTCCTTGCCAATCTGGATGCCTTTTATTTCTTTGCGTTCTCTGATTGCTGTGGCTAGGACCTCCCGAACTATGTTGAATAAAAGTGGGGAGAGTGGCCATCCTTGTCTTGTTACTGATCTTGGAGGAAATGCTTTCAGCTTCTCACTGTCAAGTATGATGTTGGCTGTGGGTTTGTCATAAATGGTCTGTATTATGTTGAGGTACTTGCCCTCTATACCCATTTTGTTGAGAGTTTTTATCATGAATGAATGTTGAATTTTGTTGAATGTTTTTTCAGCATTTGTGGAGATGATCATGTGGTTTTTGTCCTCCTTTTTGTTGTAGTGGTGGGTGATATTTATGGATTTTCTAATACTGTACCATCCTTGCATCCCTTGAATAAATCCTAGTTGTTCATGATGAATGACCTTTTTGATGTATTTTTGAATTCTGTTTGCTAATATTTTGTTGAGTATTTTTGCATGTATGTTCGTCAGGGATATTGGTCGTTAATTTTCTTTTTTTGTGGTATATTAGGGTGATGCCAGCATTATCGAATGAGTTTGGAAGTATTCCTTCCTCTTCTACTTTTTGGAAAAGTTTAAGGGGGATGGGAATTAGATCTTCACTAAATGTTTGATAAAATTCAGCGGTGAAGCCATCTGGTTCAGGGATTTTGTTCTTAGGTAGTTTTTTGATTACCAGTTCAATTTGGTTTCTAGTAATTGGTCTGTTCAGATTTTCTGTTCTTTCTGGGATAGCCTTGGATGGTTGTATTTTTCTAGAAAGTTGTTCATTTCTTCTAGGTTATCCAGTTTGTTAGCATATAATTTTTCAAAGTATTCTCTAATAATTCTTTGTATTTCTGTGATGTCCATACTGATTTTTTCTTTTTATTTCTGCTTCTGTTTTCTGTGTGCAGACTCTCTTTTTTTCTTGATTAGTCTGGCTAGGGGTTTATCTACTTTGTTTATTTTCTCAAAGAACCAGCTCCTGCTTTCATTGATTCTTTGTATTGTTTTATTCTTCTCGATTGTATTTATTCCTGCTCTCATCTTTCTTATGTTCCTCCTTCTGCTGACTTTGGGCCTCATTTGTTCTTCTTTTTCTAGATTTGTTAACTGTGAGTTTACACTGCTCATATGGGATTGTTGTTCTTTCCTCAGGTAGGCCTGTATTGCAATATACCTCCCTCTTAGCACCGGCTTGTCTGTGTCCCACAGATTTTGCGTTGTTGAATTATTGTTGTTATTTGTCTCCATATATTGCTTGATCTCTGTTTTTATTTGCACATTGATCCATTGGTTATTAGGAGCATGTTGTTAAGCCTCCATGTGATGGTAGGCTTTTTCATGTTATTTGCATAATGTATTTCTAGTTTCATACCCTTGTGGTGTGAGAAGCTGCATCATTTTTGGGAGCTCGTCCGGGATAACTTTGGAGGTGAGTATCACCATCCAAGCGTACCTTTTCTTTCACTGTCCTTATAGAAGGAAGCCGTCTAAGGCACACAACATCGGGCACTCGTCAGCCACTTAAATGGGACTAGCCCGGCTGCCGATCTCAAAGTCTCGAGTGACAGGTTCCCCTGCGTCTCCCTCAGTGGATCCCCCATCTCCCTTGGGAGCCGGGAAAGTCACCTGAGTTGAGGCCAGGATTCCCCTTCAGAGGCATCTCCTTGGATGCGAGGGACTGAGGAAGGCTGTGGGCAAATGAGAGAGCCTAGGCTCAGGCTACACTTCAGCGGCTTCACAAAGGTCCGCGTGCCTGGAATCAGACCCCGACAGCCCGACTGGGTATCCATGAGGAGTGTCTTTCTTTCTGTCTCTCTCTGACTTCCAGCCTGCTATTTCAGGGAGCCCTGCCTCTGAGTGAGGCAGGGGGCATTCCTGACTCTCTTCTAACTTCATCAATTTTACAGAACCCGATGCCGACCACCACAAGGTAGGAGATGTATTCTTCACTTTTATTCTTGTCTAAATGCTGTTCTTTTTCTCTCAGAAAAATGTATCTGGGCACCCGTTAGCCACCTAAAAGACAATTATTGTCGGCTACCAGTCTTAAGTCTCATGTGAAAGGTTTCCTGGTGTCTGCTGCTCCTTGATCCCCCGCCTCTGGATGGATGGGAATGTTGGGGAGTGGCTGAGCTGATCTCCTACTTTCCTGTCCTAATCTGCAGACTGCGAGGGCAGACTGCACTGGTAGATAGTGGTCCTTGGATCTTGGCTCTGACTCATCGATCCAGTGAGCTAGGCTAGGCTGCTGTCTATGTGAGAGTCGCAGATGACTCCTGAAGTCTTTTTTCACAGATCAGATTTCTTACAGTGGTTGACTAGCATGATGATTCCCAGGCAGTGGCAGAAACTGGTGTTTGAAGAGGATAGACCCCCCCCCCCCCATAAATGTCTGTGGCAGCCTGTGAATTTTATCTCTGGCTTTGGAGAAAGTTTCCCTGCCCCTCATTCAAAGCAGTCCTCTTAGGACTAAGCCACTTTCTCCTGTATAATGTAAATGAAGTTTGTGAAATAGTCAAGCTGAAGTCTGAGTCCAACTAGTAAATGGCTCAATTCTATTGATCTCCCTTCCTTAGAGACAGCCATCCTAGGGCTATGGCATTTCCTTACCTGCAGCCCCAGGGAAGCGAAACAGGCTTGTGACTCCGACCAAGGCTCTGGCAGCGAGAGGTCACAGGATCCCTGCACTTTTCGGACCGGCAGGGGGCTCTCAAGGAATGATCCCGAGTGTACTTGCTAAAGCTTGTGCAGAGAAAACTAGAGTCTAGGTTAAAACTCCCAAAAGGCGTAAAGTAGGAGCACACTGGTAAGGTCCCACTAAAAGTCCAGAGCTCTGTGGCAACTCTTACTTAGTGGGAAGGCAAGAGGGAAATCAAGGCAAGGTGCAGGCCACGGTGGTAAGGAGTGGTGAAATCCATTAGGCCTGGCAGAGGAGGTGATTGACTACTGTTACCCAGGCTCCAAGGTGAGGGGACCCCCTTCACAGAGAGAGAGGCTGACCAGGTGCTAGATGTGGGGCCCCACACAGGGAGCACCCTGGCTGGCCTGAGGGGTCGAGGCAGGTGCAGGCCCAATAGGTCTTTGTGCCTGTGCGCTGATGTCACCCCCGTGGCCCTGCCTGGTTGCCCATCTCCAGAGAGTATGGGTAGTCACAGGTAAGGGAGCCACCTTTTGGGGACACCAGTTGCTGGTGTCGTTTAGTGGCCCTTGGACTTGCTGAGGTGGCAGCCAGTTAGCTTGCTGGGAAACTGCTCCCCTCTCTGCTGTCAAGGTGGAGGTGGTGCTTCACTGAATTTAGGCATTTAGAGGTGAGTGAGGTGTATTTGAAATGGAATAGTAGCTTTTAGTGCTCTGTTTATTTCTGTTCGTATGAAAAAGGTGCTGAGCCTAAAGACTTGAGTGAAGATGGCAGGAATTCTAAGAATATTTATATCCTTCCATTTATGTTCAGGGAAGTGATTCTGAAGTAATTTTTTACTCATGTATGAAGTTGTTGAGTAAGTCACATCAGTCATGTCGAGATGAAGTGATGTAGTAGAAATAAAGACCCTGCACCTTGGCCTGATACATAGGAGACACACCATTGGTGCTCTTTGCTCTCCTGTCCTAGTTTATTACCTTAACTACCTCTGTGGTTCAGAGTGGTCCCAACCACATTTCAAGCAAAATCTTTCTAAAACTGCATAGAAACACTTGGCAGGATATCCCCAGAGGCTAGTGGAAAAATTATTCTTTCTGATCACTGCTTGCCAGTTGTCTTCTCTATGCCATGTTCCTTTCCTATTTTTGCATTGCCTGTGATTGTAGACCGATAGGGGCGATGGTGTGCGTCTCTGCTAGATGAGCCTCTGGGGCTGTTTGGGGGCTGTGCTGCTGTGGTGATGGCAGTGTTTTTACCTTAGACATAGCTTGTCCTCTGACGTATTCACACGGGGTTACTTCTCTTATGCAGTCAAAATTGTAGGAAACCCCTTAGGTTTTTATGTTCTCGGTTTTACTTGAGATCTAACCCTATTTCTTAGGCATGTTATATATTCCTTTTGCATTGTAAGAATAAAGCGGCAGATCACTTTTCATGTTCACCTACATCATTAACTATAAAGAATTACATCAACATGTAAGTTTTATCAAATTGTGGAGCATACCAGTGTTCTAGCTTTGAATGATTCTGTGTAATCGCTTAAGAATCACTTACGTCTGGCACACAGTGTACCAACACCTACCATCATTTGCAGGAATGTTTGTCAGTTCTAATTTGATTTTTTTTCACTGTTTGCACACTTTCACCTATGAGCTGATGTTTGAATATATTTTAGACACTTTGTGATTAGAAAATATCGAGATGAAACATAGAATCTCTTCATGGTCACATGTTCTGTTCTCGTTATTGTAATCTGAGTATTTGAGTTACAGACACTCGATTTTGTTTCAATACTGCTGAAATATAGAAGTATTCTTGGAGTTTGTGAGCCTTCACACTAGACCATTTTATTTTATGTTCTTATAAGCAGTGTTTTGAATATGTTCAGCCATGAAGTGAAATACACACCATAGTGCCTGAATCTCTACATATATTTATGAAGACATTTTTTCAGAGGGACCCCAGGGCACAACCATACCAGTGAAACAATGACTTAAAAAAGACCCTGCCAAATAAAATTATGTGTAATAAGTAAATATGTACATGCATTCTCCATTAAACATGAAAACTGTAACATTATTTGGAAATTATGTATCTTCTGGGGTTAAATATTTCTCTGTGATATAAAAAGTATCTTTAAAAAACAAAGCAGTAGAACTAGTTGACAATCAAAATTAATAGTAATTTCTAGCAGATAGTTTGATGATAATAAGTGTTAAGCTATAAAAAGTGTTTTAGTACGTTTTTATTTTAAGATAGTTTTAGATTTACGGAAAATTTGAGTTACAGAGTTGGGTTTTGCAGTTTGCTCAGATCACTTCCCCTCTTACTACCGTCATTATAGTTTGTTGTTACAGTTACAAGCAGTGATGGTGTACTGTCACCATCCACCATCTATTCTTTCCCTCAGATTTCCATAGTTGGACCCTTTCTCGAAGATCCAGTTCAGGATACCTCATTACATCTAGTGATCTCGTCTCCTTAGCGTTTTGTTGTTGTTTGTTTCTGAGACATTCTTTGCTTTGGATGATCTTTTCCATTTTCAAGATTCTTTGCCATTAATATTGTAGAGTTTTCCCCAGTCGCATTTAACGTGACATTTTCTTGTAATTACTTGGAGTTGTGTTTTATGGGGAGGAAGGTCACAGAGCTCAAGTACAGTGCACAGCACCACATGTCAAGGGCAAGTGCTCTGAAGGAGACTTGATATTGTTGATGTTGTCCCAGATGGCAGGATTTTTTTTTCTTTCTTAAAGCTGAGTGAAATGCCACTGTGTGTGTGTGTGTTTGTGTGTGTGTGTGTGTTTCACATGTTTATCCATTCATGTATCTACGGACATTTAGGCTGCTTCTGTATCTTGTCTGTTGTAAATAATGCTGCAGTGAACATAGAGATGCATATGTCTTTTCAAATTAGTGTTTTCACTTTCTTGGGATAGATACATAAAGCCAAATTGCTGGGATATATGGGAGTTTTATTTTGAATTGTTTGAGGAGCCTCCATAATGTTCTTCACATTGGATATGCCAATTCTCATTCCCAACAATCAGGGGCTTGTTTTTCTCCACATCCCTGTCTAGTTACTTTTTGTCTCCAATTTGAGCTTCCATTCTAACAGATTTGAATTGAGATCTCATTGTGGTTTTGATTTGCATTTCCCGAACGGTTAGTGATACTGCAAGTTTTTCCATGTGTCAGTTGGCCGTCTACATGTCTTCCTTGGAAAAATGCCTATCTAAGTCCTCTGCCCATTTTTTTAATTGGATTGTCTTTTCAATAGTAGTTGGAGGAGTACTTTATATGTTTTGTATGTTAACCCCAAATTGAATATTTCATGGGCGAACATCTTCTACCATCCAGTACATTATTCTTCTGTATGGTTGATGGTGTCCTTCACAGTACAGAGCATTTTAGTTGGATGTAGTCCCATTTGTTTATTTTAGCTTTTATTGTCATCGACTCGGGAGAGAGATTAAAAAAAAATGTTGCTGAGAGCAGAGTCAAAGAGTTTGCTTCCCCTATATTCTTCTTGGAGTTTTGTGGGATCAGGTGTTACAGTTAAGTCTTAAATTCATTTTGAGTTTCTTTTTGGATGTGTTTTAGGAAAGTGGTCCTCCTTTTATGTAGCTATCCAAATAACCCACACCATTTATTGAAGAGACTTTTTCAAAACCATTATATATTCTTACCTCCTTTGTCGTAGACTAACTGACCATGTAAGTGTGGATTTAATTCTGTGCTCTATATTTTGTTCCATTGATGTAAGGATCTGTTTTTGTGCCAGTACCATAATGTTTAGGGTTTTTTTTTTCTTCAGGATTATTACCTTCTTTATATTCTCTTTTTGTTGGTGAAGGGGATAACTTGGTACATTCTTCAAATTATAAAATAATTTAGTCACAAGAATGGAAATATAGCATAGGTAATGTAGCTCATAGCACTGTAATATCTTCTTGTGCTATGAGTACTTTGACAGAGATTGCATTGAATCTGTAGTTTGTTTTCCATAGTGTGGACGTTTTCACAATACTAATTCTTCCAATCCATGAGCGTGGTTTATCTTTCCACTTATTTTTGTACTTCTGTTTCTTTCATCGGTGCGTTATGGTTTTGAGCATATAGTTATTTTACTTCTGTGGTTAAATAGATTCCTAGGTATTTTATTCTTTCTGCTGCATTTGTAAGTAGGAATGATTTTATAATTTCTTTTTCTTGCATTCATTCTTAGTGTATAGAAACACAACAGACTTTTGAATATTGATTTTCTATCCTGTACCTTGATTGAATTCATCTATTACTTCTAATAGATTTTTGATGAATGCTTTGAAGTTTTCTACATATAGCATGAAGCCATCTGCAGATAGTGACAGATTTACTACTTCCTTTCCAATTTGGATATCTTTTATTTTTCTTGGCTAATTGCTATGGGTAGGACTTTGAGTATAATGCTGAACAAAAGTGGCAAGAGAGGGCATCCTTGACTTGTTCCTGTTCTCAGAGAAAAGCCTTCAACTTTGCACTGTCGAGTATGATAGCTCTGGGTTTGTCATATATGTCTGTTTTTATGTTTAGGTGTGTTCTCTTTATACCCACTTTGTTTCAAATTTTGATCATAAATGGATGTTGAATTTTGTCAAAAGTTTTTCTGCATCTATTGAGATGATCATATTTTTATCCTTCATTTTGTTACTGTGATGTGTCAAATTCATTAGTTGTGGATATTGAACTATCCTTGCATCCCCAGAGTAAATCCTACTTGATCATGACGCATGACCTTTTTATTGTATTGTTGAAATTCCCCTTTCTGGTCCCAGCCTATATGTGACCTCCTGGAAATGACTTCCTTTTGCCTGGTCCTCCTTCCCATCAGGAACTGCTACCTCAGTGCCCTGTTTAGTGACTTAATGAAACTGGTTACAATTGGATCTTTTCTTGTTTGTTTATCTTTTTTCTCACTTTGTTAACTTTGGTCTTCCTTGCATGCTGAAGACTGGGCTTGCGTGATTGTACTCCCAGGTCCTGGCACAGCAGTGAGCATAGCAGAAGTAATGAACATTATTTTGAATATTGTGATATAATGAATTATACAACATACATACTTGGTCATTCAGTAACCCAAATATATAATTGCTGGGTATATTTCTTCCTCTTACACACTTCCTGAAAACACTGCAGAGCCTTAAAGGAGAAGTGGGTGTCTTGTCATGTTAATGAGAGACTTTTGGACCCTATCTGATTGCAGAGGCCTGAGGTTGAATCAGCCAGTGATAGAGTCAAACATGACTATACAGTGAAGCCCTCAGCAACATCAGGGAGATGAGTATGTCTCTCTGTCAGAGAGAGCTTCCACTCTGTGGAGCCAACAAGATTCCATGTGTAACAGAGCTAGTCCCGAAGGCACACCCCAGCCTGTCCCTGAGAACATTCGGGTATGTGTGAGAAAAGTGGCCAGGGGGAGGAGTAAAATGGCCCTGGGAGTCCTTGGTTCAGGAGCCCAATGCACTGTAAATCCAAAACCTCTTGGTGAAGTCTTAGCAGGGGCTAAGGTTAGATTGGGAGGATATGGAGATGCAGTGGCTGGTGGTATTGAGGTGGAAGTTTGGATGAAAATTGGGTGTTTGAGCAGGTTTTGCTTGAGGTGGCTGCATCCCCTTTACCTGAAAGTATTACTGGGATGGATAATATGTGTGACTGGGTTTGGCTTCCCCTGCCTAATACAGTAAAACAGAAGGTATGTAAGCCCATCCTCAGGCCTGTTTAGTTGGACATTCTAAATGGGGAATGGCTGAAACTGTGCTTACCCACAGAGGCAGATAACTTGACAAACATATCACTGTTCTTAGGAGTGACATGCTGGAAGCTGGAGTGGTGGTATCCACAGATTTGCTGTACAGTAGTCCTGTGTGGCCTGTGCAAAGGTGGATGGGACATAGAGACTCTTCAAGCTTAGGTAATGTGGGTACTGCCCATAGTCCCAGCAGTTCCAGGCATGATATCAGCCATACAGAACGTACAGCAGGTTGAAGGAGGCTGGTACTCCTGGATGGACCTTGCAAATGCTCTCTTCTCTGTCTCAATTCCTGAAAAGAGCCAAGCCCAGTTTGCCTTCAGGTGGGAAGGACCCCACTTTGCCTCTGCTGTGCTAGGCGGGGATCTGAGCTCCTGGCTTATTGTCACTATGTGGTCAGGAAGGATTTGGACTCGGTGTAATGCTCGAGTGTAATAATACACGATGTTGGTGACATTATTAATACCAGAAACAGAGGAGCTGGCCAGGAATGATTTGAATGCAACAAGGACATATGTGACCAACCAGGGCTGGTTAATAAATCTAGCGAAGGTCCAAGGTCCTGCTCAGTGAAATTTGTAGGAATAATGCAGGCAGAAACCACCTGGGATATTCCACAAGTGTGACTATCAGTAAACTGCTGTCACTCTCCCACCAGGTCCAAACAAGAAGCCCAGCACTTTCTTGGTTTATTTGAATTTTGGAGGACTCGTATTCCACACCAGGAACCATTTGTAGCTCCTGTCTGAAAGACTCCATGAAAGAAAGCTGCATCTGAGTGGGGTCCTGAACAGAAGTGAGCCACATCAGAATTACACATGGCAGCTGTGCGCTTGACAGCATCCGGCTCTTGTGACCCCCACTCAGACATGATTTTGGAAGTGTCTGTCCCCCACACCCATGCAGACTGGAGCTTGTGGCAAAAAAAAAGAAAATGAGCACCTCCCAGCTGTGACCCTTGGGATTTTGGACCAGAAAATTCCCCCATGCTGCTGCCTGGTACATACCACTTGAGAGACAATTATTAACATACTGTTGGGAATTAATCAAGACTGCCTCAGTGACCGAAGTACATAAAATAATTTTGAAACCTGAGACACCCATAATGTGTTGGGTGATGTCAGAGAAACACCCTAATAGGGAAGGCAGAGTCCGAAGGGTCCCCTAATCAAACAGATATGGTTCATGCAGGGGCAGGCTGCCCGGGGGGATACAAGGAGGCCTACACGAATCCGTGAGCAGGCAGCCTCATTTCCTCTGGGACCGATGCTGGAGCCCCTGGGGAGCTGCATGGACAGTGTCCTAGGAACAGCTCTCAGCTGAACGACAAAGAGCTGCTTGGTTACAGGTGGCAGTTCCAGGAGGCATGGACAGTATCCTGGTTGGGGAGCTGCTGCAGTAATACCAGAGGATGGCAAGGCTGGCCTGGAGGAAGAGAAACAAATGATTTCAATGGGCTGAATTCCATGCCCTTTTCTGGGCAGTGACAGCAGAATGGAGCAGTGAGGAAAGCCCCTCGTGCTGGGGTTCTTATGACTTGGGACTGCGGCCACTGGCCTGGCTGTGTGGTCAGGAAGATGGGAAATGGGAAACTGGACTATGAAAAGAATGCCCATGTGGGCGACGACCTTATGGATTTTGATTGCCCTGGGAATTTGAGGGGCACGTTAATGCAGGCCATGTTGGTTTGCATCAGAAGAAGCCTGCCAAGGAATGGGAGGTGATTCAAGCCACCAGGTGGGCCTGCTGGTGCTGTCGTTGGAGATGGCTGCCGGGGTCCATGGGAAACTGCAGCAGCGCACACAGGCTGAGTCTACACATGCTCCTCTTGCACCCTGTGAGGCACAGAATGCCAGCAAAACCTGTTCTGACTGTCAGCTAAAGAGACAGAGACTGCATTTGGCTGTGGGGAAAGTTCTCCAGTGGCTACGCCCTCCACATAGCTGGCCAGTGGGTTACATTGGATCAACACTAGTACCTCTTGGAGGCTGTACGTGGGTCGTTAGCAGAATAGACACTTCTTCTGGACTCCGCTTTGCATACCCAGTGGTAGATGCAAATGCTGAAGATACCATTTAAGGTTTGGAACTGAAGACTCTGTACCAGTTAGGACAACCAAGTTACATCTCTGACCAGCGGACACCCTTTACAGACCATGGTGTTCCACGGAGGGCCAAGAAACATCTCTTCAGACGGATGTACAGTGTTGCATGTCACTCTCAGAGCAATGGTTTAATAGAAAATTGGAGCGGGCTGTGGAAACATTGGCTGCCTAAAATGGGAGGTAAAGGCACGAGGGGCTGGCTTACATGCCTTCAAGAGTGGGTGCTCACACTCAGCATGAGGCAGGCAAGGGAGGGTAGATTCCTCTGCATCTCCAGGGGATCTGGGAAAGGGGGTTTGGGAGAGGTTGCTAGGGCACTATTCCTTTCTTCCCCACATTATCACAACTGTGTTTTTTCCTAACCGATTCAGTGGTTCCAGGAACACAGCTGCTTCTGAGGGTGCCAGAAGCAGTGAACTTTACCAAGCAAGAGAATGTAACCACACCCTTCAATCTTTATGCCATAATTCCTAAGCGCCTGCTGAGGTGAATGGTGCCTTGACCCCAGGTATCGAGGTCAGAGCTGATAGCACAGCTGTGCTTCCCTGTGGTCGGAAAAGCCCCCTGGCTCTGCTTGTCGGTAACCCTACCTTCTGTGGGTGGGTGGGGCTGAGGGGAGGCACTTGTGAGACTGGTATTGCTGCCAGCCATCTGGACCAGCACAGAAAGCCAGACCTGATGTCCCCTCCACAGGTGGAAAAATCTGGGTAAAGATAAATGGCAAATGAAGAAAGGAAGAAATTACAGCTGTGGGTACAGGGATGAATAAGTCTGTTATGCCTTGAGAGAAATCCAACATTTTACTAATACCTCAATAGAACGTCAGACCAAGAAAACTGTACCTGTCAGTCAAAACACACCAGATGTCCCGAAGGGTGAAGCTCTGTGTTTGCCAAGGCCACCACTGTGTTTGCAGCCTGGCAAGGTTGAATGGCAGCCTGCACACGGAGTTGCATCACTCTGGGAGAAACTCTCGTCATGAGATAACATTGACAAACTGAACCAATATAAAATGCTTATAAGGAGTTTATAGGTCATGTGAGTTATCACTGTAAATCTGCCCCAAACCCACGCTGGCATCTCCAAATGTCTGGCCTATTTGCACTGGTACTATTGTTCTATCTGTTGTATGAATGCTGTTCCCCATGTAAGGGCTGCGACAGGCATGATCGCTTTGCTGTGAGGAATCCATGTTTGAGACCAAGGAGCGCGCTGCACAAAAATGCCCTCCTATTACTCTGCTGTGTTCTGCACATACTGCCATCTGCCCTGAATTCTCGCTTCCCTGGAATCATCCTCACCACTGCAACAACAGCGCAGAAGGTGTTTAGCTCCATCCTGCACCTGAGCTGAGAGGCAGGCGAGGAGGCAGAGGGAGCTGGCATTGCTGTGGGGCTGGGTAGCTGAGGACTGGTCCAGGGAGGGGGTGGCTCATCCTCTGAGGCCAGAAGGTCGGTCAGATTGAAAAGGAACAGCAGGGGCAGGGCCAGAGCCTGGAGGAGTCCCGTGTGACTGCTGCAGAGGGGGCTCGGGCAGTGACCACCTTCACCTGCACCTGTGCCTGCCAGCACACCTCTGGGCCCCATCATGTGGCCTGTCTGACAAGTTGTTTTCAGAGGCTTTAAAAGAAGGAAAGAAAATGCTGTTGTAATTCTCTTCCTGGTTTACTAAATAACCTGCATGTAAACCACAGAGCATAATAACAAAGCAAACCCATTTCTCCCTCTCCCTGAATTGGGTGGGGACTTGGCCCGGCCCCACTGCTGTGTAGTTACTGCTTGCCTTACAGCTCCCCCGATGCTCCGTGGGAGAGATGGACAGTCTAGGCTGTTCCCTCTCTCCTGCCTGGCTTCTGGGAGGGTGTGTGGCTGCCCTCCTGATCACAGCTGGGTTGGGCTGGGGCTTCTGGATACAGGGACAGGGATGTCTGTCCCCAGTCCTGGCCACGACCCAGGCACAGCTCTCTTAACTTCACCTGCCAGGCCTGCACAGCCCTGAGGTGACCCAGCTTCCAGTTCCACTGACCAGCTTGAGGTTTCCGTATCGTATCTTCTTTTGCCCTCTACTTGCCTCCTGGAACAGCTCCACTTAAAACTTGAGGGTATCTGAAAATGCAGGGTTTAATCCATCCAGGTTATAGCAAAGGATCACTGGTATTTTGTGATTGTGTGTGTGTGTGTGTGTGTGTGTGTGTGTGTGTGTGTGTGAGAGAGAGAGAGAGAGAGAGAGCCGGGGGTGGCAGGGAGAGGGAGAGGAGAGCATAGCTAGCAGGAGAGCTATTTAACGGGTTTATCCAGTTTTCCCAGCATAATTTGTCAAAGATCCTATCCTTTCCCCATTCCTATTTACACTTGGTTCCTTAGTAGTTGATTGTGTATGTTTATTTCTGGGCTCTCTTGTGTTCCGTTGAGTTACATGTGCATCATTATGCCAGTACCATACTGATTTAATTACTGTGACTTGTAATATAGTTTGCAGCCAGGAAGTGTGATTCCCGCCATTTTGTTCTTTCTCAAGATTGGTTAGCTCTTTGTTGTTCCATATGAATCTTAGGTTTTTAAAAAATATTTTTGTAAAATAATCATTGTGGTATTTATGGGGACAACATTACATCTGCTGATCACTGTAGGTCAGATGCCCCAAAGCGCAAGTCACAAACATAAACAAACAAGAGGGGCTGCATAAAACTTAAAAGCTCTGTACTGCAAAAGAATTAATCAAATGGAAAGGCAACCTACAGATTGGGGGAAATTCTTGAAAATCGTGTATCTGATAAGGGGTTAATATTCAGAATATGTAGGTAATTTCTACAACTCAGGAGGGAAAATAATTGGAACTTGCATAGATACTTCTTTAAAGAAAGAGAAATGGGAAAGATTCACATGAAGAGGTGTTCAACATTACTAATAATCAGAGAAATGTAAATCAAAATCAAAATATAATTACTCCTCATTTAGAATGGCTATTATAAAAAGAAGTGTTGGCAAGGATGTAGGAAAATCGGAATCCTTGTACATCCTTGGGCTATGTCTGCATCTGTCTGTGTCTCAACAATTGATGTGGGAGATTCTTCCTCTGTCAGTAATTATTTGTAAATCCTGATTGCTGTGTGGGGTTCCATGGGGTGCAGAGAGCACTGTGTATAACCATTCCCTGTGCATGAGCATTTGGTTAGTTTCTCGAACAGTGATTTTGACTCAGGTTGTTGGGACCAAACAGGTGCACAATATTGGGGATATTTATATGCAGGGACCACCATAGGTGTGTATACAGCCTTAGTAGATCCTGGCTGTTTTCCAAAGAGGTTCTACCAATTTAAATTCTCACTAGCCCTACATGAATGATCTGATTGTTCTAGAACCTGGGGAGAATGTATTCCTGGTATTTTTTAATTCATCTCATCTGATTTCTGTCCTAAAACAGCTGATTGCAAGTTTTATTAGCGTTTCCCTGAAATTAAACAGTGTAAAGCTTTTAAAAAAAACTTTAGTTATTTGCTTATCCTCTTTTATCTAATGTCTTTTCTACCTTTGGCCGTATTTTTCTAGTGGGCTTTCAGCACTTTGTATTATTGGATGGTATATTTACATAATTTGGCTTGATGTCCTTTACCAGATGCAGGTAATCTGAGTCTCTCCCACCCAGGCTTTCCACTGCTCTATCTCACTGGTGAATTTTGATAAAAGCCAGCTCATAATATATCTTAATATGATCCAGGTTGTCATTTTCTTCTCTCTGTGTTTCTCTGAATGAGAAGGAAAATTTTTTTCTCCTCATTTTGAATGAAAGAGCTCTGCTGTGTTCCAAATTAAGGCTATGGTTTGTGTTTATGTTAGTACTTAAGTTAAGAAATTAAATTAAGAAGTGATTGATTCCAGCAAAGGCTGGATTCCTGAATGGCAAGACAGTTGAAGAACAAGTATCTCAACAAAAGTGCAGTGTCAGGACAGAGTGGAAGGAGAAGTGGGATATGATTGAAAGAGGAGCAGAGGGAATGAGGGGTAAGGAATTGATACCACAAGTGAAAATACACAGCACACTCCCCACTGATGAAGGACAGCAATCCACAGATGCAGTTTACATTCCCTAAGCACAATATTTACGCTCTAAACCATAGGGGGTTACAGTATGATCGAAAAACCAGAATTACATACAGACTGTAGGGAAATCAGAGGCGAAATAAGCAAGAAAAAGGCTGATAGATGATGTCTAAACATATATACACACGGCAAATAGATATCAACACAGCACCATTTTTAAAATGCTAAAAGAAATTTTCATGTCAAACCAGAATTCTACACCCATCAGCAGTATCAACCACAAAGATATTCTAAGAAAAAGTTAAAGTGAGACACTTCATAGTTGGTAGCCTTGAATTAGAAGAACTACTAGAGGGAGTTCTCAAGTTCAAAGGAAAGTAATCCCAAGTTGAAAACCGACAATGCAGGGATAAATGAAGAAGAAAGGACCAGGCAATTTATGAACAGAGGTGAATTTTCATCTATGAGTTCTAGAATGAACTCTTGTGGAGATTAAACTATGTAGAATTAAAATGCCTGATAACAGTAATAAAAGTCAGGAAGGTTAGGAGAATTGAAAGTGTTCTAAGGTATTAGTTGGCATTTGGGAAAGTGGTAAAGTAATAGACTGTCTTCATTTTTTTAAGTTTATTATTTTTATTTGGTGTCGTTAATGTACAATTATTTGAACAACATGGTTACTAGACTCCCCCTGTCACCAAGTCCCCACCACATACCCCATGACAGTCACTGTCAATCCGCGTAGTAAGATGCCATAGAATCATTACTTGCCTTCTCTGTGTTATTCCCATGTACCCACCTTCCAACCCGCTACATTATCTTTGCTAATCATAATGCCCTTTTCCCCCTTATCCCTTCCCACCCATCCTCCCCTCCCACCCATCCTCCCCACTCCGTTTCCCTTTGGTAACTGTTAGTCCATTCTTGGGTTCTGTGAGTCTGCTGCTGTTTTGGTCCTTCAGTTTTAGCTTTGTTTTTATATTCCACAGATGAGTGAAATCATTTCACACTGTCTTTCTCCGCCTGGCTTATTTCACTGCCCATAATACCCTCTAGCTCCATCCATGTGGTTGCAAATGTTTGGATTTGTATGATATAATTTTTCATAGTATTTTATAAGAATGATTTGTATCTCTGTGTTGTCTGTAGTGATTTTTCCGTTCTTATTTTTGATTCTATTTATGTGTGTATACTCCTTTTTCTGATAAGTCTGACTAGGGGCTTATCTATTTTGTTCATTTTCTCAAAGAACCAGCTCCTGCTTTCACTGATTCTATTATTTTATTCTTGTCCGTTTCATTTAATTCTGCTCCAATTTTTATTATGTCCCTCCTTCTGCTGACTTTGGGCCTCATTTGTTTTTCTTTTTCTCTTTTTTTAGTTTCATTAATATGGGTTTAGACTGTTCATATGGAATTGTTCTTTCCTAAGGTAGGCCTGTATTGCAATATACTTCCCTGTTAGCATCGCCTTCGCTGCGTCCCACAAATATTGCAGTGTTGAATTATTGTTGTCATTTGTCTCCCTATATTGCTTGATCTCTCTTTTTATTTGGTGTTTGATCCCTTGGTTATTTAGGAGCATGTTATTAAGTCTCCATGTGATGATAGGCTTTTTCATTTTCCTTGTGTATTTTATTTCTAGTTTCATAGCTTTGTGGTCTGAGAAGCTGGTTGGTACAATTTCCATCTTTTTAAATTTACTGAGGTTCTTTTTGTGGCCTAGTGTATGATCTATTCTTGAAAATGTTCCATGTGCAGTTGAAAAGAATGTGTGTCCTGCTGCTTTAGGGTAGAGAGTTCTGTAGGTGTCTGTAGGTCCATCTGTTCTAATGTGTTGTTCAGTGCCTCTGTGTCCTTATTTTCTGTCTGGTTGATCTGTCCTTTTCGAGTGGGTGGAGTGTTGACATCTACTAGAATGAATGCATTGCATTCTATTTCCCCTTTTAATTCTGTTAGTATTTGTTTCACATATATGTAGGTGCTCCTGTGTTGGGTGCATAGATATTCATAATGGTTATATCCTCTTGTTGGATTGACCCCTTTATCATTATGTAATGTCCGTCTTTGTCTCTTGTGACCTTCTTTGCTTTAAAATCTATTTTGTTTGATACAAGTACTGCAACACCTCCTTTTTTTCTCCCTATTAGTTGCGTGAAATATCTTTTTCCATCCCTTAACTTTTCGTCTGTGTATGTCTTTGGGTTTGAAGTGAATCTCTTGTAGGCAGCATATAATTGGGTCTTGTTTTTTTATCCATTCAGTGACTCCCATGTCTTTTGATTGGTGCATTCAGACCATTTACATTAAGGTTGATTTATTGGTATGTATGTACTTATTGCCATTGCAGTCTTTAGATGTGTGGTTACCAAAGGTTCAAGGGTAATAACTTCCTTATTAACTAAGAGTCTAACTTAACTCACTTAGTATGCTATTCCCAACAGAATCTAAAGGGTTTTTTTTTCTCTTCTCCATTCTTTATATATTAGGTATTATATTCTGAACTCTTTGTCTGTCTCTTTTTATTACCTCTGGTGACAGTTATTTAATCTTGGGAACACTTCCATCTATAGCAATCCCTCCATAATATACTGTAGAGATGTTTTGTGAGAGGTAAATTCTCTCAGCTTTTGCTTATCTGGAAATTGTTTAATCCTGCCTTCAAATTTAAATGATAATCTTGGCAGTTAACATATTCTTGGTTCGAGGCCCTTCTGCTGAGAAGTCTGATGGTAGCCTTTGGTTTTTCCTTTGTATGTGATCCAATTTCTCTCTCTGGCTGCTTTTAATATTCTGTCTTTATCCTTAGTCTTTGCCATTTTAATTATTACATGCCTTGGTGTTGTCCTCTTTGGGTCCCTTGTGTTGGGAGATCTGTGAACTACCATTGCCTGAGAAACCATCCTCTCCATATTGAGGATGTTTTCAGCAATTACTTCTTCAAAGACACTTTCTGTCCCTTATTCTCTCTCCTTCCTCTTCTGGTACCCCTATAACACGAATATTGTTGTCTATGGAATGGTCCCATATTTCTCTCAGTATTCTTTCATTCCTAGAGATCCATTTTTCTCTCTGTTCCTCACCTTCTTTGTATTCCTCTTCCCTAACTCCTATTTCATTTATCATCTCTTCCACTGTAGGTAACCTGATTTTAATACCTTCTGTTGTTATGTTCAGCAATTGGATCTCTCTCCTAAATTTGTTCCTGAGTTCTTGAATATTTTTGTGTACCTCCATGAGCATGTTTATGATTTTTATTTTGTAATCTCTTTCAGGAAGACTTATTAATTCAGTGTCACTCGATCCTTTCTCTGGCATTGACATTTGGCTTTGTTCCAGGTTCCTTTGACATTTCATATTAGTATGTGGCGTCCTCTAATGCCCTGCAGCTGCTCATCTGCTGGAGTGATGTCGAGCATCAAAGGGGAGTGGTGCTGGTGCCTGGGGGGAGGAAAGGGCTGGTTCCACTTCCTGGCTGCTGTGCCTTGCTCAACTACCAGAACCAGTGGCCGAACACACAGGTGTGAAGCCTCTATGCTTTGTGTTTGTAGATACTGTAGGTGGGGTTTCCCTCTGACTGGCCTGCTGGTTTGCAAGACAGGTGCAGGCTAGCTGGGAGGAAGACACAGCAGGCTGCATGTCACAGTGGGGGGCCTTGGAGCTGCATCCAGTAGGATGTAGCAGTGAAGATCGTTTAAGTTCCCAACCTGCTGGGCAGAGTGCACCTGCACAATTTTGTCTACCTGTCCTTTGTCCTGAGCAGGAAGCTCTGTGCAATCCTTGCCGCTTTAGCAGCCCTCTCGCTTTTAGGAAATCTTTCAGACTGCCCATCCAGATCAGCCGGATATGAATCCCTGTTTTCCACAAGCAGCTGGACTCTCCATCTCTCCAGATATTCCACCCGTCTTAGCTTTCCAACCCCACTAATCACCAGAGCACCATGCAATGTAGGTTCGTGCTCCCAGACCAGATCTCCAGGGTGATGTCCAGCAGTCCCAGGCCTCCACTCCCTCCCTGGTCTGTGTCTCTTCCTCCCGCTGATGGGCTGGGGTGGGGGAAGGGTTGCGTCCCGCCCCATCATATCTTTAGTACATTACCCTGTTCCGTGAGGGCTGCTCTTACTCTCCAGATGTATTCAGTCTGGTGTGGCCATCTTTCCTGGTACTCTTTCATAATGAGTTATATTAATTATATTTTTGTATCATATGTGGTTTTAGGAGGAGATCTCTGTCTTGGCTGTCACACCGTATGTTTAATCCCTAGCTAGGCAATTTTTCAGGGATGAGGGAAGGAAGTTGCGCAGGGGGCTCCCCTGGGAGCATGCGCTGGAAACCTGCGGTGGCCAGCCACCCCTGCATCCTCACATGCCTCTGCTGGGCACCTTGGTGGTGGTGGTTCCATGCAGCACTGTACCGTGTCCGTATCCGTCCCCGTCCCGAGAAAGGCTGGGCCCGGTGAGGACAGCCCCACCTCTTCCTGGAACCCTGTGGCTACAACTCTGTGGCCGACAACACCCAGGCAGCAGGTGGCATCAACAGTGCGGGAGGCCACCTGCAGAAAGGGGAACATCCTCCACCTGGAGGGGCAGCTCGCCTCTGTCCAGCAGGCCCCAAGCAGAGGGGTTGACACATTACGAAGGTGGCCACATTGGCTGCAGCTAGGTGCTGGTCCTTGAGGATGCAGCGCAGTGTGGGGAGCTGCCCACGTCTGCTGACGGATTAGGTGCCACAGCACCTACCCCAACAGAGGCTCAGGATGAGCAGGAGAGGGAGGGGAGCAGGAAGCACACTAGGGTCCTGGGGCGCAGGGTGCCGCCTGCCCGAAGGGGAAGGTCTCGTCCACACGCAGCTAGGATACCAGCAGGGTCATGGGCCCGATGACAGCAGCTACAGGGCCACACAGGTGAACAGAAGAGGTAGGTTATCCCGGGTTCCCCCCATTATCCTGCTTCCACCCCATCCGCATTGTCCTCTGTCCTCTGGTCCCTGTGTGGAAGGTCCTGTCAGTCACCGATACCTGTTGTGTCCCTGTCATGGGAAAGCTCATGGGCATCACCTACTCACAAAGGAGGTGGCTGGGTCCCAGAGGGGGAGAGGAACCACCCTTCAGTCTGACACAACTCGTGGGCAGTGAACCTGGGGTCCCATTCCCACCCATCTTTAGTACACTCCCACACCCAACACGGCCCAGAGCTTCCCTGAGGCTGAGCAGCTGCCCACCCCTTGCTGATTATGCCAGCCCAGAAACTCACCTGGCCCTGGTCAGTAAGTTTAAACGTGCGACCTGGAGAACTACAGTCCCTTTCCCCCGGCCTCCTGGCCTGGGGGCTCCAGCTGGCAGGACAGGGCGTAGCTGCAGGACAGAGGGCCACCTGTGAGCCCCTGGAGCCACACATCAGGGGGCCCTTCTCCCAGAGCCTGCTGGCAGCTGCAGGCCTCACCTCTGCTCCTCATGCAGGGGCTCCCCAGCATGGAGAAAGGATACAAAGCGCTCCTCAGGCTCCAGGTCATACAGCACAGCCAGCTCCCTCTGCATCATGATCTCACTTTGGATGATAGCGACCTGGGGCAGAGCAAGGACAGGGTACAGAGAAGGAGGGGTGTGAGGAGTGGGGCCCTAGGATGGTCCCTGATCTTTGCTCACGGGAACCCGCCTTCCTTCCGATGTCATCCAGCCCTGCCAATTCCCATTGTTGTGTCTCCAGCTCCTTCTCCAGGAAGGGGGCCTTGATGCCACACCCCATCCCCCACCTGACAAAGCCTTGAGTGTCCTCAGCTCTGCATGTCTTAACTCTCTCAAGACTCATTAGGCCCAGGGGATGCGCTGGACAGGGTCCTGCCCAGGGGATCTTGACGGTCAGAAAGAAACCTACTTTTCAGAAAAGTGCATCAGAAACAGCCCCCAGATCCCAGAACAAGGCCAGAACATCCCCACCCTTTCTCAAGTTGAAGGACCACCAGGGCCCTGCAAGGGGCAGGCCTGCCCAGAAACAGCACCCGGCCCTGGCCTAGTCTCAGGCCTACCGAGAAGCGGGGACTGGACTGGGGAGCTGACGCCTCAGGCGGAAAGGCACTGCCAGTCCCTGATGTGCTTTCTACCCTGAAAGAGCAACATCCCTCCCCCTGGGCAGGGCCTGAGGGGGAGGCCAGTCCTGCTCAGAAGCTGGCCCATGTAGCCCTCAGCCCCACCTGCACTGGGGCCAGGACCAGGGCTTAAGTGGGTCCTTCTGGCGCTCCTCTCCAAGAAGCGCAGCTACTGGGGTGGAGGGGAGACTCTCACGAATGGGGGCCAGCCTGGTGCTGGAAGGTTCCGGGCTCACTGGGGGCTCTCTCCTCTGTAAAGCTCACCATCCTGCCCCCGTGTGCCCCTCTGGGCTCACTAACGTCCTCATGGTGTTCCAGGAGTTTGTCTACAGGCACATCGTCCGGAAACATTCCGAGGAAGGGGACCATCTCCTGTGCCACCAGGGTGGGGAAGTGATGAGTCCCCGCCTGCCTCAGGATCACCCACAGCACCTCCCCTGAACCCCACACCTGCTGTCCCCAGCTCCCTTGGACCACCCTGTGCTGTGTTCCTCTCCTCCCTTCGCTCTGCGCTCCTCTTTCCAGGGCTTGCTTTTGGCCAGTCTCAGGACCTGTGGTCCCTGCACCTGTCCTCCATCTTCTCCCTGTACCCAGCTGCTCTCGCCCTCCTCCTGGTCACCCCAGTGCTGGCAGCTCAGGGCTGGTGGCACCAGGAGCAGGTGGAGCGTCACCCCCACTGCCCCAACCCTATCCGCGCCACTCTCAACCTCCTCTTCCTCTCCTGGGGTCCCATCCCACGTGGCCTCCCACAGCCAGACCTTGGTTGATGGATGCCTTGCTTGAGTCCCCTGACCCCTGTGCTGTCCCCACCTCCACCAGGTTCTCAGCCTAGAGTGACCCCAGCTCCAGCACACACAAACCCATTGGTGTCCTTGGGCCGTGGCCCACCGCCCTGAGAGGGTCAGGGGAGATCCCTCTACCTCCCAGGGTGCCGTGAGGTCTCACTGTCATCTGGCTATCAACACGGCTCCCCTCACATGACCAGGTGGGGTGGGCAGAAAGTTGAAGCCCATCTTGTGCTGCCTTGACCCTGCTCACCAGGGAGGCCCAAACCCCAGGGTGAGAACAACCCTCCACGTCCAGATGAGGAGCCCGAGGCCACAGAGGGGGCGGTGACAGGCTGAGGGTATCCAGGGGAGAGGCTGAGCTTGCTCAGTGACAGGCCCCACCCCTGCTGCCGACCCCATGCCAGCGCCAGTCCTGTCTGGGGTCTGTCCTCTGGGTCCTCACTGGATGCCAGGCCCCCAGTCATGTGGAGCCAGGGAGGGAGACAGACAAGGCCCTCGGGGGCCTGGGCAAATCTACCTCCCCCATCAGCTTCCCCTCTCACCCCGCAAACCTCGAGTCTGCCCCAAGGCTAGGCCACAGTGCGTCAGAGGTCTTGCCCCACGGACTGCCTCCCTTGCAGACCTCTATCCTCCACTTACCTCGAAGAGCTGCTTCCTATGAACCCACTTGTCCTCCGTTTGCAGGTTTTCATATAAAATCAAGCTGGTGCTAAGGGGAGGGGACAGGAGGAGGGAGACATGTGGCCAGCAGGTGGAGAGTTTGGGGGCAGACCCCTTTTCCTGGAGATCCTAGAAAGTCCACTAGCCTGCATGAGGCTTTCCACCACGGCCCTGAGCCCTTGGGAATCTATGGCCTGCGGAGGGCACTCCCATGTTTCTGCCCTGGGCCTCCATTTCCCAGTTCTCCCAGGGCCGAATCTGCTTTGGGCCAGGTCGCTGTCCCTGGGGCAGAGACCTCCTGCTGCAGAGCAAATGCTCAAAATCTCCAATTAGCTTCAACCCACACCTGACATTGTAGGGAACTGATTCCTGCATGGGAACCCATGGCCTAACCCACAGGGGCTCAAGAGCCCGCCATCCCTGTCCTTAGGCTCTGCAGCCTCCCAGGGAAGTTCCAGCAGACTGAAGGGACACTGCCAGATGTAGGTGTGTCCCTGTCCACTCAGGGGCCCTGGTCCCAAGGACAGGACTACCCACCAGGCAATATGTCCCCAGGTGCTTTCCAGGCAACATACGGCAGGACTCTGCAGGGCCGAGAGAATGGCATGGAGGGCAGCATAGTTCTTGAGTGGCCGACACTCCTGGGAGGGAAGACAGAGCTGAGAGTGTGGCCTGCTTCTCTGCTGTGTCCCCCCATGAACTCCTGTTCTTGACACAGAAACCCAGAGAGCCCAGCACACCTGGTACCTGGTGAGCATCCCTCCTGGGTAGAGGACTGTAGCTCAACACAAGGAAGGGGCCAGGGGTGGCTGTCCCACCCCTGGGGCCTGCCAGTCCAGGTGTGCACTCCCCTGGCAGGAGGGGCCCAGGAACCATGCAGAGCAGACCGCAGCACCCATCCTGAGAGCTGGCCAAGGAGAGGAGCAGGTCCCAAGATGGCAGGATGGACCCAGGGGGCCGTCCCATGACATACCATGGCCACCTGGATCCAGAACTCCATGACTCGGGCCCTGTCCTGGGCCATCATGCTCGGGGTCCCGAGGCAGGTGGTGGTGACCAACTTAAGCAAGGTGTCAAATTCCCCGAGGAACCCATGCACGGTGGGAGCCAGGCGCTCAGTGTCCATCCTGACATACAGCCCCTGGGGATCACAAGGGAGGGTCATGGCAGCCTTGCCCCTGGTGCCCCTGTGCCCAGGCAGAGTCACCGGTCAGAGCTGGAGCCCAGGCAGCTGAGGATGTGCTGTGAGCCTTGTGGCCATCCGGGATTCAGACCCCGTCCACTGAGGTGCCCAGGACCGAATGCACAGGACCCCACAGTGGTGGGGAACAGAGGGGCTCTGCTCATAGGTAACCTCACTCACCTCCTCCCTGCCGCACAAGGCAGCTCACTCTACCCATCCTGGGGCATCTGCCTCCCATTCTGCTACCTCGTGGATCCCACTACCCACTCAGTCACAGTTTCCCCTGAAACAAGTCCACCCAGGGCCTTTGTTGGTGTCTGTGTCTCCCACACAGTCAGGTACATAGCAGGGGATTCTGACGTGTGGAGGCTGTGGAGGCCTGACGGGCCAATGATGACCCAAGAACCTAAGGACCTGGCATCATCTCCCTGAGCACCTCTCCCCTCCTCCCCTTCCCCTCCAAGCCAGGCCAGGCCCTGCCCACTTTCCCTCCACTCCACCTCATTGATCTGTAAAGATCCCTAAGTGCCAGCCCTACTGTCCTGTGCGTCAGTGAAGGTTTGGGGATAAGGAGAATCTCTCAGGGCACATGGTGAGTCCGTGGGGAAGCTGGGACGTGGGCCCAGATCACAGGAGTCCATGTCAGGGATGGCAGATCTGGGGCAGCACATGACACAGGGAAGGCCCACCCCTGACCCCCAGAGCCCGCTCCGCTCACCGCAAAGACAAGAGTCAGCTGCTCGGCCACCAGGCAGGGGCAAAATGCCAGGATGGCTGGCTCCTCCTTGCTCGTCACGTTCTGTGTGCTCACAACACCGGGGTGGGCAGGCTCCGGTCCTGGCTCTGGCTCTGCTAGGCCTGGTGCCATTCCTGCAGGTGTCACGGGCCCCGGGCCCAAGGGCTCATGGGGCTTCAGCTCAGGGCCTGGCACCAGGGCTGAGGCCACTGCTGGGATATCCCCTGGGTCTGCAGGGACTGAAGCAGGTGACGCCGGCTGTAGCTCCAACACAGGGGGCTCAGGGAGCTCCTGAATTGGCTCTAGCTGTAGCTGGTATGAGAGATACCGGTTGTGCCAATTCTGCTTCCTGCGACCTAGTGCTGGAGGAGGACACAGAGACAGGGTCACCCCGGGGCTGATTCCCCATGCCTTACCAAGGACAGAAAAGACCTCACGTCCTTGAAGTGAACCCCAGTCCAGGAAGCCTACCCTAGACGGTCCCCTGGCTGCAGCCCGTCACCTTTCAGCTTTGCCTCCAATTGCCTCAGGTTCTCCTTCTGGGCCAAGTGGTGGAGGATTTGGCCCCTCAGGGTGGATGAAGTCTGGCTTCCATGGAGGACACTGGGCACATGCTCGGGCTCCCAGGCGTGGTGCCTAGTCCGTCCTGTCCTTGGGCTGGGGGATGACCTTGGGGTGGCAGAGTGAGAAGCCTGTTCTTTCCAGCCACACTGCCCTCCCGGCACACCCTTGTGTGGGCCTGGCCGCTCTGCATTCCCCTGCCTGTCCAGGCGTCTGCCCCTCGCCCTTCCTGACCCTGTTTGTCTGTCCTGGGACCCCATCCTCTCCCTTACTCCCAGATAGGATGTCCCCAGTCATCAGCCCTCCCATTGGACCCCACCCACCACCAAACATGGGTTACCTGCTGGGTTCTGCTCTGCGCTCCCTGCCCCAAGCCCCAAACTCCGCCTCCCCCCATTCTGTGAGATGGGCAGCACACCCTCTGGGCCCAGTGAGAACTCATATTATCTGATCCTCCTCAGGCCCCTCGTCATGCCCCCTGTTCCTTGAAGAGGCCGTGAGGGCATCGCCCGTGATGCTCCCTGGCCGTGTCCTGCGGATGACGCCTGAAGTGACTGCCCGACTCCACCCGGGACGGGGTCTTAGTATTGTGTCTGCTTCCTTCACTCACTTATGCTGAGTGTCCCCAAAGGGCCTGCACAAAGTCTCTGTTGCCCCCAGAGGTCCATCATGTGACCTCAGTGAGTACAAGGACCGGGCCCAGCCCCAGGGATCTCATGCCTCCGTTGCAAAGGCTGCTTTCCATGTGCTTTTCCAAATTGAGGCCCCTGACACGTTTTTCATCGGGTACAGAGAAGTAATATCCCCAAAGTGGCCCAGCATGGACGGCAGGCCTTTCTGTAGCACCCAGTGCCAGGGGAGCCCCTGTAAGGCTCCTCCCGTATTCCCCATGGGCACCCTAACGGGCTGATCCCCAGCCACCCTGCCTATCACAGGAGCACACTGTGGCTCCTACACATGTGGGGACACTCAAGACACACAGCGGGCTGTGGGCAGAGACCCGACTGTGTCAAGGTGGGGGTGGATGCTCACCTGGGGAGCCGCTGGCTCTTGGCCGGCTGGTCAGCATCCGTTGCAGGGAGTAGGGACAAAGAAGCGTTCAGGCTGAGAGATGCACCTGAAGACGACCTTCTTGCCCTGAACCGTCCCTGCTTCTCCTTCGCACCTGCCAACTGGTGAGCATCCTCGGGAGGGAGTGTGGACTCAGGAGTGCTCCGGCTGATGTTTCTAGCTGCCTCCACTCGTGAGGTGCACTTTCTCCCCTTCCTCATCACACCTGTCTGGGGAGCCCTGCGCTGGGGGACCTTAGTCCCATGGGTAGTTGACTCATGTTCAGGCTGAGGGGGCAGCGAGGATATAGTCAGTGGGAAAACCAGGAACCACCAGGATGAGGGAGGTTTGCAACTCCCCCGAGCACCTCCAGCCCCCTGGGGTACGAGCAAGGAGAGGGACGGGGTGCCCTCAGGGAATGAGGTTCCAGGCCCCCTGGAGTGGGACTGTCGGCCACTCTCGTGGGGAAGCCCTGGAAAGGCCCTGGCAGGTTGCCAGGTTTGGAATGGGTGGGTTCTGGGTGTAGACAACCTGCCCCAGGTCCAGGAGCTGGTGAATCTATCCACCAGGTCCTGCATGCTCTCCAGAGTGGAGCTGTGCAAAGCCAGATCCTAGTAGCTGGGTAGGAGGCACCCAAGGCTTCCTGGACCTCCCCGCAGGGGGCAATGTGGACCCCAAACCCTGCCCCCGAGATCAGGCACACAGGGCCATCTGCATAGACATCCAGTCCCTCGGGGAAGGAGAGGACACCCCCCGGGCTCAGGATCACCATGTGGGTGGAAGTACCTGGTCCCAATACTCACCTCCACATCCTGAATGATGAGACCAGAGCTGTAACACTCATCGTGCCAGGGGACCACCACCTCACAACATGCTACCACCCAGGAACGGTCCCCCTCCTCCCCAGCCTTCAGTCCCACCCATGACCCACACCCACCGCGCACACACAGCAGGGTCCAGCGGGAAGGTCAGCCCGAGATGGGTCACCCTTGTGGTCTGGCCCTGCTGTGGCCCGCTCTGGGCCACCGTGTGTTACCTCGGGCCTCCTCAGACAACACAGACAGAGGCGTTGCAGGTGGTCTCTGAGCCAACGCCCACAGCGAGCAGGAAGACTGTCCCTCTCCGCTTCCGTGACTCTCACACCCTCAGAAGGCTCCACACAACAAGACCACATGTTGCTCTGTCGAGCGTCTCTGGTCAAGTGAGCAGGACTGGGGTCTGCGACCAGAAACTGGGCGCCGGGTCACAATTCAGGTTCTACTGGGCGTGTCGTCAGTGACATCACTTCCTGAAGGGTCCATTTCTTGGGCCCCTCCCTGCATGCAGACACACTCCCATGCCCCTCTGGGCTGCTGACTGCCCACCCTCCTGTCCCTTCCCATGCGTGACTACACACATCCCCACCAGACCCCTCCCCTCCACTCTTAGCCGTGTCACCAAGGTCCCAGCTCTGAGGAGACAAGAGCTAAGCTCAGGCATCTTTTTCTCACCAGTTCCCTGTCCTGCTGAGGCCACGGCACCTCCCAGGAGCTACCCAACGTCCCAACCTGCACAGGCAGGGTCATGTTAGACATTCCTCCCTAGGGACGTCCTCAGGGATATATGGATGACACCTCCAGCTTCTGGGGGCTGGTGTCATGTGTGTCTGATGCAGAGACTCAGAGATGGAAGAGTGCCAACCAGGCTTGGCACGGAGCATGGAAGAGCACGCAACTCAGGCCCAGGTTTCGGCCTTGTGATCTTGGTCAAGTCACACCCCCTCTAGGCCATTTTCAGGTGTGCAGCTTGAAGGAGTAGCAATGAGATTAGATCCAGGTGGTGTCATCTACTGGCATCCACCTTCCAAAGGTCCAGGCTGCTCTCAGACTAGGTGCTTTTCAGACCAGTCAGTGAATGGATCAGAGTAGCACACTGGAAATGAAGTCTATGCTGCCTCTGAAATCCGAGGTGGTCCACCAGGCTGCTGAACTCTTGTGTGTGTGTGAGGAGGGGTCAGATACAGCGCTTATTCTTCACCTTGGAAGGTAGAGCTTGGCGTGGCCACACGATAGACTTGTAAAAACTTCTCTAAGGCGAAAGGCCCCTGAATTTTTGTTGGGTTTATTTCCCGCCTCTGACATGTGTCTGTGCTATCAGTATGCCTACATGAGTTGTACTTCTCGATCACTGGGTCCAATCAGGATAATACCATCAATGGGATGGGCCAGTGTGACGTTTTCTGGAAGAAAAGGGAGATGAAGGTACCTTCTGACTAAATGACAACCTGAGTCTGGAGATTTGATATACCTCTGAGATAGTTTTCTCTCCTTTCCGGCTGAAAGCTAACTGCTCTGCTGGTCTTTACTCACAGGAAGAGAACAAAGAGCATTTTCCTGATGAGTAGTTACACACTGGGTGCTTGGGGATCAAGTGATGAAGCCCCATGTGCAGCAGTAAGTGCAATTTGAGACACTGATTACATTGACAATCATGCCACTGTCATCTCCAAGATTCAAGCGTTTTCTGAATAGGCCAAATGAGTGACTTCAATAAGGGTATGTAGAAATGACCACCCCTACATCTTTCAAATCCTTGGTGGTGACACTGGTTTCTGTAACCTCTCCTAGAAGGCATTAGTGCTTTCAATGTATACTTTAGAGGGAGTTCTAGAGGCTTGTACTTGACCTGCCACACAGCATGACTTCCTTGCCAGTACAGGTACAGTCCCCTGTGGCTACCAATGAGGAAGCCGGGAGCTCTGTGTCCCTGACAGCTCAGCCCTGTGGGCTGTGACACTGGACACTGCGGGAACATGCTCGAGATGGGGGCATGCTGCTTCTGATACCAAACCAGGTCCTGTCCCTGAGGTCAAATCACAAAACACAATGACAAGGTTTTGGGGGAAGGAAAGAATAGTTTATTGACTTGCTAGCAAATGAGGGAGTGAAAGGCTCCTGCCTTAAAGAACCACCGTCCTCCTGACACGAGCGGTCAGGGCTTTTCGAGGGGAAATGGTGGGAGAGAGGCTTGGGTGTAGACATGATTTAAAATGGCAGTGACAGTTAAAACCACTACTTCATTTAAAATGTGATAATCCACTTCTATTTTCCAAGACGTCCTTCAAAACAGGCATGTTTTAAGTGCACATTACATACATAGGCGTGTTCGTCACTCCACCCAGAAAATAATTGCCCCATTTTTTGAAACTTGAAGCCCTTTTATACTAAGTTACACATTTCCATATTTGTTAGAAGCTTAGACATGGAAAAGTATTTCTTCATTGCAAAGAAAATCCATTACATTTTAGCAAACATCAGGACTGAATGATGGAAATGCAGGTGACCTGGAAATACAAGGACATCTCAAGGGGACAGAAGCTCCTTAGTGCCAGCTGATGCTGGCCATGAGAAATACCCTCCCACAATCCCCAGATTTAATTCTATCATGTGAAATCTCCCAGTTTTTAAATACATCTCAATTTTCAGAAAGTATTGAATCAAATCATGTACTTCTTCTGGCTAGGTATGCAAAGGCTGACAATTTGCATTTTCTGATTTGTAAAATCAAGTTATGCCCATTCCATTCAGTGAAGGCATGGCATTGACCCTGAAGCACAGGGTGGTTGAGTTATAGTAGAAGCAGCAGGTGCCAGGAGACATCCTGCTCTCCCAGCTTTTATTTTCCAGGAGCTGCAGCTCTTTGAGAAGGCTATGCCAAGGGTAAGGTGGGGGTATTAGGAGAGGCACGTGGCCTTTGATGATCAGAAGGGATTTCTAAACTCTCAAAGAGGAAGAGAGGTCTGGCATTCCATGAATAGTAAGGACCAGCAGCCTATGAACCCACGGCATCCTGGCAAAGTGGCCAGCATCTCACTGGGAGGGAGGATGGGTGCAGTAGACTTTGCATAGGGCTTTTTGTGAGGCTGGACATTAGGTTTATGGTTCCAACTCCAAAATACAGAACTTAGTACTTTAAGGGGCTCTGTATGCATAGAAAACAGAACCCTGTGATTCTCAGGTGAACTGAACACTGGCAAAGATCTTATATAGTCTGCACAACAGTTCTAGGCCTTTTCATGACCCATTGCAGGAAAGCATTTTCCACCACCTTTCATGAGTCGGCCCTTCATATCCAAAAGGAGTCCTGGGCACACAGTTTCACAGAAGTAAAAACAGATATGGATTTGATTTCATTTAATGAACACAAAGAAATGCACCCGCATTTGCAGAATAAATTTTATACAAATTCTAATGCATGCATAAAGTAAAATTCAGTTTGGGCATCCAGCAGATCTATATTTAAATCCAAATTAAATCCAAATGATTACATGTACCTTCATCTCTCTGAGCTTCATTTATAAAAGATGGATGAAAATGGTACCTACCTCATAAATAGTATTGAGAATTAAATGAGATAACATATTAACACACTTAGTGTGGTGTCTGGAACACAGTGATTATTAAATAAATACCAGATGGATGAAAATGGTACCTACCTCATCAATAATATTGAGAATTAAATGAGATAACATATTAACACACAATGTGGTGTCTGGAACACAGTGATTATTAAATAAATACCAATCATAATTAGGATTCCAGATACCTTCGCAGATATCTTTGCAACAGAGCCAGGCGAGCCTCTGGTCTGGGGCAAGGTAGGCATTTGAGCAGGCCTTGAACGGAGCAGGATGTAGACAGAGGAGGTAGGAAGAGAGATGCGCATCAAAGGAACCATAGGTTGTTTTGCTGTGGACGGTGAGAGCTCTGGCTCCCACATGGCGCTGAGGACACCCACACCCCGAACTATGGTTCATAAGACACTTGGAGCCCTAATTTGTATTCTAGTCATATAATTTAAGACTGGGAAGACCACAAATGTTTTAGGGCATGAGCTGAACGCCTATAGTGGATACCTGGGAAGGATGGGGGCCGTTTAAGCAGCAGAAAACTGGAATTTAGGAAAGGGAACTGCAAGGGAATCTAAGAGTGTAGTCTTTGAATAGTGGTGAATTTTTACCAGTTGATTTATAAGGAAGATGCTTTCCTCTTGAAAATTCTGAAACATGTTTGCTGTACTTTACTTGGTAATGCTGGAGTCACTGGCTAGCTTTGCTGATAAACCTCCTGGAAGCTCTAACTCAATAAATTCATGATTCAGTCCTTCATACTCCAGAAGAGTCCCATGCGCACAAACCTAGAGAAGTGAAAAACAGGTAGCAGTGTAGCTGGGCAGCAGAACTGGGAACTGAGGTACAGTATTTATGACAACAATTCCTGGCAAACCATAATAAATCCATGTAGTTTTCTCCCCCGGACCCCAGTCTCGCCACCTTCCTTTTCTGTGCTAGCAACTCATGCTCTGCAACAGTGTTAATAAATTAATATTTCAGTGCTAATGACTTGAGGAAATTACATAACATACTGTGCTCTGATTTCTCTATCTTTACAGAAAAGATAAAAGATATGGCATGACATAGGTCTTTATGAGGATTAAATGTAAAAATGCATACAAATGCCTAGTATAAAGTTGGCTTATAATAGTAGACCAAAGTTTATTCTGTTAGCATTCTATTTTACTCCAAAAGTGTCTGATTATTTTTTTCTAGGACCAAGACTGAAGCATTTCCTTTGGAAAGCTCTGCTCATTCCAAAGATAATGTTTTCTTCAGCTACACGTAATCTGACTGGCCATAGGACTACTATTCATGCAACAGCCTGTGCTTTGTTTATTTGTGCATTTTCCAGTCCAGATTTTAGGACAGTGTGATGACCATTTCTGGATCCCTTTGAGTTTGCATTTATTAAATTTCTAGAAAGGGGCAGATGCAGGGTTTAAGACTTGGTTGCTGCATTATACAAAGTTATCAAAAAGTAATCTTAATCTCTCACAGTGTTTCTGTTCTGTTTGGTAGCAAGAATGGGATTTCAAATCATGTTGGCAAGGATGTGGAAATCACATGAAAATTTGATATCCGCAAATGTGTGCATTTTCCTTAATAATACTCAACTTAATCCTCAGCGATCCATTTATTCATTCATTCATTCATTGATTCCCTCTGTGTTTATTTTCTAAGAAATATTTATTCAGCATCTACTCTGTGCTATGCAGGGGCTAGGCAGGGGTGCAGGTGTGCAAGGTAAATATGGTCAGCTGCACCCTGTACTCTCAGAGCACCTAGACTAGCAAGGAAGACAGGGACAAAAATACAGATTCTTATAAATGTTATGGAGGGAAAATACTTGATTCATTTTCTGGCTAAAAGGAAGGCATTTCAGGCAAGTTTCCTAAAGAAAGTGGTATTTAATTTGAGACTAGCATGACACACTGGAGCTCGACAAGGAAGAGGGGATTGAGTGTTCCCTGCAGCTAACTTATTGAGGTGTGGATGAAAAAAGATTTATTTTTGTTGGTGTTAAATGTTTTAATATGCTACATGATTCCCGACTTATATTTCCTCTTCTCTTTCCTGCATTTCTTCATGTGGCCTGGCAGTTTTGGGATCCTATGTGGCAGTAACTGTCCCAGTTAGTGCCCTCTCCCCATACTCACCCCCTTTGCAATGTGCTTTTTGTAGCTCATTATCAAGAGAAAGGCCTATTTCCTGCCCCTTGAACCTGGGTTGGCCTTGTGTCTTGCACTGACCAATAGAATGAGATGCAAGTGACTTTGGACCAATTCTGAGCCCCAGACTCAAGAGGCTATGAGGGCTGGCTCTTCTCCAACCCTTGGGAGGCTGTGCATCATGTAAACCAACTTGAGCTAGCCAGTTGGCGAATGAGATGTGGAAGAAAGCCAACAGCCCTCAGCCAGCCAACCCCCAAACATATAAGAAAGCGCAGCATGACATAGCAGGAAAAACTAGTTAGCCCACAGCTGACTACAGATAGACGAGTGAGCTCAGCCCAAGACCAGAAGCACCACCAGCTGATCCATAGATTCGTGAACAAAACTAAAATGAGCGTCATTTTAAGTCACTGAGTTGGGGCGTCGTGTGAAATAAGTAACTGAGAAGTACCCTGGTCTATTTGAATTTTGCTGGCTTTCCCTCAAATAGAAATGCCTTGTTATTATGACCTTATGAGTAGAGCATGCTCACTCAGAAATGAACAGTCAAAACAAAACCGGAACATCCACCCTCCCATCTTTTGCCTCACCATCTCACTTTTCAAAGCATCGCTTCAACTGTCATGGTTGCGTCATTTAGGGCCTGTGTATTGCTAAGCACCACGAGGTCTCTTATATTTATTTTTACTATGCAACAGGAACAAGAAGTCACTCTGGAAGAGTTCAGGCCTCTACTGTAGTTGGGGCTTCGCTGTAGAAGACTGACTAACTTCCTGCTCGGCTCCACATCAGCCCCAGGCAGCTGGGGGCTTCAGTGTCTGTGACCCTCCAGGCTGTCATTCTGTACCGTCAGCTCAGGCAGCAGAAGAGTTTTCCACATCTGCTCTCCTTCCCAGTCATAATTGGGTGCTTGCTTATTTCCTCAGGGAACACTGGCCAGATCCCAGATGCTAGGTTCTGCTTAGCATTTTGCACACTAGAGTTGGACTCTCCCTTTCTGAATTCTAGTAGTGAACACATAACAGAATTCTCATTTGGACAGTCCTTAGAGAGTGATGCAAGCCATATCCCCAGTAGCCCCACTTTTATGTGTCTGTGGAAAACTAACTTGTGCCTGCTAGAATTTGCATTCATCAGAGAAATAGTTTTGTTTGTATTCCTCCTGATACTGGTGATACAGCTTTGAGAAACAACCAGAAAAGGAGAACTTGGAATGAGTTAACCATTTTAAATAACCAAAGTATATCTTTATAGGGTTTGAATGTAAATAAATAGGGTATAAAATGTGGAAGGCTAATTTAAAAACTGATAGTAGGCCATGACTGTCACGTTCCAAGACAAAAAACTGGACTATGGAAGCAGAATTTGCAAAAAGGAAGTGATCAAAATGAATTTCTCGGTCCTTAACTGAACTCTCATCTCTAGTCTCAGAAAATGGTTACAAGCTAAGAGGCTAGACACCAGGTATTAAACTTTGTGATAGAGTTTGTACATGTGTGTGTGTGTATGTGTGTGTTTGATGAACCTCCATCCATGACAGAGGAGGGATGAGAAGTGAGAAGCGTCTCCCCCAGTGGAAAATAGAGTGAGAGACGTTAGTGGGACCTGGAAATCTTACTATTTTAATCATAGGAGGCATATAGTAAAAAAACGTATCAGCAGTTAGGTAAATGACCTATGACCACAGAGCAGGAAGTTGCTTGGCAAGTTACTCCAGCCACTGATGATGGGTTAAAGATGTGGGCCAAGTGTGCCTCCTATGGGCCCAATTAGGCCATGGAGAGCAACCCTGGAGGTGGCTACGTCATGTGACTGTCCAGAGCGACAAGGACTCTTGGTGCAAGGTCAAGATGCACTATGGGATGCCCAGTAGACAAACAGTAAGGAGATCTGCAGATGGAGATCACGGGAGGCCTTCAGGGTCACGTGAAAGCAGCCCCAGAGTGAGAGGTGTTCACCTCTCTTTCAGTCTCTGCTAAATACCTGCTATAGCCAGAGAGCGAGATGCGAGTACATGCTAGTGCCAGTCAAGACCTTTCCCCTTCCCTCTCCCCTGCCCTTCATCCTACCTCTGCCCCTGTGGGGGCAAACACAGGAGGGACCTAACGGGCGGCCATCTCCTCTGTGTGCTAATTAGCAGGGCTAAATAGGCCAGGAGAGAAGTCTTTTCTTGAAATAAAGTTCCAATTGCAGTTAATGCAAGGAGCCAGGCATTTAAATTACTTCCAAAAGACATTCTGGGACTTCAAGAAACTGAAGGATTTTTAATTATCAAAATGCAAAGGAAAAGCTCTGGGACATGGCATAGGGTTCATCCAAAGGGCAAGAAAGAACTGCCCACCCCACCACCAGGTAGTTGAAACTGTTTGTGTGGAGCAAAGAATGAATGACTGTTTTCTGGTTGTTTCTAAGGTGTTCCATGTTCAGACTGTGTGTAAGGTCTTCCATGTTCAAATTAACAGCTAAATGAACAAGTTTAAGGAAAATAGGACCTTATATAATTACAAAATTTGCTGTAATATTATTGCAAATTATATTTACCCTGAATTATGAAATTTAAGTTTATCCCCTTTGTGGATCATCTTTGAGCCATTGAAAATTATGTGACCAAATTGAAGCTCATGAGAAATCAAATATGTTACATAGACTTTTGATAAATAGCAGATTCTATTGGATTTCACGTTCCTGATCCGTACTGCTGCATTTTCCCCATGATTTAATTAGGTTGGGGTTCCCTATTCCCACCTCCATGATCATGAATTCATTCATTTATTCAGCCATTCATTTATCCCCTTCTTTTATTTTTTTCAATATAAAGTACTAAACATTGAGCACGTGTCAGTGGGGGTGGCAGCTACTAATCACAAAGGTTAAAAATGTATTTACAATCTGTGACAAAAGCCCTGAACCAAGAAAAGTGACACCATACTATAGTCCCTGTGGACTCTGTTACATTACTTCCTGACAGCATGGGAACTGAGATGCCACGTGAATTAGGAGAAAGAGCGATTAAAGGAGAGGAGCAGGAGGTGCAGTGACCCTGTGACGCTAGCATGTGTGTGGAAGAGTGGCTGTGAAGAGGAGAGCAGGGTAGCATGGCTAGTGGGGAATGCTAGTGCCTGGCAAGGGCTGGCCGAGCTGGCCACATTGGTGATGCGGATCTGACCTAAAAAATGACAGGAAACCATTTATGGATTTTAAACTCAGGGTTTGTGTGAAGTGATTTACAAATTCAAGTAATGTATTATCATCTTAAACCAAGGGAAGCAGAATTACAAAGATAAATATGTGGCCCCAAATAACCCACCTCATAAATCCAACGTAAAAATGTTTTCTCTGTTCTCCATCCCATGAAATGTCTGTTTCTGTAACTAATGGAGAGATACTTATAACTGATTGTTTTGATATAGCTAAAAATTTATTCTAGGGAATCTGAGTGCTCAGTTGTCTTTTCCCCTAAAAAATAGCATTGATGGTGTCTGCCTTCAAGGAGCTTCTGTACCTCTGATGGGGATGGTTTTTTACAGCAAGAAGGCATTTTTGCGCCCTGATTCAGTAAGACAGAACACTAGACTGTGTTTCCGTAGTACACGGGACTTTTTTTGAAACTGCTTATTTTTTTTTCCTATTTTGTTTTTTCTAGCAAGATTGTTTGTTAAAGTTACAGAAGCAGTTGAGAATCAAGGGATTTGGTGACATTAACTGATATATATGTGTGTTTAAAGCCATGTATGGGTTTTAAGTTTGGGTCTTATTTGGTTTAGTTTGCAAAGTCTGATAACTTAATTCATATGCTATATATAACTATATGTGTGACACATGTACAGTCACACACACACACACACACACACACACACACACACAGTCCCTTAAACTTAATTTCTTCTAAACATGGGCATAGCACCTGAGATTATATCCTATACTATACCATAAAACTGTTGGAAAAAATACAACTGGTTAGTAATTTCATTCTTGTTGAAGAAATTCTAAATATCCAACTACTCTCTGAGTCTCTTGGGGAAAAATTATTAACCAGGAATAAGCAGTTCAGAAATGTAGAAGGTGACTTCATTTTACTTACTCCTCAATAGATTAATCCTGGTTAAGAACCATGATCACAATGCGCAGGCTCAAAATCTGACAGTAGTGTCAGCTCCTTGTGTCTTTCACGGCAGGGAACCTGGCCCCACCCTGTGCCCTCTGTGCCAGGAGTCCTCCCTGACATTGGTCCTAGTTGGCAGCTGTTGCCTTTCTTTGGAAAGGCCCTGCAGGTACGATGCACCAACAGTATTCACAAAGAATGCCTGTCTCGGTGAAAAGCTATAAAAGACATTATAAAGAAAAACGATCAGACTTCATGCTGGATATTTACAGGGACACGTTCTGGAATCTTTGTAAACCAACGAGGATCTATGTCAAATAATATTTGCACTGCCATCTACTGTCCCAGACAGGCACTGCAATTTCCTCTTTTTTTAAACATTAAAATCAACAGAAGTCTGTTCTGTATTTTGGAAACTTGGGAGGAGAAGTTTTTTTTTTTTTTTAAGAGAAATGTATAAATACCTCATCTTACACTGGCTTCATTCTTTAAAATGTGGTTTAAAACAATTCATTCAATAAGCACTTTGTGAATCCTTGCCAGGGATCAATTAATTATGTTACTCAGGAGAAATACAGTGTGGAATAAGATAGACAGGAAGCTTGTCCTCACCGAGCATACAGGTTAGTATAGGAGGAAAGGGAAGGAAGGGGGAAGGAATAAGTACACCAGAGAGAGTGGAGTGGCATGATTAAGCTCCTAGAATGAAAGAAGAGGTGTGGAACTTTCAGAGAACTCAATGCGCTATGGTGGGGGCAAGACTGGAGATGACCTGATTATGTAAGCTGAGCCATGTGTCCCACTGTGAGGAAGCAGTTTAGATTCTATGATATTATAAGAAGAGGAGATGAAAGATCAGATTCACCTTTTAATAGTAAAACCAACTAACATTTCTTGAGCTCTTATTACATGCACATCACTGAGGTGAAATCTACATTTATTATCTTATTTTATTCTTACAATAATTTTATGAGTGAGGCCAAAGGGCTAGAATGATGGACTGGATGGACCTGAGTCACATGGCCACTTCTGTAGCTGGAGTTCAGGCAGCCCCTGCATCAGAACCATAAAAACTGAGATTATTGATGATATTATCTCGAAAGAAAATTCAAACTACTGTGTCAGAACAAAAAAAAAGAGTCAATGGATTCTGGACAGGTGAAAATGACAGATGACCATTATCCCCCAGCCCAATAAATTTAATTTTTTAAAATATAGTTTTGCTGTGTTTAACCATTTATTACCAAAACTTTTGCCAACAATTTCATAAAATTGTAGCAAATAGCAAACTTGAGTTGTGCATAATCCTACCAACATTGTTACAGAAAATGCACACAAAGCAGGCCAGAAAGGAGTTTTAAAAGTAGTGTGACCTTTTTCAACTAGTTCATGATCAATCAAAAATATTTTTGAAGTCATGGCAATTATCCCAACAGATTTCATTTGTGAATATTAAAAAATCAATGAATGAATCCTGGCGTTTGCTTCTAATTATAAGTGTTGAAAAAATGGCCTTAGAATGTGGATGTCTTCTCTCAGGTCTCATGGGAAGGCGATAGCTTTTCTTGGACATCGCTATGGAGATTTTTCTAGGGCAGCTATTTAAAATTGGTGGTTCCCAAATCTCCTGGCATTTCAAAGTTTTTCCCACATTTCATGGTATTTTCTTTGGTTTCAAGTTTTGTGTTTTAAATCACACTGGCAAATCGGTGGCAACATAGTCTGGCAAACATAGTCTGAAAGAACTAATATATACAAATTCTTATATCTGAAATATGCTGTGAAACAGCTAGTTAAAAATGGACAATTTTACTGGGAACATCAATCACCGTTATCAAAATCTAGAAAAAGTTTTCAAATGTCATTCAAGAAGATCCAGGCAAATCTATTACTTTAACATGTTTGCAAACACCAGTATTAAACCACTCATCCACATGGAAAGATTTTTGTCTCCGAAGGGTGGGACTGCCAATATTTTTAAAAGTTATTTCTATTTTTAAACATACCCCAAGTGAAGTTGTGTCAGTTAGTGATGTTATAACTGTTATCATTTAGGCACTTAAAAACAAAATAATTTCTATGGCTGATATCAGGTAAGATTTTCAGATAACAATGGCTTAGACTCTACAATTTTAAATTCACCATCATGGAGATTGCAGGGTTATTGTTTCACCCAAAATGAAAACAATTAATTGAAATATAAGCAACCATATTTTATTAAGCCCATGGCATTTTTGTATGTAAAATGGTTCAGTACCAACATCCCAGGTGACAGCACATGAGCAACATGCAGATACATACAAAGGTTCTTGGCTGTTCACTCTAGTAATAAATGTTTGCTTCAGGTGACAGTATGAAACCACAGTAAGTTTGTATATTAACAATATTTTAATTTAAATATATATAAAACCTTTTGCAAAATCTGAGTGCCCATTACTATTGTTGGTCTAAAGTCATAGAGTTTATTTTGCACTTAACTTTATTTCTGTATCTTGTGTAGAAGGAGGAGTGAAAGAGAAACCAGGCCTGCTTTTAAAAACATTGTATTGTTGAAAATATCAAATACATACAAAAGTAAAGAAAAAAGTGTTATGATCTTTTAGGGACTCCATCAACCAAGTCCAAAAGTTTTCAAGTCATAGCTACCTACCCCTGCACTAGGATGTTTTAAAGCAAACTCTATACATTATATAACTGCATCCATGAGTTTTTAACATATATCTGTATATATATATATGTATGTATATGTATATATGTAAATATAAACTACAATACTATTATTACATCTGAAATTTAATAGTAATTTCTTAATATCATTAAATACATAGTCTCAACTTAAATTTTCTTGATAATGTTACAGATACTTTCTATGGTTCATTGTTTGCTTTAGGATCTAAAAGTTCACCCATTGCATTTCTTTGAATTCCCTCTTAAATACATTTTATTCTGTAGTTTATCCCCTTGATTTTTTTTCAGTTTATTTGCTGAAAATACTAATTTTTCCTAAAAATCTTACCTGGAGTTTGCTTTTCTGCATTCATGTAGTGTCATTTAACATTCTTTTTGCCATTTCTGTTTTATAACCTGACACTTAAATGATAAAGTATTGATAAGACTCAGATTCAATTGTTCTTAAGTAAGATTTTTATGGAATATTCACTGCTACTAGTTTGAATATGGTTTCTTCAACATTTCAGTGGATAGAATTTAAACATGAATTTTTAAGAAAAAACATATCACATATTCATATTGATATTTCCAGTTCAAATTTAGGATAGCAGAGTTTGTAACTTAGTATCTTTGACTTTATATTTGTATCCAAGGATGCTGAAAAGCTAGGTTTCTAATGACTTTAGCATATTTATCTCCATTATCTGAACCAAAAAGAGTTAAAGATTTTTCAGTAGCTCTTTTAACCTTAGTATATATCACTCTAAATCTGTACAATCCAAGCATTGCCTTTCAAGGCATCCTGAAAGAATTCCTCTGTGTGATTATGCCACCAGCGTGGTATGTAGTAGGTTCATTTGTTTCATTTTATTTTGAGGTTTTAGGGAATGTTTTTGCTTTTACATAAATATGTAAAATGTTGACAATTTTCCTGTTATGGGTTGAATTTTGTCCCCTCCAAAAGAAGAACTAACCCCTAGTGCCTTAGAATGTGACCTTACTCGGAAACAGAGTTGTTGCAGACATAATTAGTTAAGTAGGATGATGTTATACTGGGGCAGGATGGGCCCTTAATCTAAAAGGACTCCTGTCCTTAGAAGGAGAGGAGAGAGACACACAGGGAAATGATGGCCAGGTGACATCAGAGGCTGAAATTGCTGGTGAGCACCAGAAGCTAGAAGAGGCAGAGGATTCTCCCCTAGTTTTCAGAGAAGTCTGGTTTCTATCGCTATGCCCTTCTTCCTTTCATCTTCCTCTACTTAAAAGTTACTATTCTAAAAATACCTTTAAGTTTATTCTTGATTTTTACTATGGAAGGTAATACTTTTATACCTCTTCCTCTATTGGATAAATGGTCATACACTATATATAATTTCTCCCTCTTCCTTTTTGTTAACAACATATCCTTGAGATCATTTCACACAGTCTATTAATGTATGGCTTCAGTTTTCTTTACACACAGTACTCCATTGTCTGTATGTACCACAGTTTCAGTCAGCTATGGATGGGCATTAGGGTTGTTTCCAGTTTTTGTTATTACAAATAGTGCTGCAAGAAAACCTCGTGTATATATTGATTTTTGTTTTTTGTTTGTGCCAACACATATTTTTAGCCCAGGACATACTGGGGTAACATCTGAGATGGCAGATTGCTGTGGCATGTGAGAAATAAATACATAATTTTTCTAGGTTGCTAAATTGCCTCCAAAGAATAATAACATTTTTCATTCCCCCAAAAATGTGTGAGAGAGACTATTTCCTACAGTCATTCCACCAGCATATGTGGTCAAAATTTTATCCTTGACTCAATTTGTTTGAGAAAAAATGGCCTCACTGTATAGTTTTAACTTATAAACTTATAAGTGTAAGCAATATTAGGCATCTTTTTATATCTTTAATCACTCCTGCAACTTTGACTTCATGAAAGCTACACTTATTAGAAATACATGCACTTATCTTACTACCCTGATGGACAGTGACTGCATTGGGGTATGGGTGGGGACTTGATAATATGGTTAATGTAGTAACCATGTCGTTTTTTCATGTGAAACCTTCATAAGAGTGTATATCAATAATACCTTAATAAAAAATAAAAAAAGAAATGCATGCAATTAGAAAATGGGAATTTCAGAAAAATGTAAATTTAATATTGTATTATAGTGATTTAAGTAATTTTCACAAATTACTTACTTATTTTTTTGGTTTGGGAAAAGAGCTGGTTCTATCTACTGTGCGTTATTACATTGGGCTTATGGAAATAACTTTCTACTTGATAAAGTCCAAGGCATGACTTTATTTTCCTCTGATTCTTTTTGTATTTGTTGTAAGCCTACAAACTTGTAACTACAATGCAGAAAACAGGTTAAAACAACATAAGATGACCTTACCAGAGATGTTTAAAGCAGCCAGCCCCATTTGTCCTTAGTAAATAAAAATGAATTTATGGAAACCTCAATGAAAATGTAGAAAATCAATTTTAAAAAGATGACTTTTTCTCAATAATCATGAAATGATTGTTTTCCTGAAAATGGATGCAATCAGTAACAAATGAATCACAGATGTGCTGTAAAAGAAGATACTACAATTTTAAAATTTATCTTTGCTTATAAAATAGAATTTGTGTCAAGGTTTGTGTTTCACTGTCTAAATATCCATGGAGAATGACTAGCCAGCAGACATCAGTGTACTAAAGTTCATGTAACTTATATACTTCATAAACTTGAAATATCTAAATTAGTATGCATTCTTTAAGAAGCTTCATTAAAGTTTTAAATTAATTTTCTTTTTGCTTACTTCCTTCAAACTTTTGGCTTTTATGAAATTGGTGTTAAAGTCAGTCTTTTAAGAATGCCCAGAAAGTTTAAAATAAGATATTATTTTCCTTAACACAAAGTAGAGCTCATTAAAATTATCCCAGAGGACATACCCTTAAAATAATCTATCAAAACATCTAAATAATTAAAAACATAACTAGGTAGTTTAATTCTAAGTGTATGTGGAGCATACAGGCAAATTATTTATTGCCTTTCTCTTCCCCACTCCTCAACTATATGAGCTGGTTTTAGGGAAAAATTTTGAGACAACCATATTCCTTTCCCTAAGTGCTGGGGTGCGTCTTCACTGCATGATTTTAGCCCACATAATGTCGGATGATCTTATCTGGCATCCCTCTGCTTCTCCCACTCTTTCTGGTTCTCTTCTCCAACCTGCAAATGTAAAATCCTGCTCCTGAAATTATCACCAAGGGGTTAAAATCATAAGGGGTGAAGCATTAGGCATCATTTTACATTGTTAAAAGGACAGAGAAGTGAAAAATAATCCCTTAATGTTTTTTAATTACTTGGGTTTTTTTTTTCATTTAGGGAATAAAAATCTCACTTATTATATATTATAAGTAATCTGATTTCACTTATATTTGGAGTCTAAGAAAACAAACAGAGATAGACCCACAAATATGGCCAACAGATTACTGGTTACCATAGGGAAATGTGTGACATAGATGAAGGGGAGAAAGAGGTACAAACTGCGAATTGTAAAGTCAGTCAGTCATAGGAATGCAAGTACGACACAGAGAATATAACCAGTAATATTGTAGTATCTTGGTAGGGTAATAGAGTAACTACACTTACTGTGGCAAGCATCTAGTAATGTATATAATTATCAAGTCACTATGTTGCATATCTGAAACAATATAATATTGTATATCACCTTTATTCCAGTACAAATATTATAAATATTCAAATAAACCCAAGCCACCTGCTTTAAACTGTAGTATTAGTTCACCATAGGTTAAATAAAAGAAACATAGTCTGCTATTCCATATTGAATGTCTAACCAATTCATTGTAGCCCAAATTCTATTGATAATGGGAACATTTTTAGCAGTTGATTTTGACAGACTTGATAATGTAAAAGTTTTTTCTAAAGTACACATTACAAAATGTTTAAATGGGTTAAAGAGGAAAGGTATGCAAAAATAAGGGTTCTATCTTACCCAAATATTCCTAAAAAATTATTCTTCTGGAAGCCAAAAAAGCTGTAGAGACCCCCAAGGCACATTCAGCATGGAGTTAATGAAACTGAAGAAGTGTCCATGTGGTCATACATTTCTGTAAGAATTTTTCACATTTTTTTTGTGTGTGTGCAATTAGTTAGAACCTTATGTTAAGGGGATGAAGTAGTCATGCCTGCTAAAGGGAAAGAAGTCATGTGATTCCATTTGATTTGGATTAGGCAGAATATTGTATGTGTTTGTTCCTTTCATATATTAGTGGAGTTAATGCTGGCAGTCCAAAAACAGAAAAGGCTTCTGGGAAAATCCCTACAGCATCTGTGCTAGCTCATCTGGGGACATGAAGGTGAGAGCCACACATCATCTTACAACACGAGTATGTCCTATGGTACCCAGCCCTGGAAGTATGTGAGTGATGGAGAAGAAGCAAGGTTGGTCGGGAATGAGTGAGTCAGAGCCGCTACATTAAAGGTACACGTCTCTTCCTCCTTCTCCACTGGAAAACAATAATGTGAAATCATTGGCATATTAAGAAACTAGGTCATCTTGTATCTGATTCTGTACTTGTGATTTTAGATTCTTTATCTTAAAGAAGTTTCCCCAAAAGTGGATAATCTTCTATACCCACAAAACCTGGATCTAACCCTCAACAGAGTGCATGAACTTTCCCTTTTAGGGAACTACATGGCCAGCTGACACTGGAGAGGATGTGTGAGTCAGAGAACAAATCCACTGTTTCCTGACACCACATATTAGAGTACTGCTAGAGTCTGGACACATCACCACCTTCCCACAGACCTCTTGGTGTTGCTAAGGCATTTCATTAGCAGAATTCCCTCTTTCCAGGTGGTAGATTTCTAACCTGTGCAGGATCTCTGTCGCAGTGGAAATTTGCTGTGGGCAAACAATACGTTCTCATTCAAACGTGAGAGAATGATAACTTGGGGAATTTTCCAGAACGTACTGAACTACTAAAAACTAAAATCTATTCACAATATACTAGTGAAGTGCTTTCCTGTCTTTAGATCAGTCTTTTGGGATAATGCTGCCTTTTCTTTACTAGAAGGCAAAGTTCTGACATAACTAAGAATATGCTCTTTCTTAAGCTAGAAAGCCCTCTGAATCCTGAGGTCAGAACTCTGGTACCTAAACAGATGGTCTGCCATTTTCCTTATTCATTTCAAAATGTTAACATCTCAGGAGAGCAAATATAGTAGCTGGTCTTGGTTGAAGAATTAAAGGAGTATGCATGCTTAGCATATCTTTACATGGTTGTTAGACATATTTTCATAGACACTAGTCAGAGTAAATTAACATGGATTGACTTTATAAGAGATCATTTTTGACTGGCATTCTGGAACTGGGAAGAGTTTGTTCATCTCAAATGGATTATTATTTCCTCATAGAAGAAAAAATAAATTTATCGATATTTGGTCTGACCCTTTGGGTGACTAATTTCTTGCTTGTACACTAAGGGCAGTAGCAAACATTTTCTGAAATCAAGTTTGTTAAGAGTTTATTTAGACTGTTGTATAATAAAATGAGTATCTATCTGATTTTCCTTTAAAAAAAAGGCAGTAACCAATTAGCAAGAAAAAATAGCTTGTGCCTCCATCACCATACTGAATGCAGACAGCATCTGATCATGTCACCATTTCCGTATACGGTTATCCTTCTAGCTGATGGGAGGTCTCACTTCCCTAATAAGCCTTCTCCCACAACAGAGGCCATTAGTCTAGCCATAAGCAAAGTGAAAAACAGAAACAAGGAAATCCTTCTGAGTTCAGCTGAACATTGCCATTTTCTATTTTGTTTTTGCTACTCTTTGAATGCCCTCTTCAAGTTTGAATATCCTCGTCATTATTGGAAATTCAGATATTGCCTGAGTCCTTTCTTGCCGGCACCAGGCAAGCAGTGGATCTGATGAAGGCAAGGCTCTAGGTTGCAGAGAAAACAAGAACAAATAAGCCTGCCTTGGCTTAGTGTAAGTGAGTGAAACCTACAACCCTCTGTGTTAGCACTATGTCAGAGATCAGAGTACCACCCAGGAAACGTCATGTGTGGCACTAATGGAGTTATTTAGAAATTTGGAGTCTTTTCTTTGCCATAGCATTGCACGTAGGGGCATAGCACTCATGGTTCCAAATAAATAAGAGTGTCTGATTTCTTGAATCCATAAGAGACTACCTAGCAGTCTGTACATTTTCCATGAAATGTGTTAGGCCTGAGAGTGTTACAGCCTAATCTCAATCCAGCTCTGGATTCCTTACTAACGTGGCATCTGAGCTAAAATATCAAATATAAAAATAGCATTTGCTAAAAATACCACAGAATGTGATGTATTTGAGAAGAATTTGTTTGACTTTTGTGACTTGTTATACTTTATGTAACAGATAAGTGTACACTTTTCAGATCCATCACAGGTAATTTAGTTCAGGCTGAAATAGACAAGTCTCTTCTTGCAGTTTGAATATGAACTGCTATTGAAACTGAGACTACCAAAAAAAATGTTGAATTCCTAAAACAAATTGAGTAGCCATTTTAAGTACTGTACAACCCAGAAGGTTGTTTCTAAAAATAAGGTCTCACTGAATTCCCTGGAATACTGATTATCAAAGATCCCACTTTTAAGAAACTGCGAAGCTATTACCCAAAAGCTGCACGATTTTATATTCCCACCGACAGTGCACAAGAGTTCCGATTACTCTATATCCTCATCAACACTTATTATTTTGTTTTGTTGATATAGCCATCTTCATGGGTGTGATGTCGTATGTCACTGTAGTTTTGATTTCTATTTCCCTAATGACCAGTGATGTAGAGCATCTTTTTAGGTGTTTATTGGTCATTTGCATATCTTCTTTGGAGAAACATCTATGCAAGTCCTTTGCCCATTTTTTACTGCTTGTTTTGACTGAGAAACTTAAGTTTCTAAAATCCATTTAAAGTGGGGGCAAATCCACCTGAATGGAAGTTGGGTGTTTTATCCTTGCTGCACCTTGTATAAGTTACTTAACTTCTGTCATCATCTTCTTCTCTTTTCTCAGAAGCTTGGTTTTCCAATGTGCAATTAGTAGGCAGTTACACCAAACTTTATGAAATCTAAAACAACACGCATGAAAGGCTTAATTTTTTTGTTCACGGCTTCAAAATTTAGACCTTTTAACAGGAAGAAAGTATTTAAAAGCCTATGCCTCATTTTCAGCGAATGTAGTTCTGACTTTCACTCTATTTGAGCATTGGTTCCCAAAGTAGTTTTTTGCTTAGACGAACCTTTCTTCTCCAGGGCAGAGTCATTTAATAACTTTTTTTAGCATCTGCCTCCTCATTTCCAACAGTGACTCCACACTTTTATTATTTTATCCCATTTATTATGGATAGTAATTTTCTGAAGTGTGCCCTTTCCCCGTGTTCAGTTTGAAATTGTGCAAACCTGCCACATCTATGTCCCATTGTTAATATTACAAAACAAAGCCCTAAAATTAACAACAGAATACTTTGTATATGGGATTGAAATCACTTTCTGTATGTCACTTTCTGCTTAAAACTGACACAAATAAAAGTATTCACAAATGAATTGAAAGATTTTAGCGGCTTTATGATGGTTCATGAATATGAATTCTGCCCTTTCATTGTTATCACAGATACTGGTGTTTTGGGTCAAATAGACAACTTGTTCTTGCATAATCATCCCATATTTGAAGCTTATGTTTTGCATAAAGGAGTTGATTAAGTTTTACGGAATTTTGTAAAGTTTAGTTCTGCATCAGCTGAGCATGACTTAAAGAAGCAAATCTGTCAACAGCATTATAGGAGGTTAAAACACTGCACTTTACATTAAAAAGCCACAAAGGGAACTTATGTGTCAAAGGGTCTATAATGCGTGGCAAAAAGAAATAAAGATAATCTAATATACACATTTCTGTGCCTCATTTCCCTCAGCAGTAAACGGGAATAAAAATGTTAACTAACCATTACTAGTGCTTTCTATGCACCAGGCATGACTCTCAGTGTTTTACATGCATTACTCCATATAACCCTCCCCGAAGCCAGTGACTATTTTATAATTTACCCAAGTTCACAGCCTTGTCTCTCTCTACTGCCTCTTCTTAAATGTACAACATCCTGTCTGCTCCTGGAGTTTAGTTCACACAGGCCACATCCTGGGGACTGTTTCTGTCAAAAGGCCTGTTTGGATCAAGTTATTCTCATTGCTACATCTAGGCACATGGAATCATATACCCTCTGGCCTGAGACCTTGAAACGTAGTGAGGGTGTCTCAGTCCCATGTGCTACTAAGGACAATAAGGACGGTTAAGAGGATAGTCCTGAAAGCAGTGCCATGGACTTTAACTTATTTGAGAAGGAGAATGGATTGCAGGAGATTATCAGAGGGGCCAAAGTAGGGAGCCCAGCATAGCTGAATTATTTCAGATATAAAGAGATTACTGTGAGATTAAGGAAAAAAAAGGTTAAATCTGTATTATTACCAACAAAGAATCATGACATACCAACAAACCTGAAGCAAAAGAAAGAGTTCAAGAAAAAGAAAAATCAAAGTTAAGTACAAGTTCTTGAGTCTAGGGTCCCAGAAAAGCAGTTTTGGAGAAGGGAGACAGTTTGGAAGAGCCAAGGGTGCTATTGGCAGATATGGTATACATACACCATAAATGAAATGAAAGTGGTCACTTTATATAAACCAGAATATTTGATTAATCAGAGTATCCCATTCCCCAATATACTGAATAGCAAGCCAAAACAAAACAAACATGATTCTGTTTTCAGGGACAAATTGTTGATACTGCCAGTTTTCTGAAAAAATATATATAGTGCTTCCAAGATAAGAAATTATTTTAACTTTGTAAAATGTAAATACACCACGGCGGTGTAGTTTTAAACTAGTTTGAATTAGTTTCTATTAAATTCCACCATACCATTTCCAACATGATACAAAATGTGGGGTTTCTGAGATTGGAGCCTCTGAATTGCCATTTTCTTAATACCTTCCCCAGCAAAGATAATTTCACAAGGAGGCACTCAAAAAATGCTTTTGAATTGTATCATCCTTTTATGTTTTGTTTCAAATTCTTAAACCACTTCACCGTGTCCAATTTTTACTACCTATTCCATTACAATTGTCTTTTCGTATTTTCAAGCGCTTTTATTATTTCTCGCCTGTATCTCATTTCTCATTTCCTCCCAAACTTTGTTCCCTTGTGGATAAAGTATCTTTTTATTCCTTTGGCTCTTACTCCAGGCATTTCACTTTCTACTTCTAAAAGAAGTTTTTGTGCTTTTTTCAAGTGGATTATAGAATCTAACTGCCAACACCCTTCTATATTGAGTTACAACACAAAAGCAGCTGATGTAAAACAACCAAACTAATAAGCCATTCATTCATCATTCTATTGCAGCTTGGTAATCCCTACTTTCTTCAATTATAAATGATCTCATTACACTATAATGTCATTACAATATGTCTAGCTTGATCGTCATCAATCAGTATTTTAGAAGAAAAAAGCAATCTTGGACTCACCTACCTGAAATGAAGCTTCACAATCATACCATTAGAAAAATTAGAATGACAGGTTTCAGGGCAAGTCAAAAATATCTGTTGAAACAAAAAAGTTTCATATCCATTGATTGAGATATTTATTTTATCAAATTGAAATGCCTGCATTATTTATAATAGCAAAAACATGAAAAATGTTACTGACATGTCCTTCAAAAGGACAATGGCGTAACATATTATATGAAACACTGAATATATAAATGAACAATGGCCAGACCGTATGTGATGATAGAACTCTGACCCAACAACCAGTCCAGGAAGCCAAGCAGAAATCTCCACAGCAGGCAGCCCAGAATGAGCAGGACTTTGTGACTGCCAGCTTCCCTATTTTTTAGTGCCAGCTTCCAACTCAGGATCAACCAGAGAAAGCCAAATAAGCTCCCAAACCAAACACATAATGCCTCCAGTTAGCCTGCTTCCAGCTTCTCTATGTCCCCAGGCTCTAACCAGTACACCCCAGGTCTTTCTTTCTTTTCACTATAAAGTTTTCGCACTCTGTGCCTGTCTTTGAGCATCTACCAAATGCAAGCGATGGTAGTTAACTCCCTTGTCCTAGCAAGCTCAGAGTAAATAAATTGTTTGTTCTCATTTGGGTGGTCTTTGTTTGGTCCCACATATGGGCGATCTCCATTTAACAGAATAGCCTACATCTTTTAAAAAGAATCAGAAGACATATTTTTAGAGGACAAAGCAAGATACACTCAATAGGAACTCTGATACACTTTAGAACACAAGTTAGATCAGTATCTAGTAAAACTGAAGATGCACCTACTTACTCTATGACTAGATTAGTTCAGTCTTAGGCAAAAATACTAGAGATTTTTCTTGCACATAAACACTAGGTATAAAAATATCAATAGCCTATTTCTTTGTAATGCAAAGAAAGAAACAATTCAAATGATCATAATTGGATGATTAGATCAATAAACTGTATTACAGTCACACAAAGGAATCCTATGGAGCTTCAAAAATTGATAAACAAGAGCTGTATGCATTAACATCAGTGAATCTTGAGGAAACAAGGTAACTTAGAATACATGTAGAATTATACCATTTATATGCACATCAAGCCAGACAAAATTTTAAAACCTATGGTTTTAGTATACTATAAAAATAGTAAAAATATAAGGAAATATAAAGAAAAGCAAAGAAATACTTGAATTTAAGACAGTGAGGAAAGAGAAGTTTAATTTGGAAGAACATACATACAGCTTCAAGAATATTGATGATGTTCTATTTCTTAAGATTTTTTTTACCACTCTTTAAAATGGACATTTATACATTACCTATATTTTTGTATGCATGCTTTCTATCCTGCTAAAATATTTTTATTAAAAGCAAGTTACATATTCTGAAATTCCTAAGAAAAGGCACAGAACTTAGAATAGCTAAAATAATTTTGAAAAACAACAAAGTAGGAGAAATCACTCCCCAGATGTTAACATTTACTTAAGTATGTAATAAGGAGAGTGGGGTATTGGACATCTGTAGGCCAAAGAAAATGAGCCTTAGTCTAAATTCCACATCACACAAAATATTAACTCAAAATGAATCATGCACTTCAATGTAAAACATAAAATATAAAACTTAAAAAAAGCATAGGAGAAAATATTCCTTATCTAATTGCTAGACAGAATCCTATGACACCAAAAACATGTATGACCCATAAAAACAAGAACTGAAAAACTGTATTTCATCAAAATTTAAAACTTTTGCTCTGTAAGAGTCCCTATAAAAAGGATAAAAAGACAAATTTCAGACTGGGAATCATTTTGCAGTTCACATATCCAACACCAACAAGGGATTTGTATCTAGAATATATGAAGAACTCGCAAAACTCAACAGTTAAAACAAAAAAATCTAATTAGAAAATGGGTAAGACATAAAGAGACATTCCCACTGCATTAGTACCACTGCCATAAAGAAATATTGCAGATGGGGTATGACTTGAACAACAGAAAGTTATTTCCTCAGAGCTCCGGGGCCGAGCAGTCCCCGATCACAAAGTTAGCAGGCTTGGTTTCTTCTGAAGCCTCTCTCTTTGGCTCGCAGATGGCGGCTTTCTCACTGTCCTCACGTGATCTTTCCATTGTGTGCTCGCATCTCTGCATCTCTGTGTGTGCCCAAATTTCCCTTCTTATAAGGACACCAGTCTGAGTGGATTAGGGCCCACCCTAGAGGCTTTGTTTTCCCTTAATCATGTCTGTAAAGGCCCTATACAACAGTCACATTCTGAGGTGCTGGGGGCTAGGACTCAATATGTGAATTAGGAGGGGACATACTTCAGTCCATAAATAACGTATACAGATGGCAAATAAGCACATGAACAGAATTTCAACATCATTAGTTATTGGGTAAGTGCAAATGGAAATCATGATATACCACTGCACACGTATCATGATGTGGCACATTTAGTTAAAGGCTGTTATTTCCAATTTTTTATTATTTGGAATAATGCTATTGGAAATATCTTTGTATCTTGAGCTTTTTTCTTTTGAAATAATTTCCCACGTGGCATTTCTGGTCTAAGAGCAGTTTCTGTATAGTGGTTAAGAACATGCTTTGGTTTGCTCATGGGCGCTAGTGAAGTAGTAGTATTAGGGTTATAAAATATGAGTCAGTACAGCCCTTAGAATGTTAAGAAATGAAACTTTCATATTTCTTAACAGGGGTTGAGTGGGTGCTATCTTTTGGCTCTTTTTTTTTGCAGTCTTTCCTGCATTGAGCATCTTAGCCCTTGAATGAAAACATGAGAAGCAAAGTGAAAGAACCAGCTCAAGAAATGCCGCTTAGCGGGTATACTAGGATGTTTCAGTTTGAAAATAGGCTGAGCCATCTTAGACCATGTTTCTTGCCAAACAGCAATTAAATTTTATGCAAGTGTACTGCTGACTTTCCTGAATATTTTGAGACTTTTTAAACACTAATCCTACATAAAACTTAAGTAAAAAGATGTAGAAGTTGTTTCTAATGAACTAGAAAATTACTGCTTTTTAGTAAGTAGGGACTTTATATATGAAGACTTTACGTATGGAAGTATTTAACTTTGGATTTAGATTTTAAATTGTCTTTTTATTACGAAGACACATGGAGGATAGTAGTACCCGTTTTAGCCCACATGGGTTGTGTAGATATAAGTTATTTTGGCATCATTAGCCTTGCTTATGTTTTTCCATTTACCTTTTGCTGTTTAATATTGAATTCTAGGACTCTTTTAACCACTTTTTAAAAAATTTTTATTTATGTTTATTATAGTTAGAGTGAGTTGCATTGTGGGAAGAAATGACATTGAAATTCCATTTTCTGAATCCTCATTCTATTTGTAAGTGAAATTTTTTTTTTGAGGGGGCATCTCTCATATTTATTGATCAAATGGTTGTTAACAGCAATAAAATTCTGTGTAGGGGACTCAATGCACAATCATTAATCAACCCCAAGCCTAATTCTCAACAGTCTCCAATCTTCGGAAACATAACAAACAAGTTCTTACATGGTGAACAAGTTCTTACATAGTGAATAAGTTCTTACATGGAGAACAGTGCAAGGGCAGTCATATCACAGAAACTTACGGTTTTGATCATGCATCATGAACTATAAACAATCAAGTCAGATATGATTATTCATTTGATTTTTATACTTGATTTATATGTGAATCCCACATTTCCCCCTTTTTTATTTTTAATGAAATGCTGAAGTGGTAGGTAGAGGCAAGATAAAGGTAGAAAACATAATTTAGTGCTGTAAGAGGGCAAATGTAGATGATCAGGTGTGTGCCTATAGACTAAGTATTAATCCAAGCTAGACAAGGGCAACAAAACATCCATGGATGCAGAAGATTTCTCTCAAAACAGGAGGGGTGAGGGTCTAAGCCTCACCTCTGTCGATCCCCAATTTCTCACCTGATGTCCCCCCTGCGACTGTGCCTGTCTTAGGTTGTTCTCCCTTGAGGAATCTTACCCGTCTCTGGCTAACCAGCCGTCTTCTGGGGCCATACAGGGAAATGTAAAGCTGGTAAGTGAGAGAGAAGCCATATTGTTTGAAAAGGTTAGCTTTTTACTTCTTTGCATATTTATGCCCTGTGGCTTCTATGAAGAATTATGATACTTGGTAATTTTCGATATGAGGCATGAATTCTACTAAAGGGTTGTAATTAGGAAGGAAGAAGAGGAGCCCCTTCGCGAGGCGCTGGGTTCTCGCAGGTGTGGATGTAGTCTGGCTGTTGTCCTGTGTCTTCTGGTCTCTCTCAGGAGGAGTTGTCTTTCTTGTATTTTCAAAAATATATGTGGTTTTGGGAGGAGATTTCCGCTGCTCTACTCACGCCGCCATCTTGGCTCCTCCTCTCTTTCAACCACTTTTTGAAGTGTCATTTTAAATAGATTATTCGCATTTGTGAAGTTTCACTGTACATTTAATGACACACACACAAAAAGTGCATATTGAACTTGTTTTACTCTTCTAGTAGAAATCTTTTAATCAAAGTCGAGTCATTTTTGCAATATCAACTGGCCTCAGAATTTTTTTTTTTTTAGTAGTTGAAGGCTGTTGTCAAAGATTTTCTTCACCTTAGGTAGAGCACTAGACCACTTCAATTTCATGTTTCCTAATGTTGTCCATCATACTTCTAAGAGGGTTAGGCTCGCTTTGCAGGTCTTTCACAGTTTTATTTTTTACACAGCAGCAGCAGTCAAGCACTTCATAAAGGAAAGCCAGCACTACTAAAGAGATCACTGTAAATATAAATAAAAGCAGAATGACAAAGCAGGCAGTGTTCCAGTTATCATGGAAAGGGTAAATTTTTTGGACTTGAAAACCAAGATACTGATAAACAGATGTGGTAGTTTCATTCCAGAGGCTAGAGTTCAGGGAGGCCATTCTTTGAGATTCCATTTCTTGTATTGCTCTTCTGAATCTATGCAAAGTAGAAAATGAGTATATGTACCCAAGCTCTACAGATTTCTCAATTCAAATCACAGTACTAAGGTTTTTAGTAAGTTTGTATAGGCAATGTGAATCTTCCCTTTTCTCTGCTAGAATTAATGCTTGAATGTAATTTTGAATTTTTCTCTGTGCTAATATACCCTGTAAGCTGTACTATATATGTATATATTTTTATATATATTATTTGTTAGACAAATATATATGTTTAAGATTCATATACAGAAATTAACTGCTAAAATGGGAAAAAAGCAGGTCATTTGGTTTAAAATGTGACAACAACAGTGTGGTCAGTGAGCTGTTACCTACAAAAAGAATCATAGTTAAGCCCATGTTCTTCAGATTGCCCTTGGAAAAGCTTTTCTCATTACCATTGTGGACCCTTCTCACCTTGTTGGTTCAGTGTATTTCTGCCTCCTGTTTTTACTCCTTTAAACTTCGAGGACAGGTGACATGAATCAGGAAATACTGTTTCTGAAAAACAGTAGACAAAGAAAAGCCAAGTAATGACAAGGCTAATAAAAATGTAGGTTAAAGTTGCTTAAAGTTGGTTTCAGTTTTGGCAATATAGTGACAATTATGTATATTACTGTATACTCACCATGATTAAGTGTAGTTACCAACTAGTACAGTACAGTTATTTCAGTATTATTATAGTATATTCCTTGTGCTGTACTTTACATCCCTATGCCTAACTTATTTTATAACTGGAAGTTTGTACCTCTTGAGCCCCTTATTTAGCCCATGCCCCATCCTGCCCCCACTGGAAACCACCAGTTTATTCTGTTTCTGAGTCTATTTCTGTTTTTTTCATTTGTTTTGTTTTTCAGGTTCCACATATAAGTGAAATCATATGGTATTTGTCTTATTTTTGACATTTCACTTAGCACACTACCCTGTAGGTCCATTCATGTTGTTGTAAATGGCAAGAGTTCATTTCTTTTAATGGTTGAATAATAAATATTGTTTTATATATGGGCCATTTCTTCTTCATCTATCAATTGATAGAATTTTTAAGCTTATTTTTAAAAAGTAAGATATTCATATACTAAGAAAGTTTTGGAAGATGAATAAAAAGCATAATTCTGTTTCCTTAATTCAGTGACTATTGTCAGTTGTATGAAGAAAGAACTTTTCATGGTTTTTCTTTCCTGTGTAATTGTAAAATAGACATTCAATCTTGTAAACAAATGTTTATTGATTACCTACTGTGTACCACATACTTTTCTAAGTGCTGGAGATAACTTGTGTGAGAGTTTCATTTAAAGAAAACTTAAAGGTAGTGCAGAAATGTAAGTATAATGAACTCCCATATGCTCATAATACAGCTTCATTGATCACCTCATGGCCAGTTTATATCTCTACCCACTTGCTTCCACCCCATAGGTTATTTTTAAACTAATCCCAGACAGCAAATTACTTCATCTAGAAATAGTATATATATTTTAAAAGGTGAGGACTTAAAAAAAAATTAAAGTATCATTGATATACAATTTTATGATGGTTTCAAATATACAACACAGTGGTTCAACAGTCACCCATATTATCAAGTCCTCACCCCCTCCATTGTGGTCACTCACTGTCTGTCAATGTAATAAGATGTTATAGAGTCATTAATTGTGTTCTCCATGCTCTGCTGCCCCCCATGACCTACCTATATTGTGATTGTGAATTATAGTGACCCTTAGTCTCCTTCTCCCTCCCACCCACCTTCCCCAACCCTTTCCCTTTGATAACTACCAGTCCCTTATTGGTGTCTGTGAGTCTACTGCTATTTTGTTCCTTCTGTTTTGCTTTGTTGTTATACTTCACAAATGAGTGAAATCATTTGGTATTTGTCTTTTTCCATCTGGCATTTTTCACTGAGCATAATGCCCTCTAGATCCATCCATGTGGTGGCAAATGGGAGGATTTCTTTTCTTTTTATGGCTGAATAATATTCCATTGTGTATATATACCACATCTTTATCTATTCATCTATTGATGGACACAGGTTATTTCCATATCTTGGCTATTGCAAACAGTGTGGCGATAAACATAGGGGTGCATTTATCTTTTCAAATCAGGGATTTTATTTTCTTTCGGTAAGTAAATTCCTAGGAGTAGAATTACTGAGTCAAATGGTATTTCTATTTTTAGTTTCTGAGGAACCTTCATACTGCTTTCCACAACGGTTATACCAATTTACATTCCCACCAACAGTGTATGAGGGTTCCTATTTCTCCTTGTTAGCGCATTCTTACAGAAAGCTGGGTTGCTATGTTGCACAGCTCCAGGGAGTACCATTTGTATTGTTTTGGGTGCCATTGATGTAGAACATGGTGTCAGTAGTGCCCAGTTGTGTAATGTGGATATCGTGGCTGTCTTGATAGGAGACCTCCCAACCTCTGCATTGTTGCCACCTCTGATTCTAATCACCATGCGCATAAGTAGTCAAGTGCCCCATAGAAACTGACCCATATGGAGGCAAAGGCAAGTCCTTTTTGACCCAGCCTTCCTAATAGTATGGTGTGTGTGTCTGTGTGTGTGTGTGTGTCTGTCTGTCTGTGTGTGCGCGCACGCGCGCGCACAGACACAAATGCCTAAATATGTTCAGCTTTGGAACTCCTTTAAGATTTTTAGCATTACTACAATGCAGAAAAATCGGGAGTGGGAGGGGTTGGTCAGCACATTGTTAAATTATTTTTACCTCAGTGTGAATGAATGTCGGGTCCTTTTTGGAAAGCAGAACTAACAGAAGAGAGAGAGAAGAATAGGGCCTTGAGTAAATAGGGGACAGTTCCATTTCCTGACTTGGAAAAGAGCAGGAAGAATTGCTTGAAGGTCTAATAATTTTACCTGGGCTAACCTAGGACCTCTCCAGCACTTTCTGCTAAGGCCTTTACGACTGATTCCTTCTTAAACTCTGGGATTGCTTTTGAAGTTTTCTCTTCTAAATCTGGTATTAGAAGTGACTACAAGGAGAACAATATAGGGAGAGAGGAGACAGTACAGTGAAGCAGTTTTCACATTGCGCCCCTTAAATTGGTTTAATCTGCCTTATTAATGTTAAAAATGTTTTTTCACTATTGATTTCAGCAATATTTCACTGTTGATTGTTATAGCAATTTTAAATAAAAATGAAAAACTTCATCCAGTAACCCTAATCTCCCTAACATATCAAACTTAATTTTTTTCCTCCTAGAAATTGCTGTATCAATCTTTTAACTCATACATAGTTGAAACTATACTGAAGTTACTACCTTGTATTTTAACTTATTATCACACTAGGCCTTTTAAAATTTGTATTGACTATTGAACTGGGGAGAAGTTATGAAGACTTAATGAAGGTAATTACTATTTCCAATGAGATTTTAGAATGATTAGAAAGTTGGCTTAAGGAACTTTATATTCTATTTATTTTTGAGATACAAGTGGACAACTTTAATATTTTTCAGGCCTCCTTGCCCCTAAAAAAAAAAAGAAAGAAAGAAAGAAAAAGAGAGGAGAGGGGGGAACAAGTATTTGAAGTTGTACCCATCAAGGAGCTGTTTTGTTAAAATTAATGTAGCGTATCCACACAATTGAATATCATACACAAATGAGGTAACTACAATGTGATATGGAGGGTTTTATGATATGCCCTTAAGTGAAAGAAGCAAGGTGCAGGATAGTCTGTATAGGAAAGGGGGAAATAACATATTTTTACTTTCTTATATCTGCACAAAAATCTCAGAAGGGGGAATTCAGGTAATAACAATAACTTGTGGGGTTGCTTGGAGAGTAGGGGCTCAGGAATGTGTGTGAGGTTTCTTAAGGTGTACCTTGTTCTTAAGGTGTACTCTGTTAGGTTTTGAATGATTTGAATATATTACTCAAAACCCAAACTAACATATTTCAAGAGTATTCTTTGTCTTTTAAAAGTCTGCACATCTATTGAATACATCTGTTGAGTCTTCTGGATCACTTCTAAAACAATGACGACTGGGCTTAGTAAACACTTGTCATTTTGGTGAGACTGTGTACCTTATCCACACACAAATATGTGTATAATAATTATGCTTGCCATAATGACGATGGATAGCAGTGTGTGCCACCTGCAAGGGCTTTGTAAGAAGTGTTGCTAGAAACATCTAAGCAGTTTAAGAAAAGTATGTACAGGTCAAGTTTATGTGGCAAATGATAACAGTTTGCCTCCTAGAAGTGTATTGATAACTAATGAGCAGCTTTAAACATTCACTCTTTAGTTAGCTTCTGGGCGTATCTGGAAAAGTTAACCCTCTAACATGGAGTCATTTTCCACCTTATATTTAATGTGGTTCTTTCAAAGTACAGTAGAGCTGTAGCAATTTTTTGTGTTAAATTTAGGGTAAAATCTAAATCTTTTGATGGATAAGACAGATATGCAGCAAGATACTTGCCTTTAGGATTTTCTCATATTCTGAGATTGTTTTTTAAATCAAAATGTAAATTTATATTAAATAATGTTATAAACATGTTTATGAAAAAATAGAAAATGATAAAAAGGTAGGATAGTCTGTGTGTTTTTTTAGATTCCCAACTCCTTAAAATTTACTACAAGAATGGCAAGTATTAAAGTAAATACTGTATTTATTTTTAGTTTAAGTTACTTTTGATCTATTCTCTTCACCTATTTTTTTTTCTCCCTCTCATTTTAAAAGGCCCTAGTGAAATATTTATGGGGCTAGGACTTGGAACTGTTCTGGAACCTTGAATCACCAGGTCGGAATAAAATTAAGCTATTGTTCTATTTATGGTAAAAGCCCTCGAATTGAATTCTCTAGTGCCTTTAAGCATATCACTTTGAAATACGGTCATTTCATCAAAATGGCCTTTAAATATAGAACAACTGGCTTAGCCCTGGGATTTTCTGAGATAAGCCATGCCTCCAGTCAGTTCGGTAAAGCAGTCGTGAGCCTCCATCTGTGCTAAGTGTAGTTATATTACTAGTAAAATGTAGGCTAATGATTATAGTGTTAAATTAATGTGGGTAGTAGGGGCTTCTGCTTACAATTTACCTGAAATTTGAGTTACAAATTAACTGTTCTATTTCAGACTTTTTTGGGGGTCTCATTCTTTGCAGAGTAAGCAGGAATATTTCTAGGTAATTAATCATCTTGTGCTGAATGTGGGGAGACCTGTATCATGTCACAGCAACCTTTGGGCTCTATAAGGGATACTTTGCTCATGTTGTCTGAATGTTGGCTAAGAAATGGAAGGAATAAAAATTATGAAAAAAAATCATTTAAAATTTAAATGGATTTATCAGTGAAGAAAAGGGCAAAAGTTGGATCTTTAGGTCATCATTTATAGGTAATATGCTGGAACTCTAGCATCTACTAAGTAATATTTTAATGCTTGAATGTTATAAAATTAGAAATTGGTCTGCAGTTAATAGTAATTTTTAGTAGACATGAAAGGTTACTTTCATGAAAATAATCTTAACTATCTTAACAGGTATCGTGCCCTCCTCTCTTAACCAATTTGTCTTAGGACATATTTTTCTTTTAAAATGTAGTTCTTCAGAAAAACATACTATGTATTTATTTTGAGGATCAGTTTAAGAATAACTAACATTGAAATAGTGTGATCAATATATATTTTTGTGGCATATAAAAAACAAGGTTATTAAGGTTTTCATTTAATAATAGCATAACTTGTATATTACAGTAATATAGACTTTAAAATTTCACAACAATGGATTATTTTAATTAAAATGTTAGAAATGATCTAAAGCTCTATAAATGATCTCTTTGGTTACAGGAAATGCAGCCTACATAGTGATACCTTTAGGTTTTTTATTTTTTATATAAAAAAATCACAATTGTGATAATTACTTGACATTCTCTGTGTCTACACCCAAAGTTAACTAAACGATTTTGATCTGTTTTCTCATATTTGTTAAAATGTAACAAACTTTTTTGTAAGCGCTTTTTTACCAACCAGTATAATTTGCACATATACTCAGAAAGCTTTAGACCAGGACTTGCTTTTAGTCTAGATTTTTCTTTAAGAAAAACCCTTTGTTAAGACAGACCAAACTGCTGAAATGAAATAGCTCAGAGAAAATGAAATTAGCAGGTAACCACTTAACAAATACTTGTGGTTTACTCTAAGGTCTGGGTATAGATCAGGTTCATAGAAAATGTCATGAATTTTCCATTAAGGCACAGGTGGTAAGAGTGCTTATTAAATGGCACAAGGCAGTCTTCATATTTTCATAATGAAACCCTACCAAGCTATGAAATGAGTACATTGCTATTTTGGTTCTTTAGTAGGAACAAAGCTTTCTGCTTGTTTTTTACAGTAAAATATTTTTATATTGCATCATAAGGATATATATTACTAAATGAAAAGGATCATATAAACCTACCTCTTGTCTGGAAGGATGCTGTTGAAGCGGTGGTATCATCTGTTTGTAATGCAGTCTAGTGAACAGCCAAGATGGAGCTGTGCGTCTATTGGTTGAACCACAATGCAGCTGACACTTTCCTGTACGTTCATTTGCAGTAAGTCCTGCCACCCTTAAGAGTAAATCATTCATAAACTTGAATAGGGCTGTCTGGGGTATCAGCTGTTCCCCCTTTGCTTGCCTCATTTTTTTTGTCCTTAAGCTAAATTCCTGCATAAGAATTTGTTAGTAACAAATTGGGAATTCCTTAGTGCTCATAAAATTTCAGATGCTTCAGTGAATATTTCAGTATCAGGGTTAGAAGATAATGTCGGGAGCGATAGTAACCTAGGAAACAAACAGTCTAGGTTTATCAGCTTCTATTTCCTCCAGGAAGTGTGCATAAAAAAATCTCATAAATGTTCTTTTCTTTCAATACTTGTGTTTTATATAAATCTTGCCCTCTGAAAGTGATTATTTCTATCTGGTGGCTTGATTTAGGAGAAATTCTGAGGGAAAAGAAATAAAGTTTTCAGCTCTACTAGTTGGGAGAAGGTTAGATTTGGTAGGCATACTACCTACATTAAAAAACAGTCTGAAATTTAAATGGTTAAGAGAATCTCCAGCTAGATTTTTGGAGATCGAGTGTTTTTATTTATGGTGTATTTAGATTTATGGTCCAAGCGTAGCAGAATCAAGGTTTTAAATTACAGAATGGTTACTGTAACAGCAGACTGGGTAAAACCTTGCTATGCAGACTTTCTGAAATTATAGATAAATCAACATATCTGTTTCAGGGGCTGTAAAAGGGGTACATGGAAATAGTGTTATTACCTTTATTCATTTATTTGGCTAGTATTTATTGAGTGTTTAGTATGCTTAGCATTGAGTAAAATGCTGGAGGACCCATGGTAAATAGAACTCTGTGGTACATGGTTGACCCATTGTGTAGTGTTTATCCTTAACATACTGTCATTTGTTTTTCATAGTTTGCCCAGTTAATTCTTTTTATAGTAGCATGGGGTAAATTCAGTATTTTACTAGAGTTAAACAGAACATTAAATGTGCATGTATGAATTTCTTTACTCTGACAAAGCCAGTTTCTGATGGAAAAATCTGTGTTAAATGCTAGTTAATGATTTTCTTTTAATTAAGGTATCATTGACATAGAATCTTATGAAGGTTTCACATGAGCAACATTGTGATTTCAATATTCACCCATATTATCAAGTCCCCCCCACCCCATTGCAGTCACTATCCTTCAGACTAATATGATGCTGTAGAGTTAATTATTCTTTTACAAGAATCATTACAAGGTAGTGTCACAAGGTTTGTAACTGGATTTGAATCTATACTCTGGCACTTAACCACCTGCAGTTTTCTTATATGTAAAAGAGGACAGCAATACCTCCTAAATAGGGTGTTTGGGAGGGACTAAATGGGAAAATCATTTAGCATGGTGCTTGCCAAATATTAAATGTTGAGTAAATGTTACTATTGTTGTAAGTGTCCTGAGCATCTTGGATAAATGGGCCATGAAGGTAGTATTTCATAATTGAAATGATATGAAAGCACATCTGTAAGGTATTTTTTTTTAAATTAAGGTATCATCAATATACAATCGTACAAAGGTTTCACATGAGCAACATTCACCCATGATGGTTTCAGCATTCACCCATACTATCAAGTCCCTCCTGCCCCCAAACCACCCCATTGCAATCACTATCCTTTGGCATAGTAAGATGCTATAGAGTCATTACTTGTCTTCTCAGTGCTATACTGCCTTCCCCTATATAGTGGCTGCTAATTATAGTGCCCCTTAATCTCCTCTCCCTCCCTCCCCAGCCACCCTCTCCAACCCTTTCCCTTTGGTAACCACTAGTCCCTTCACCTATAAGGTATTCATTCTTATTGTTATTTTGGAAACATACTAGAATTTAATGTGCCATTAAGTTTTTGTCAAAATTGTGAGTTATTTATTTAATTAAAAGTGTCATTGATATACAATCTTATGTTGGTTTCAAATATACAACATAGTGATTCGACAGTTACCCGTATTATTAAATCCTCACCCCTCTAGTGTGGTTACTGTCTCTTAACTTATTAAGATGTTACAGAATCATTGACTATATTCTCTCTGCTGTACTGCCATCCCCATGACTAACATATTGTGATTGTGAATTACTGTGCCCCTTTATCCCCTTCCCCCACCCCATCTTTCCCCTTGGTAACCACTAGTTCATTCCTGATGTCTTTGAGTCTACTGCTGTTTTGCTCCTTCTGTTTTGTTCTAACAAAGTTATTTTTAAAGGAAAACTGCTTATGAAGTCTCATTTTAATCTCAAAACATATTCATTAAAGCCTTTTCACTAATCTCGAAGGAGTATTGTATCACCATCTAGAAGCTCTTCTTTTGGATCTGTGACAGTTGTTATATTTGACTTGCATTGTTCTAATACATTATTTTGTTTATTGTTTCTAGTTGGTGTCAGAGATTGACTCCTTTTATTAACCTATTCCTTGGGGACCAGCCACATGGGAACTTTATATAATATCTGATTGGATGTGTTTCTGGTAGAATGTGTACTTCTGAATGTTTTTCTAGTATTTGTGATGAATTTTTTAACTGTTCCTGCTTATGACTAATTGAATGCATTTGTGACTCAATGGTAGCATTAGGATTTAGCAACAAAGTGATAGAAGTTCTGAAATAATCTTCTACACAGATTGTTCCATGTTTCGTGCTAGCATCCATGTTTATGCAGTGGCAGTGGCTCTAATTCTTTCCCCTAATTTATCTCTAAAGTTTACTTTAAAATACTTACGGTATCCTTTTTATTTATTCCCACTAATTAATTTCCATATATTTAAGTTGATAAGCAGAAATTGATGTAGTAGTTGATAACTTGTTAATCTCCTAGAAGTAGTCTACTTCTCTCTCTTTTTTTCTTTTTTAAACAAACTCTGGCAGTTTTATTAAAGAAAAATTTTGATGATTTACTTTTCACCAGTCTGTTCTGGCATTCTTCTAATGATACCAGAATCAGCTGGGTCAGCGATGGCCCGTGTGCATACTCTGGTATTTTCCACATGCTGTGCCAGTTCAACATTATGGCCACTGTAGTGATGGACACCAGTTTTGGCCCACATGGCATTGTACTCATGACTGGGCAGCTGTTGGTGAGGATGAACAATTTCGCTTTGCCTTGTCTGGTCATTTTCAGAATCTGCATGTATACCAACACGTACTTTGCACTTTCCATAATGAGCTGGAGCCTGGAATTGATCGACTGCAGCGATTTTTTTTTTTTTTTGTCTTTGCGCCCACCATCTTCCTGCCTTAGGTGGCGGGGGAGGGGGTGAGAAAGGAAGCTACTTACTTCTCATTTTAAATGTTAGAAAGGCTCTGTGGATTAGATTGAAATTTGTTTGTCCTTTTGTTTAAAAAGCCATGCTTCTAATTATGCAGGAAATCTCATCAGATTTAAGGGAAGAGTAGATAAAGGTACTTAGGTGTTTTAATGCTTTTGAACTGTTTATACTTTGTTCCTATCCTCAGTGAGAAAATTGATAGCTTATTATACAATCAAAGGTTTGGAGTTTTTTGCCAGAATTTTTCAGGATAGAATTCAGACTTTTGTAGGATAGATAGAAAACTGAGAATAGATATTTCACCAGAGTTAAAATAATCTTAGCTGCTTAAAAGTCATAATCAATCTGATATCAAAATATAATTGTTTTTTGAAACTTGTTTCCAGATCATAGCAATGGATCATCTAACTTGAAAGCCCTGTCAGGAAGCTCTGGATATAAATTTGGTGTTCTTGCTAAGATTGTGAATTACATGAAGGTGAGTACTTTTCTCAAACAATAAAACTCTAACTTTTTGGCAGAAGAAGGGATTGGGATTTACAGAAGTAAATTTGTGTGTACATATTAAAATTCATCAAATTATGTGCAATTTATTATATGCCTGTTATACCTCAGTGAAACTGTAAATCAAGCCCTGTACAGTCTATCAAATTAGCATCCAGAGAGTCACCTAAACCTATGTAATTTACATTAATTCAGGTACACAATTAAAACCCACCATTTCACTGTAAAATTGTGCCCAGGCAGTAGGTACACAGTATGCCGTTGTGGCTGTCTGTCTGTTGAGGGGGACTGACATTTAAATGTCATGTTTTTTGCTGCTTAGATAATACAGTCTTCACTCATCTAGATGACCCTTTGTTTATCTAGAAGAGTGATCTTAAAAGTTTTACTTGTGTCGTCTGAAGCAATTTTAAAAAATAGTGTACCTCTGCACATATTTAAATTGACAATACAATTTTCAGTAAAAGTTTAAATTAGTGACCAAGGATGGACTCTCTGGCATACTGTAATTCAGTAAAATACATTACTTTTAAATTTTTCTAATGAACTCTAAGCGCTATTATTAATTTAAAATACAAAAAAGCAAAGTTCAGTAGTTGGAAATTTTAATTATTCTCCCTTTGAATTTGTATGCCCATTCTGTTACTCCCACTGAATTTTTTTAAATTGAAGAATCATTGATATACAATCTTCTGTTGTTTCAAGTATACAGCATAGTGGTTCAACAGTTACCCATATTATTAAATCCTCACCCCAATTAGGAAGATATTACAGAATTATTTGCTGTATTCTCCATGCTGTGCTACTGTCCCCATGACCAGCTTACATTATGATTGAGATTTTTTGTGTCCTTTTATCCCCCTCACATTCTTCATCCCTGACCCACCCCAAACCCCTCCCCCATGGTAACTGCCAGTCACTGTTCAGTGCCTGTGAGTCTTCTTTATCCATTCATCTGTTGATGGACACTTTGGTTGCTTCCATATCTTGGCTATTGTAATAATGTGGCAGTGAACATATGGGTGCATGTGTCTTTTTGAATCAGGGATTGTTTTCTTTGGGAAAATTCCTAAAAGTGGCATTACTGGGTAATATGGAATTTCTATTTTTAGTTTTTTTGAGGAAACTCCGTACAGCCTTCTACAGTGGTTACACCAATTTACATTCTCACCAAAAGTGTGGGAGGGTTCCCTTTTGTCCTCATTCTTGTCAACTCTTATTTCTTTCAGATAGTATGCATTCTAACTGGTATGAGGCAATAATACCTCATTGTGGTTTTGATTTGCATTTCCCTGATGATTAGGGATGTGGAACGTCTTGTCATATGTTTCTTGGCCATCTGTTTCTCTTTGGAGAAATGTCTGTTCACATCCTCTGTCCATTTTTTAATCAAGTTATTTGTTTTTTGTTGTTGAGGCTTATGAGTTCTTTATGTATTTTGAATGTTAACCCCTTATTAGATAAATTATTTACGAATATATTCTCCCATACTATAGAATGCCTTTTTGTTCTGCTGATGGTGTCCTTTGCTGTACAGAATCTTTTTAGTTTGATGTAGTCCCACTTTCTCATTTTTTATTTTATTTACCTTGCCTGAGGAGATGTATCTAGGAAAAATTACTCATGCTTATGCTCAAGAGATTTTTACCTATGTTTTCTTCTAAGAGTTCTATAGTTTTATGTTTTACATTTAGTTCTTTGATCCATTTCGAGTTTACTTTTGTGCATGGGGTTAGACAATAATCCAGTTCCATTCTCTTGCATGTACTGTCCAGTTTTTCCAGCACCAGTTTTTGAAGAGGCTGTCTTTTCTCCCTTGTATGGTTTCTTTATTGTATATTAATTGGCTGTATATGTGTGGGTTTATATCTGGGCTCTCTATGCTGTTCCATTGATCTGTGGGTCTGTTCTTGTGCCAGTACCAAATTGTCTTGATTACTGTGGCTTTGTAGTAGACCTTCAAGTCAGGGAGCGTAATCCCCCCAGCTTTGTTCTTCTTTTTCATGATGGCTTTGGCTATTCAGGGTGTTTTGTCATGTCATATGAACTTTAGGATTATTTGCTCTAGCTCAGTGAAAACTGCTGTTGGAATTTTGATAGGGATTGCATTGAATCTGTAAGTCACTTTAGGCAGGACAATATTAATTATTCCTATCCATGAGCAAGTGATACCTTTTCATTTTTATATGTGTCATCTTTAATTTCTGTCATGAGTATCATACAGTTTTTAGAGTACAGGTCTTTCACTTCCTTGGTTAGCTTTATTCCTAGGTATTTTATTCTTTTTGCTGTAATTGTGAATGGAGTTGTTTCCCTGATTTCTTTTTCTGCTAATTTGTTGTTAGTATAAGAATGTAAGAAATTTCTCTGTATTATTTTTGTATTGTGCAACTTTGCTTAATCCAGTATTCCAGTAGATTTTTTGGTGGTGTCTTTAGGGTTTTCCATATATATATATATATATATATATATATATATATATATATATATATATATATAGTGTGTCATCTGTAAATAGTGACCCTTAAACTTCTTCATTACCAATTTGGATGCCTTTTATCTCTATTTTGTCTGATTGCCATGGGTAGGGCCTCCACTTCTGTGTTGAATAAAAGTGATGGGAGTGGGCATCCTTGCCTTGTTCCTGCTTAGAGGAAAAGCTTTCAGCTTTTTGCCATTCAGTGTGGTGTTAGGTGTGGGTTTGTTGTATGTGGCCTTTCTTATGTTGAGGTATGTACCCTCTATACCCATTTTACTGAGAGTTTTTATCATGAATGGATGTTCAATTTTGTCAAATGCTTTTTCAGCATCTGTTGAGGTGATCATGTGGTTTTTATTCTTTTTGTTAACATTTAACAAAAGGTTTGATTGATTTATGAATATTGTACCATCCTTGCATCCCTAGAATAAATCCCGTTTGGTTGTGATGTATGGTCTTTTTGATGTAGTTTTAAACTTGGTTTGCTAATGTTTTGTTGAGGATTTTTGCATCTATGTTCATCAGGAATATTGGTCTGTAATTTTCATTTTTGGGGTATCTTTGCCTGGTTTTGGTATTAGAATGATGCTGGCCCCATAGAATGAGCTTGGAAGTATTCCCTCCTCTTCTTCCTTTTGTAGTACTTTAAGAAGGATTGTTTATAGCTATTTAAATATTTGGTTAGAATTCAGCTATGATGTCATCTGGTCATAGACTTTTATTTTTTGGGAGATTTTTGATTACCAGTTCAATTTCATTGCTGCTAATTGGTCTGTTCAGATTTTCTGTTTCTTCCTGTGTCAGTAGTGGAAGGTTGTATTTTTCTAGGAAGTTTTTCATTTCTTCTGGGTTGTCCAGTTTATTGGCATATAATTTTTCATAGTATTCTCTAATCTCTGTATTTCTGTGCTGTCCATTTTGATTATCCTTCCTTGTTTGTGATTTTATGTGTGCACATTCTCCTTTTTTTCTTGATAAGTCTGGCTAGGGGTTTGTCTATTTTGTTTATTTTCTCATAGAACCAGCTCTTGGTTTGGGGTTTTTTTTTTTTTCTATTGTGTAGTTCTTCTCTATTTTATTTATTTCTGCTCTGATCTTTATTATTCCCTTCTTCGACTAACTTTGGGTTTCATTTGTTCATCTTTTCCTAGTTTCTTTAATTGTGAGTTTAGACTGTTTATTTGGGATTGTTCTTGTTTTTTGAGGTAGGCCTATAAGGCTATATAGTTTCAGAATCACTTTTATGGTATCCCACAAACTTTGAAATGTTGAATTTTGTTTTCATTTGTCTCCATGTATTGCTTGATTTCTGTTTTAATTTTTTCACTGATCCACTGATTATTTAGAAGCATGTTGTTTAGCCTCCATATCTTGGTAGGCTTTTTGTTTTCTTTATGTAATTTATTTCCAGTTTCATACAATTTCAGTCATGTCAAATTTATTTTAGTTCTTTTTGTGACCTAGTATATGATCTATTCTGGAGAATGTTCCATTTGCATTCGAGAAAAACATGTATCCTGCTGCTTTTGGATGGAATGTTCTGTAGATGTCTGTTAAGTCCCTTTGATATAGTATGCTGTTCAGTGCCTTTCTGTCTGTTTGATCTATTGATGTGAATGGTGTGTTAAAGTCTCCTCAAATGAATATGTTATAATCTATTTTCCCCTTTAATTCTGTATTCTACATATGTAGGTGCTCTGATGTGGTGTGCATAGATATTTATAATGGTTATATCCTCTTGTTGGACTGACCCCTTTATCATTATGTTATGTCCTTCTGTGTCTCTCTTTACTTTCTTTGTTTTAAAATCAATTTTTTCTAATATAAGTACTGGTACTCCTGCCTTTTTTCTCCCTGATTTGCATGAAGTATCTTTTTCCATCCCTTCACTTTTATTCTGTGATTGTCTTTGGGTTTGAAGAGAGTCTTTTGTAGGCAGCATATTGATGGTGTAAGATAAATTCTAACCAAAATAAGCAGGTGAGGAGAGGCCACAAAGGGCTAGGCAGTTTATTTGAGCACAGTCCCGGGCGTGATTCACCAGTCTGAAACAGGCTGGAGAAGTTGCGTGCAACCAGACAGGTGGGGAGTTTTTAAAGAAGATAGGGGGAGGCAGAGCATAGATTTACAGCTGTGTGAGGATTGGCTAGCCTAAGGCACCTTTTTCAGATTGGGAGGGGGCAGCAGCCAGGGACTTTGGCATGTCATCAGTGTCTGACATGCTCACCCCTCCCTCCAGTGCCTCCAACCTTACAGATGGGTCTTGTTTTTTTGTCCATTCTGTAACTCTGTCTTTTGGTTGGTGCATTCTGTCCATTTACTTTTAAGGTAATTATTGATAGATATGTACTTACTGCCATTTTATTATATTCTGATTGTTTTTGTGGTTCCTCTCCATTCCTTTCTTCCTATCTTATACCCTTCTCTTGTTATTTGATGGTTTTCTTTAGTGTTGTTATTGGATTTCTCTTTCTTAATTTTTTGTGTATTTATTACAGGCTTTAGGTTTGTGGTTACCATAAGGTTCTTGGATAGCTTCAAAACTATGTAACAGTCTATGTTAAGCTGATGATTGCTCTCTTCCAGATAGAATGTAAAAGTACTTTTTTTAATTCTTCCTCCTCCACACTTTGTTTTTGATGTCATGATCTGCACTTTTTTTGTATCCCTTGACTGGTTTTAGGTATGGTTGTTTTTACTAGTTCTGTTTTGTTTTAATTTTGTACTTGCTTGGTAAGGAATTGGTCTACTACCTTTACTGTGGGTTTATTTTCACTGCTGAAGTCTATTTAAGCTTAAGAACATTTCCATTTGCAGAAGTCCCTTTAACATGTCCTGTAGTGCAGTTTTAGTGGTCATAAATTCCTTCAGTTTTTGTTCATCTGGGAAATGTTTGATTTCTCCTTCAAATTTGAAAGATAATTTTGCTTGGTAGAAGATTCTTGGTTGAAGGTCCTTTTCAATACATTAAATATTTCATGCCACTCCATTCTGGCCTATAAAGTTTCTGCTGAGAAGTCAACTGATAGTCTGATGGTGTTTCCCTTATAAGTAATCATTTTTCTCTCTCTGGCTGCTTTCTGTACCCTCTTTTTTGTCATTAATCTTTGTCACTTTAATTACTATATGGCTTGTTGTCTTCCTGTGATTCCTTCTGTCAGGGGCTCTTAGCATTCCTTCCCCATACTGGGGAAGTTTAAACAGTTACTTCCTCAAAGAGACTTTCTATCCCTTTGTCTCTCTTCTCCTTCTGGTACCCATATTATGTGAATATTGTTTCATTTGGATTGACCACACAGCAATCTTACCATTCTTTCATTCCTAGAGATCCTTTTTTCTCTCTGCTCTTCAGTTTTGTTGTGTTTCTGGTCTCTAATTTCCATCTTAATCATTGTCTCCTCTACTTGCAGCAATCTGTTACTCATTCCCTCCATTGCATATTTCATTTCAGTTCTGTGTTCTTCAGCTCCCAGTGGTCTTTTTCAGCTCTTCTCTATGTTGATGTCCTCCCTGAATCTGGAATACTTTTCTGCAGACCAGTGAGCATATTTACAACTGTTACTTTGAAATCTTTATCAAGAAGATTGGTAATCTCTTGTTTCATTTAGCCCTCTTTCTCGTGTCTTACCCTATAGTGTTGTTTGGAACATATTCCTCTGCCTTCTTATTTTGTCAGGATTTCTGTGTTTCTTCCTTTGTATTAGATGTATCTGCTATCCCTCCTGGTCTAGAGAGTAATGGCTTTCTGAACAAGGCATCCTGTGGTGCCCAGAAGCTCAAGACTCCTTACTCTCTACTGCCTGGTTCTCCTTTGTTGCCCCACAGTTGCTGTTGGTGGGCTGTGGGCATGGCCGCCTTTCTGCCTGTCTGCCAGCAGTGGTCTCTCTCAGCCCACCACCACTCATGGCAGGTTGCCTGGCTGGCCCTTTGTGAGCAGAGCAGTGGTGCTTCTGCTGGTACAGTTGTGGGTGGGGCTGTCCTCTGCCTGCCCTGCAGCGATGTGGCACTGCTGGGCTAATGGGGTGGGTGGCCTAGGTGCGAGGATATGGGAGTCTGGGCCCTCCTACTGAATTTTATCATAATATATATTTTTATGCTTGGAAATCTTACGGATCATCTACCAAACTTTGCTACGAAATTAGAAATTTTTTCTTGTGACTGTAAGACTCACATAATAAAAACATTTTCTGTTTGTGTTTTTGCAATTATTAACACACAGTTGATTGGCACAGAGTTGATTAGCGCAACTTACCTGTTACAATTTTGGTTAAAATTTACTTTGTATGTAACAGTGATTCAGCAGAAATCTGTTTTTTAATGAAATGTATGCAGCTGTCTCCTCCCTTTCTCCACTGGTTCCTGTATCTGGAGGTATATATTATTTATTGATAGAATGAAACAGGATTTGGCACCAATTTCTAGTCTTATTTTTAGATCTTGTGGGTTTAAGTGCTGAGAAATAAATGTTTGTATAAATAAAGTGTATTATAATGGATATTTTGTGATAGCGAAACCTTCCAAGTTACATGCCAGAAATCACTTAGGGATTTATCATCCAGCATTTATCATTTGACAATTCAATTACATCTGTCTTCATTTCTGTTGAAGCAAAATAATGGGAACCACATAACTTGCCATAGAATTTGTTACCTGGTCCTTAACCATTTACTTTCCTAGTTTCTAAAAAGTCCATCAAACGGGCTTTACCAACATGTAGCAAATGTCAAATTTGTCAGCTCCCCCTTCCTCCCCTTATAGGCACTTTCTTTAATCTGATGATATTCTCAAGGGTGGTTGGGAAAGTAAAAATACTACTAATTTCAGTATACGTTTGCCAGTATAATTTCTTTCATAAAATGTTGTTATCTCATGTGTATTACCATATTTTTTATCAAAACCTTCAGGATGAAGTATTACCTTATTTAATTTATAGAATGTATCTTCTTGTTAACAAAGCTAGTTTCCACTGTCAGATTGACCAGCTTGTTTTATCAAGTTTATATATCAAATTTGTTTTTTAAGTTCAAATAAATACGTTAATACATATTTTAAGTACTAGAAATTCCACTGAGAAATAAATTAGAATGCATACTAAAAGAAACTACTAAGGTAGTTGAAATTCAAATTACATGGATCAAATTTATTAATATATACATTTTTATAATTAAAAAATACATGGCTTATCATGTTATATTGTGTTAGATATTTACATATAAGCAAGGGATGTGCTGAAAGGTGTGTTACTCCTTTTCTCAGTGTATGTGTTTGTATCTTTTTGATGTCTGATTTTCAGCTTTTAGTTATAAATAAAAGGGAATAACTCAGAACTAAATTTTATTTTGGAGTAATTAATGAAATGATGCTATTGCTAAAAAATGAATTGGTCTTACAATTAGCTATGACTTATTTTCTGATAGGTAGAAATAGGAAATTATTTAAAAGATGCAGTGAGAATTGACTAATCAATAAAATTTTCATGATATGATTTGACAAAATAGGTTTTAACTGCCACTTTGAAGAATTCACACTCAGTCTAAAATAGTCTATATGCAGTTTTTGTGGGTTTTTTGGAGCATAACTTGAAAATTTGGTAGTCTTGGAAAATATTTGTTTTATTTAGAAGAACCCACTCCCTTAAGTGATACTGCTTCAGCTCTTAAAATGTGCTTTTCCTTCACACTAACAAATGCTCAAGGAATGAGTATTGAGAATTGCTGAAGCAAATTACTTATACTTGGAAAAGATTCAGTTTTTTTTATTGTCTAAAATGTATGAGCCATTTATTTTTATTTTTATTTATTTATATTTTTTCATTTAAAAAATTTTGTTACCATTAATCTACAATTACATGAAGAACATTATGTTTACTAGGCTCCCCCATTCACCAAGTAACCCCCTCAGCCCATTACAGTCACTGTCCATCAGCATAGTAAGATGCTATAGAATCACTACTTGTCTTCACTGTGTTGCACAACCCTCCCCATGCCCCCCCTGCCACATGCTAATTGTAATACCCCCTTTCTTTTTCACCGTCCTTATACCTCCCTTCCCACCCATCCTCCCCAGTCCCTTTCCCTTTGGTAACTGTTATTCCATTCTTGGGTTCTGTGAATCTGCTGCTGTTTTGTTCCTTCAGTTTTTCTTTAATTTTATGCTCCACATATGAGTGAAATCATTTGATACTTGTCTTTCTCTGCCTGGCTTATTTCACTGAGCATAATACCCTCTAGCTCCATCCATGTTGTTGCAAATGGTAGGATTTGTTTTCTTCTTATGGCTGAATAATATTCCATTGTGTATATGTACCACATCTTCTTTATCCATTCATCTACTGATGGACACTTATGTTGCTTCCATTTCTTGGCTATTGTAAATAGTGCTGTGATAAACATAGGGGTGCATCTGTCTTTTTCAAACTGGAGTGCTGCATTCTTAGGGTAAATTCCTGGAAGTGGAATTCCTGGGTCAAATGGTATGTCTTTATTGAGCTTTTTGAGGAACCTCCATACTGCTTTCCACAATGGTTGAACTAATTTACATTCCCACCAGCAGTGTAGGAGGGTTCCCCTTTCTCCACAGCCTTGCCAACATTTGTTGTTGTTTGTCATTTGGATTTCTCTGATGAGTAGCGATATGGAGCATCTTTTCATGTGTCTGTTGGCCATCTGAATTTCTTCTTTGGAGAACTGTCTGTTCGGCTCCTCTGCCCATTTTTTAATTGGATTATTTGCTTTTTTGTTGAGGTGCATGAGCTCTTTATATATTTTGAATGTTAACCCTTTATCGGATCTGTCATTTATGAATATATTCTCCCATATTGTAGGGTACCTTTTTGTTCTATTGATGGTGTCCTTTGCTGTACAGAAGCTTTTCAGCTTGATATAGTCCCACTTGTTCATTTTTGTTTTTGTTTCCCTTGCCAGGGGAGATATGTTCATGACGAAGTCACTCATGTTTATGTCTGAGAGATTTTTGCCTGTGTTTTTTTCTAGGAGTTTTATGGCTTCATGACTTACATTCAGGTCTTTGATCCATTTCAAATTTACTTTTGTGTATGGGGTTAGACAGTGATCCAGTTTCATTCTCTTACATGTAGCTGTCCAGTTTTGCCAGCACCATCTGTTGAAGAGACTGTCATTTCACCATTGTATGTGCATGGCTCCTTTATCATATATTAATTGACCATAAATGCTTGGGTTAATATCTGGGGTCTCTATTCTGTTCCACTGGTCTGTGGCTCTGTTCTTGTGCCAGTACCAAATTGTCTTGATTACTGTGGCTTTGTAGTAGAGCTTAAAGTTGGGGAGCGAGATCCCGCCAACGTTATTCTTCCTTCTCAAGATTGCTTTGGCTATTCGTGGTCTTTTGTGTTTCCATATGAATTTCTAAACTATTTGTTCCAGTTTGTTGAAGAATGTTGTTGGTAATTTGATAGGGATTGCATCAAATCTGTATATTGCTTTGGGCAGGAAGGCCATTTTGATGATATTCATTCTTCCTAGCCAGGAGCATGGGATGAGTTTCCATTTGTTAGTGTCCTCTTTAATTTCTCTTAAGAGTGTCTTACAGTTTTCAGGGTATAGGTCTTTCACTTCCTTGGTAAGGTTTATTCCTAAGTATTTTATTCTTTTTGATGCTATTGTGAATGGAATTGTTTTCCTGATTTCTCTTTCTATTGCTTCATTGTTAGTGTATAGGAAAGCCACAGATTTCTGTGTGTTAATTTTGTATCCTGCAACTTTGCTGAATTCCAATATCAGTTCTAGTAGTTTTGGAGTGGAGTCTTTAGGGTTTTTTATGTACAGTACCATGTCATCTGCAAATAGTGACAGTTTAACTTCTTCTTTACCAATTTGGATTGGTTGTATTTCTTTGTTTTGTCTAATTGCCGTGGCTAGGACCTCCAGTACTATGTTGAATAACAGTGGGGAGAGTGGGCATCCCTGTCTTGTTCCTGATCTCAGAGGAAATGCCTTCAGCTTCTCACTGTTCAGTATGGTGTTGGCTGTGGGATTATCATATATGGTCTTTATTATGTTGAGGTACTTTCCCTGTATACCCATTTTGCTGAGAGTTTTTATCATGAATGGATGTTGAATTTTGTGGAATGCTTTTTCAGCATCTATGGAGATGATCATGTGGTTTTTGTCCTTCTTTTTGTTGATGTGGTGGATGATGTTGATGGATTTTCGAATGTTGTACCATCCTTGCATCTCTGGGATGAGTCCCACTTGGTCATTGTGTAAGATCGTTTTGTTGTATTTTTGAATTCGGTTTGCTAATATTTTGTAGAGTATTTTTGCATCTATGTTCATCAGGGATATTGGTCTGTAATTTTCTTTTTTGGTGGGGTCTTTGCCTGGTTTTGGTATTAGGGTGATGTTGGCTTCATTGAATGAGTTTGGGAGTATTCCCTCCTCTTCTATTTTTTGGAAAACTTTAAGGAGAAATGCGTGTTATGTCTTCTCTGTATGTCTGATAAAATTCTGAGGTAAATCCATCTGGCCCTGGGTTTTGTTCCTGGGTAGTTTTTTGATTACCGCTTCAATTTCTTTGCTGGTAGTTGGTTTCTTTAGGTTTTGTGTTTCTTCCTTGGTCAGTCTTAGAAGTTTGTATTTTTCTAGGAAGTTGTGCATTTCTTCTAGGTTTTCCAGCTTGTTAGCATATTGGTTTTCACAGTATTCTCTAATAATTCTTTGTATTTTTGTTGGGTCCATCGTGATTTTTCCTTCCTTGTTTCTGATTCTGTTGGTGTGTTGATTCTCTTTTTCTCTTAATAAGTTTGGCTAGAGGCTTATATATTTTGTTTGTTTTCTCAAAGAACCAGCTCTTGGTTTCATTGATTTTTTTCAATTGTTTTATTCTTCTCAATTTTATTTATTTCTTCTCTGATCTTTATTATGTCCCTCCTTCTGCTGACTTTAGGCCTCATTTGCTCTTCTTTTTTCCAGTTTCGATAATTGTGATGTTAGACTATTCATTTGGGATTGTTCTTCCTTCTTTAAATATGCCTGGATTGCTATATACTGTCCTCTTAAAACTGCTTTTGCTGCGTCCCACAGAAGTTGGGGCTTTGTGTTATTGTTGTCATTTGTTTCCATATATTGCTGGATCTCCATTTTAATTTGGTCATTGATCCATTGATTATTTAAGAGCATGTTGTTAAGCCTCCATGTGTTTGTGAGCCTTTTTGCTTTCTTTGTACAATTTATTTCTAGTTTTATACCTTTGTGGTCTGAGAAGTTGGTTGGTAGAATTTCTTTCTTTTGGAATTTACTGAGGCTCTTTTTATGGCCTAGTATGTGGTCTATTCTGGAGAATGTTCCATGTGCAGTTGAGAAGAATGTGTATCCTGTTGCTTTTGGATGTAGAGTTCTATAGATGTCTATTAGGTCCATCTGTTCTAGCGTGTTGTTCAGTGCCTCTGTGTCCTTACTTACTTTCTGTCTGGTGGATCTGACCTTTGTGGTGAGTGGTGTGTTAAAGTCTCCCAAAATGAATGCATTGCATTCTATGTCCTCCTTTAATTCTGTTAGTATTTGTTTCACATATGTTGGTGCTCCTGTATTGGGTGCATATATGTTTATAATGATTATATCCTCTTGTTGGACTGAGCCCTTTATCATTATGTAATGTCCTTTTTTATCTCTTGTTACTTTCTTTATTTTGAGGTCTATTTTGTCCGATACTAGTATTGCAACACCTGCTTTTTTCTCCCTGTTGTTTGCATGAAATATCTTTTCCCAACCCTTGACTTTTAATCTGTGCATGTCTTTGGGTTTGAGGTGAGTCTCTTGTAAGCAGCATATACATGGGTCTTGCTTTTTTATCCATTCTATTACTCTGTGTCTTTTAATTGGTGCACTCAGTCCATTTACATTTAGGGTGATTATTGAAAGATATGTACTTATTGCCATTGCAGGCTTTAGATTTGTGGTCACCAAAGGTTCAAGATTAGCTTGTTTACTACCTTCCTGTCTGACCTCACAGCTTATTGAGCTGTTATAAACACAGTCTGATGATGATTTCTTTCCCTTCTTTTTCCTCCTCCTCCATTCTTCATATGTTGGGTGTTTTGTTCTGTGCTCTTTTTAGGAGTGCTCCCATCTAGAGCAGTCCCTCTAAGATACCCTGTAGAGGTGGTTTGTGGGAGGCAAATTCCATCAACTTTTGCTTGTCTGGGAATTGTTTAATCCGTCCTTCATATTTAAATGATAACCATGCTGGATACAGTATCCTTGATTCAAGGCCCTTCTGTTTCATTGCATTAAATATATCATAGCATTCTCTTCTGGCCTGTAAGGTTTCTGTTGAGAAGTCTGATGATAGCCTGATTGGTTTTCCTTTGTAGGTGACCTTTTTTACTCCCTCTGGCTGCCTTTAATATCTGTCCCTGTCCTTGATCTTTGCCATTTTAATTATTATGTGTCTTGGTGTTGACCTCTTTGGATCCCATCTCATTCTGTGTACCTCTGTAGTCTGAGCAACTATTTCATCCCCCAGTTTGAGGACGTTCTCAGTAATTATTTCTTCAAAGACACTTTCTATCCCTTTCTCTCTCTTCTTCCTCTGGTACCCCTATAATGCGAATATTGTTCCTTTTGGATTGGTCACACAGTTCTCTTAATACTGTTTCATTCCTGGAGATCCTTTTATCTCTCTCTGCTTCAGCTTCTATGCGTTCCTGTTCTCTGGTTTCTATTCCATCAGTGGCCTCTTGCATCTTATCCATTCTGCTTATAAATCCTTCCAGAGTTTGTTTCACTTCTGTAATCTCCTTCCTGACATCTGTGATCTCCCTCTGGACTTCATCCCTTAGCTCTTGCATATTTCTCTGCATCTCTGTCAGCATGTTTATGATTTTTATTTTGAATTCTTTTTCAGGGAGACTGGTTAGGTCTGCCTCTGCAGATCTTTTCTCAGGTGTAACTATCTTGGTCTGGACCAGATTTTTTTGCCTTTTCATGGTGATTGCAGTGGCTGTAGGCAGGTTGTAGGTGTGTCAGCTGGGAGAAGAAAGTCCTTTCCTTCTTGCTGGATGCCTTGCCCTTCTCCACTGCCTGTGACGGCTACCTGCACTCCTGGAGCAGCCACCGGGTTATTCTTCTAAGCTGCTGTGGGCGGGGTGTCTGTCAGAGCAACGCTGAGCCCTGCGGGGAGTGGCAGGCACGCCAGGTGCACTCCTCTGTGCTAGCGGCGACCCTGCCAGGCAGCTGTGTGACAGCAGTGGCCTTTGGGTCTGGCCCGGGCGGCTGTGCGTTGGGCTGGGGTTCCGGTCAGCTCCTGGGAGTGCGCCTGCTCCCTCTGGCTCCGCTGCTGGTGCACGCGGGGCTTTTCTGCACAGGCTTCTACCAGGCTCTGACTTCACTGCCACTGATGCGCACAATCCATGCCCGGGCTGTTCGGTCACACTGCTGCGGGCTAGCCCTGTGGCACACGGATCTGCTCTCAGTTCTTTCTAGCACTTCCGCCCCCGGTGCGCGCTCCCACTCTCCTGCTACTGGGCCCGTGTGTTGGGGTCCGTGCCAGTTGGAGGAACGACTGGCAGGCTGCCTAGTCCTGTGAGGGGCTTCAGAGCTGCACTGCCTCTGTTTAGGGCGCCTAAGTTTCCCCGGTATTCCCAGCTGCTGGGACAACTTCGTCCAGTCATGGAGTCCCTGTCTCTTTAAGACTTGCAGAAAGCACTCGCTTTTCTTTTGTCTCAGGGGTGCCGGTTGCGGGGGCCTGCCCACAGGTTTTGCTTTTCCGTTTCTCTAATATCCAGCACCCCGTGCACCTTGTGTCTGCGTTCTGGGTGCGGATTTCTAGAGCTGGTTGTTTAGCAGTCCTGGGCTTTCACTCCCTCCCCGTTCTGACTCCTTTCTTTCCGCCGGGTTTTGGGGTGGGGGAGCATTCAGGTCCCACTTGGCCGCGGCTTGTATCTTACCCCCTTCGTGTGATGCTGAGTTCTCACAGACGTAGATGTATCCTGGCTGTTGTACTGCATCCACTGGTGTCTCTTTTAGGAATAGTTGTATTTATTGTATTTTCATAAATATATATGTTTTGGGGAGATTTCCTCTGAACTACTCATGCCGCCATCTTCCTGTGATCCTACGATTTCTTGATAGTATTTCACTGGAGAAATTTTTGGAGTTAGAATTTCCATTTAACATTAATCCTCACATTAATCTTTATACTATGCCATTGTTATTTTCTGTCCCTTTTGTGTTCTTTACGTGGATACTATTGTTTTAACCACTCAGCCTTTTCCTGTTTGCGTATCTTGTACATATATTAAAATGAAAATATCCCATTTTCACTTGTCATTTATATGCCCTTTGTTGACTTATGCTCTTCCCATCTGCATATTACTTGGGTAAGGACAAAATGAGTATTTTTCACTTTTCTCCCCTAGATTATGAAAGTGACCATATATGCTTGCTAGTAAAATCTCACACTCTAGAATTAAGTTCTGTAGATTCTATAATGCTACGTTTCTAGTTAATACTCCATTTCAGAGATGTACCTGATGAATGGGGTTTTAAGTGCTGTAGGAAAAATCCTTACACATACTACACATTGGATTTCTTTTATGTTAATGAAGCACCCATGTAAATCAGGGAGATACTGGGAAGATAAATTGATAAATTATTTTTGCATCTTTCAAGATATTTGTTGTTGCTGATTTATTTAATATGTGATGAAATAGATTACTAGATTTCCTAATATCAAACCATCCTTACACTCCTAGAATTACTTGAATAACCCTTCTTTGGTTTTATGTACTTCTGGGTTCTTTTTGCTAATGTATTTAAGGATTTTTGCTTTTGTATGCTCAGTTGCCTTTTTTTGTGTGTGTGTTCTCATTGATTGGTATCGGTAGATTCATAAAAAGGTAATTACAGTTTTCCTTCCTTCCTTCCCTACCTGCCCCCCCCCTTTCCCTCCTTTTTCTGTCCTTTTTCATGAGACTATTAGATTTCTTGAAGATTTGAAAGCATGTACCTGTATGTGTATTGCTTTTGACAATACTCTTAATGTCTCCTTTGGTTATGTCCCTTAAGTTTTCTATCTTGTGAGTCAGTTTTACTAATGTGTGTTTTCACAAAACCGTCATTTTTTTTAACTGTCAAATTTATTAGTATATAATTTTGCAGAATATGGCCCTACCCTAGAACTCGTTTAAGTTTTTCTCCATTATCCTCCCTTATTGTTGCTAACTTTTTATATCTGGGATTTATCCCTTATTTTTTTGTTATGCTATTGGTTTATTTTACTTTTGTTGTGTTTTGTTTTAAAAGAAAATTGATCAAATCACCCTTTACATACTAGTTTTGACTTCTTATGAGCAGTGACTGAGCAAATATTAAAATCTCCTATTGCTTTTCCATACTTTTGTTAGTTTTGTTACTACTTCCTGTAGATACTGCTTTATATATTTTCCTGCAGAGTTTGTGGTTTATAGTAATAGTTTATATCTTAATAGTAATAGTTTAAAGACTGTACCCGTAATCATTATAAAGTTACCCCTCTTGGTTATAGTTAATGTGCTTTTTACTTGAAGTCTAGCTTTATCTCATATTAGCATCTTAACCCCTTTCCTTTTTAATTTTATCTGACTGATACATTTTTGCCCATTCTTTTGCTTTATAACTGTCATCTTTTGTTTTATGTATTTCCTTTGTAGGTGGCATATGATTGGTTTTAACTTTTAAACCAGTGCTGAGTATCATTTTGTATTTACTTTATTAAATATTCTCCCCATAATTGGGAAATTGTGTAGTTTTTTGGGGGGAGAGGTTCTCCTATATACAAAAAGTTGTTGTCCTTATATCTTTGGGGAATTTGCTTGAACTCATAGGTATCAATTTATCAACTTCATCTTCTTTTTTACTTCTTAGTCGATACTTTCTCAGATTTTTGTTCCAGTCTATTACTGTTATTCTTGAATCATTTATTTGACAAATATTTATTGATCACCTGTTACATGCCCCAATCATTTTGCTATATGTAATGGATATAGTAGCAAGAGAGTTTCTGCCTCCCTGGTAGAGTAGTCTCTGCTTTCATGATGCTGACTTTCTAAAGGACAAAATAGTCAATATACAAAATAAAAGTGATTACAGATTGTATCAAATGCTAGGAAAGAAAGACGTGAGGTATGGAGTATAGTAGTAAGGCAATTGGAGGAGTGGAGTTGAGAGAAGAACTCTGTGGAGGAAGATGGGGGCTGAGACGGAGGCAGCCTTGCAGAGGGCCAGGAGAGCCGCCCTGTGTGTGAGGCCATGGCGAGAGCTGAGGCGGCAGAGAATTGCAAAGGCAAAGGCCTGGGGAAGAGTTTGATGTTTTCTATAGATTTACTCTTTTAATTAGATTCAGTGGACCCTTTTAATAAGAAATATTTTGTAACATCTTTGTAGATAATACACCTACCTTTATACATAATCTCTTAAAAAATCAGTATAACATCCTAACTATAATATAAAGGAGGAATAAAAGGAAATTAATTTATATTTAAAAATGTACTTTAGTGTTTATACTTGTTCAGACACATTTATACTGTAAATAAAAGAGGTATTTACATGCAGTTACCAGGAACGTGATGTATCTATCAGCTGTGATGCACTGGCAGCTGTATGCTAGAGTTGTTGTTTCCCGTAAGTGGTGAAGAGGCCTTGGTAAAGTTCTGAGAAATGTGAAGTACAGTTTTACCCCACAGGAATCTCAGGGGTAAGACACTGTTCTTAGAGTTGAAATTATCAGTATTGCATGAACTACTAATTTAAAGGGTGATCCTACTCCGTTCTATATACATTATGCATTGTGTGTTCCTAGAAACTCAAGTGTATTGTAAACCAGATTGTAAAAAATACTTTGCTAAATATATGAAACAGTTGAGTTCTAGGCTCAGTTTATTATCATAAACAGGCATTTTTCATTCATCTGTGTACTTTCTAGGAAAGATGGCTGGAGGAAGAAGGGGTTTTCAGCCTTGGGAGCATTGACATTTAGAGTTGGACAATTTTTTTTTGGTGTCGGGATTGTCACTGTGTGTTGTAGATGGTTAGCAGCATCCCTGGCTTCTTTAGATGCCAGCAGTGTATCTTCCCCCACCAGGGTGACAACCAAAAATGTATCCAGACATTACCAAGCATTCCCAGGGAAGCAGATTTGTTCATGTTGGTGTTATATTAAAGGTACAGCTTATGCTTGTAAAACAGAAAAAAAGTGTGTGGTCTTCAAGCTTCTTTCCGTGTGTCCTTTCATTCAGCACATTCAGTGATAACAGGACAGCACAGTGAGGAAGGTTTCTGCCCTTGAGCTTGCAGGCTGAGGGGGACTGACGTGGTGACGTATGAGGTACAGCGTGTCACCTGTCATTGTGTTCAAACAGTACTGTAGGGACATGTGGTGGGGACAGTCACCCACAGGGACCTCAGGGGTGTGACACTGTTCTTTCAGTTGGAACTGTCAATATGACATAAAGCACTAATTTAAAAAAATGAAATTTTGTTAGTGATGTAAACTGTGTTTCCAGAGACGACCCGTTGAAAAGTGATGCACATCTTAACATTTGTCTTCCTGTCTGTTTTTTTTTTCCGCATCTTGCTCCTCAAATTGCTCTCAACTGTTTTGAAGATTTTTGTTTTAGCTCACTAGGTGGCAGTGTTAGCCAGAGAGGAAATCTTGAGTGATGAAGCTTTCAGTCAGTGAAGTCACCCTTCGTTCCCTCTGTCATAGAAGCGAATGCCCTAAACTGACATATAGCTCATATAAGGAGAGTTAATTTTATAGTCATTTAAAAAATCAAATAGGTAAGCGAAGAGTAGTTAGACTGAGGTATGTGTCTTATTTCACAAAGACATTTATTTCCTTAGATCAGGATCTTACTCATTTAGAGGCAGTATAAATGCAGTGGTCAAGAGGATGGTGTGCGTGGGCAGGCGGTAGGTTTATATCTTCTCTCCGTTCCTTACTAGTTTAGGCAAGATGCTTAACCCCTCTCCGAGATTCCTTAGCTATATATAGGAATAATGGTATCTGTGCCTCATTTTCTTTATGAGGTTTATGAGTTAATATAAATAAAAGTGCTCAGAGCTTGAAACACAGCCTCGTACATAGTAAGAGTAATAGTAACAGTAATGATAGCTATTATTAGTGGCATTGAAAAATATAAAGTAGTACTAAAATACTAAGTGTTTTAATTTAATCTTTCTTATCTGGCTACCTATTCACATTTACTCAGCTAGCTGGTTATTGACTGAGTGCTATATGCTATTATATTGTGTATAAATATATATGGACTTGCCTGATTATGTCCTCACTGTAGTGTTCTCTAAGTAGAATTGCTGGGTCAGAAGATAGGCCATAGTTAAACAATTTTCAACCCCTTGTGTAATGCCCACTGTAAAGTTTGCAGCAGTTTGGGGAACCAGTTTACCTCCTCACAGCAGTACATGAGAAGGTCCATTTCTTTATCTTCACCAGTACTGGATGTTTTTAGTTGACTTTTCCAGTCTCATAGAAAATAAGGATCATCTTGATTTTAATTTGTATTTTCTTGCAATGACTTTATAAAATTAAAGAAAAACAGGTTATCTGTCTTTATACCTCTGTCAACTGATTTTTCTGTCCTAGCATACATTAAAAAGCAGTTAAATTGGGGACCCTGTAAGATCCTGCCTCTAAAAATAGGCCCTGCCCTCCAGTGTTCATCTTAAGTATTTATGCACCTGTAATGCATTTACACAGTAGATGTAATACTTAAACACTGCAAGAACGTTGAGCTAAGGAAAAGTAGGGATAAAAGTAGAAATGTTTTATTGAAAAAAAACAAAGACATTGAAGAGTGTTTATTCTGGGATTTCCCTCTGAGAACAGCCCAAGTGACGTTTCTTTTAGTAAAAGGAAATAGTTGAATTTTGTTTTCAATTCAATTCGTTTAATTCTGTTATGCCAAGAAAATTTATATTGCTATATAGTTTTTTTGGTAGTATGTTAATAAACATATTAGCTTTCCTGGCTATTGCTGTTTTTATTCTAGTAGGTATTACTGCCTTTGTGATTGTGTTTAGAATTGTGTATTGTAGAATAAAAATGAAAATTTTTCAGGCAAACCTGTTCCTTTCTCTCTGGGAATATGTATTGGTGTGTATTTTTTTGCAGACTTTCATGTTGCACTTACTATATATACACTTTCTGTTTTTAAAGAAATTTTTAGAATTTCAGTTTTTCTACATTACATGAATGAAATGACTATATCAGCCAATCCTTTTCTTAAGTGTATTATACTACCTTTATTAAAGGCATTATTAGCACCTAGAAATAAGAGATGATAGATGCTGGGCGATGGCTATAACTCTAACAGATATAAATAGTGCTTTTTTCCTGGCTGGCGTTATTCTCAGTGCTTTATGTGTGTTAACTCTTTTAACCCCGACAACCCCAAGACAGGTATTATTATTATCCCCATTTTATAGGTCAGGAAGCTGAGGCAGAAAGGCTGAGTAACTTGCCCCATGTTACATTGTAACTGGGGTGACTGGGCTCACACCCAGGTTGTCTGGCTTAACATTGTCTGTACTTAACATTGTTCTGCTAATTTTTAATTTCAAAGCAACGGTCTGGTCATGCCCCAAAAGTTAAATGACTTATTTGGGAAGTTAAGCAAAACCTCATTAGTGAGTCTCCTTACTGGTTTTCCTTCCCTGGCATACAGTTCCACAGTTTCTGTTACACAGTTTTCATTCTTAGCTCAAGTGGTACAGGGGTCTCTTCAATTGAAAGAGTCATATCTGAGTTTATAAATTCTAGTTTGTTTTCTTCTTTTCTGTTAAAAGACAGTAGATTTCTAAACCAGTTCCTGTTTTATTTACCCTTACAGTTTAGAGCATGCCTGACTTTCAGGATGCTTGGTGATCTTCTGCTAAAATGAATCATCTGCCTTCATATTTGATATCTCCTAATCTTTTGCTGTTTGTAAAGAAAGAAAACAGAATGCCCAGATCTTGGCTTCTAAATACCCTTCTCCTGTAGTAGGACTTGAGAATCCTTGACAAAATGGTTGATTCCAGATTTGAGGAAATAACATGATGAGCCTGGAACATCTTTTGGTGCCAGGAAAGAAGAGACTGCTCAAAACAAAATCAAGAAACAAACAATGGAAAGGGAAACAAGTCAGAAAGACACAGGAACAGTCTGTAGGGGCTCTCAGTGACCCAAGTCAGGATGTTTGAAAGACAAAATAATGGTAGTAATGGATTATAATCCGTGAAAAAAAATCAGCATCCATGAGTCCATACAAAATTATAACTAAAAAATGGAATAAATAGATTAGGGAAAGAACAGCTCTTATAGTAGAATTCTAATTTACACTTATGGAAGGAATGATGGAAAAGAATTTGCCATTAGACAGATGCACAAGTAATAATTGTTACAGGTAAGAGCTGTCAGTGGATGCTAAGTCAGTAAGCGACAGCATGAGAAGCAAGGTGTTTGCTTAGTCTCAGGTCACCCAATAAAATACTTATTAATTACAAAGGAAAAAACAATAGCTTCATGGTAGAGAGCTCCAGCAGATGGCAGCTTAGCCAATGATCAGTGTGAACAGCCCCAGTAATAAGACATAGGAGCATCATGTACCCTTGAGACTATGCACTGAGAAGACATGACATCATTTCTGTGTCATGTTAGGGACAGACACAGATTTCCTGTGATGCTCTTGCCCCAAATTTAATCATGAGGAAATATCAAACAACCCCAAACAGAGGGCCATTCTGTAAAATAACTGACCAAAACTCTTTGGAAGTGTCATGGTCATGAGAGACCAAAGACTGAGTGCATTTAGAGGTTGGGCGGGACCACGGAGACACGATGACCAAATACAGTGTGGGGTCCTGGGCCAGGAGGAGGACGTTGGCGGCGAAACCAGTGAAATTCAAGTGAGGTCTGTAGGTCAGTTAATAGGCTTGTGTCAATGTTAATTAGTTTTAATAATTTCACTCAGATTATATAAAGTTTTAACAATGGGGGAGCTGGGTAAGGTGTGTGATTTCACAACTTTTCTGTTAATTAAAATTATTTTAAAGTAATGGTTAAAAATTGTATGATAGATGATAAGTACCCTCACTGTGGTGAGCATTTCATAATGTAAACAATTACTGAATCACAGTGTTGTATGCTGGAAGTTAATATATTGTGTATCAACTGTATTTTTAAAATAACACATAAAAAGAGAACAGATACTCTGGGGTGCCTAGAGAGTAGTTGACAATGGTATGTCATACATCCAGTTACCCAGATTGCTGAGGGGTGCCTAGGTTCCGTGGTGACAGAGTGGGCAGCCTGAGGAAATGGAATTCCTTGTCGTCAGGGTGCTTATAGCCACCCAGGAGGCCGAAACAGCCACACAAACAGTCGTCATCTGTTAGGTAATTTGTTTAAATGTATACAAATGAAAGTTCACTGAGCATATAGGAGAAAGAGCTCATAATATATCTATGGAAATTCAAAAACTTTTGTTTCGAAATGTTTTGGTTTTGAATAACTTTGTGCCCAGGTTGAATTCTTAATAGAAGATTGTCATCTTTTGCATTTGCTCACCATCAACAGAAAGCTTTTCAGTGTGTGGCAGAAAACAGATTTCCTGATTATCACAAGAGTCTCAACTCCCAACTGGACATCAGTTGCTTTATGCAGTATGTATTGAAATAAGTAAGAAGGAAGAAAAGAGGGAACGGGACAGTATAGCCTTTGTACTTCATGTATAGCTTGTGAATGGACTGTTGCTGACAACTCACGTGACAGTGGCCTGGTCTGGAAGGAGGGGGCAGTGCCGGCTCTGCGCCGACTGGGCGTCTGGAGATCCTGTGCACGCTCACGTTGGTGAGGCTTATTGTGAACAGGAAGCCTAGACAAACAGCTTCAGAGCGCTCAGGGAGTTTTCCCTTGTGTGTTCCAGGGTGCATATGTCTAACCATTTGTTATCACAAGAAGTGTTCTTATGTTGGAAAGTAGATGTTGATAGTGAAGTGAAACCGGGTTATTTGAACCTGTCTTTAAGGGACAGAATTTAAGATGCAAACAAGGTTCATTTTGGACATATCCCAATTGTGATCTCTCTTGATTGCAAAAATAGTGATATGGCAGAGGGGCCACGGATCTCTGAGGACAAGATGTAGACTGGATGAAAAGGCCCTTCTCCTTTGTGTTCTAGGAAGTGTGAGACTGTTTCTCAGTATCCTTTCCCTAGCTTTTACGTCCTTAGTCACCTGTCTCCAGGTTATTTGATTTCAAAAGTCTCTTTGGCACATAAACTGTTACAGCTTCTTACTCCCATAATAAAACTTTGGTTCCCCATCTCCCTACCTGTTTCATTTTACTGATAGAATATTCCAAGTTCAAGGAAGGAATAGGAATTTTGGATTATTTCAGTGGAGAGAACTTTTGGGAATAAAAGGATTGTCAGCTGTCTTTCTTCCCCCCAGAAAACCAGGGAGGCCCAGTCACAACCCTCTTCCCTTACTGTACTCTGGAACTGGAGCACAGGTCTGGTCCTCAGCGATGCACTCTGCATCCCCAGGCCCTTCTGTTACTCACTGCCCAGGATTTGACCGTTCCTGTCTTTGGCTCCCTTTGTTTGTATAATGAAATCTCAGATGTGCTCATTTAGACCAGAGATGAGACTGAAGCCTGGATTTCCATCACTGAGATGCTACAGTTTGTAAACCTATCTGGTAGAATAACTACTATCTTGTTGGCACAGAGTTTCAGAAACTGTGGAGGAGTGTCGTCATGGATTCAATGGATGAGGAGATAATTGAAGAATATCTGAAGCGACAGGGTATTTCTTCCATGCAGGAATCTGGACCAAAGAAAGTGGTATGTAATCTCTAGAAAAAAACCTGTAACCCTCTGTTCTTTGAACTGTTCACCTGCTTTCTGTTCTGTGCATTGAATAGCAGGTGTCAGTTCTTCCAGTGTTTTCTCAGTGTCCTGATCCAGTGGTCTGGGTTAGATGCAAGCCAGGTATTGTCTCCTCTGCTGAGGGCCAGAGGCTCTCTTTGCCCTCAGGCGCTGCTCCCAGGCAGGGGAGAGCTTTCCAGCCTCTGTGCTGGCAGTGCCTTCTCTGAAGCTCCAGCCATACGGAATTTCCCCTGGTGGCCCCATGTGCCCTCTCTGCTTCTAATAGGAGCCTCCTCCATCTTGGCCTGTGGGGCCCTAATTGTGCCCCCTTCTTCCTCCAGGAGCCCTGTGGTCTTGGTGCCTGGCTCTGCCTTAGGCCTGATGACAGTGAATTGTCCTTGTTGATTTTGAGATTTCTTGGGACCCAGATATTATTGTCTATAGCCCAGAGCGAGCTCAGAGTAGGGATTTGTAATTGAATGAAGACTTGTGAATTGCCTTGTATCAGCTAATCAACTATCTGTGTAGTCCAAGGACAAAGCCAGGATGAGGAACCATTTACCACACCCCAGACTGAGGCTGTCCTTCCTCTCTCCCGCCTTCCCCTTGTCCACGGTCAAGTTTTGTAGCTTGCTTTCTTTACGATTGCGTGTGTGTAAATGTTTTATTCAGTGCGCTTTTAGGACTCCTTAAAAGGGGAGATTGCTTGCAGTTGTCTTCATGAAGTAGTATAATTACAGCACTTCATGAGCACTTCATCGCTTCCTATTGTTGCTTAGTCTGTTGATTTTTTAAATTATGTGGTATTAATACTTGTAGTATACAGAAAAGAACAGAGAGTAATATTTAATAAATCTTCACGTGCCCATGTGTTTCCCAGTTTTGCCTTCTCTCTATATTTTGCCGTATTTATTTCAGATCTTTTTTTATTGGTAATGGTGGATATATTCTTAGACTTGATAATAGAGATGAAAAACAAAGAGCTTTTCTGCCTCTCTTTTTATCCACTTAGTGCCTAGAATAGTTGTGGTAGTTTTTGTGCCAGCCCATTTATTCTGGGTGTGGGGGTATGACTTCATCATAACAGAAAGCACTGGGTCCTTCGTGTCCGGGGAGTGTGCAGTGGGTCCTGGTGTGTGAGGCTGGGCTACAAAGCAGAAAAAAGGGCCCAAACCCCTGTGTCTCTTGCTGCAGGTTTCTGGGTGTCTTTAGTAAATCCTCACTGCATTACCTGTCTGAGAAGTTGTTGTTTCTGTTTTTACCTTTTCCTGTAGCCTCCTATTCAGAGAAGGAAAAAGCCTACTTCACAGAAAAAGCGACGGTTTAAGACCCATAATGAACACGTGGCTGGCGTGCTGAAGGACTACTCTGACATTGCTCCTGGCAAATAGGGAGTAGTTGTCCGTGAGCAAAGAATCACAAATAACAAAGTCAAGATCTTTCTCATTGATGCTGGGCTCTGAAGACTGACTGTCTTCCCAGTCAGCTTCTCAGGACTGAGGAGAGGGGCAGCTCAGTTGACAGAACACATGCAGATTACCAAACTCAAAGCTTATTTTAGCTCAATAGGCCAATGAGATACGTAAATATTCTCTGTTAACTTTCTGTTACTTTGGCCTGGAGGAAAGGCGCTTAGCATGGCAAGCAGGTGTCTTTGCTGTTTGTCTCTACTTCTAAGTGGTTCCTGGTTCCATTTTTCCTCTTTTATTACTTTAGAGCAAGTTTTCAGATAGTCTTGGATGCAGTATTTGTTTATTCTGAAAGAACACATTTATAATAAAAGTCATTGTAGAAGGAGCTCTTAGACAATAGTGAATTCAGTTTGTCTGCTTCCGTTCTGGACCGTGGAGGTCGGCAGCTCCAGTCCTTAATCCCACAAGGTGTATGTTTGGGATGTTGCTGAAGACTGATCTGGGCCACGTTGCTGAGCATGTGATTTCACAATTGGAACATGGGTGCACCTCCTGTTAGCAATTGAGGCGTTTAAGATAACACTACATGCGGTTCTTATTAATATTATCTTTTTCGAAGGATGTATCTGTATTTAGCCTCTTGGATTTTTGCGAGTTACTGTTGCATGCCATCTCCAGCAAGCGTGGGTGGAGTGTTCTTGCCTGCCTGAACATCAGCTCGTCCATCCCCCAGCCCTCCCAGGGCCTGACCCTGAGCTTTTGCTGGTGGAGACTCCTGTTTCCCATCATGAGCTGTCATATAATGACAGCCATTATTAAATATGTGGGTTTTAAGAGTCATGGTGACTTGCAGGAAGGAAATCTCTGTGGTCCTTCTAGCCTTTTATAGCAAACTACCCATTTTCCTTGTCTGTGCTTGTTGGTGTGAGGGGGGGGGTTCTTTGGGTTTGAGGATTATTGATCCTTATAGTCCTCATGTGGTAAATCGGAATTGTAGTAGATTACAGAAACAAGGTTCGGTGTTTTCAAAAAGGTGTAACAGTAACCCAAAGCAGCAGGTACTTTGTGCACATGACAAGGAGCGTTTTTGCTGTTTTGGTTATGTATCCTTTTTACTTACTTTTCATTCATTTATATTAATTATAGTGTCATTGCTTGCCTCTTTCTTACATCTGTGCTCCAAAACATGGCATGAGAAGATGTAAAACTGAGGCTCCCCACAGTAATTGAGGACAGAGGAAACACAATGTGTTTTGCTTTATATCAGAGTTTTGCTAGTAAGAAGGAGCTTTAGTGTCTTAAAGCACAAAACTAGCTTTCCTATAAAAAAAAATCTGGAGCTACCTCATTTCCAGGTATGTCTACTTTTTATGGTCTATACACATCTCCTGAATTTTTTTTTAACTTCCAGTTTTATGGAGATATATTTGACATATAGCACTGTATAAATTTAAAGTGTACAGCATAACAACTTGACATATATATCATGAACTGAATCCTACAGTAAGTTAATATCCATTATCTCATACACACCAAAAATATATATTTTTTTCTTTGTGATGAGGACTCTTAGAATTTACTCTTAAGAACTCTCATATCCACCACACAAGCAGTGTGAACTGTAACTATCATGTACGTTATATCCCTAGTACTTATTACTGGAAGTTTGTACCTTTTGACCACCTTCATCCAATTTCCCTATCCCCTGCCTCTGGTAACCATAAATTTGGTATCTCTTCTCGGTTTTTTGTTTTGTTTTAAATTTTACACGTAAGTAAAATCACATAGTATTTTTCTTTATCTGACTTATTTCACTTAGCATAATGTCCTTCAAATGACAAGATTTCCTCTTTATTTATGGCTGAATAATAATCCATTGTGTGTGTGTATGTGTGTGTGTGTTACACACATGTACATACCACATCTTCATCTGTTCCCTTATCAGCAGACACTTAGGTTGCTTCCACATCTTGGCAGTTGTAAATAATGCTGCTATGAACATGGGGGCACAGATATCCCTTCAACATAGTGTATTTGTTTCCCTAGGATATATTCCCAGAAGTAGAATAGCTGGATCATATTGAATTGCAGATCAAAATCAGTTCTTCTCTAAATGTTTTGAAGAAGCTCCATACTCTTTTCCATAGTGGCTGTAACCGATTTATAATCCTACCAGCAGTGCGCCAGGGGTCCCTTCTCTCCACATCCTTGCCAGCATTTCTTGTCCTTTTGATGATAGCTGTTCTAACAGGCTAGCATCAGAGTATCTCCTTGTGGTGAGTGATAACTCCTTGTGATTTTGAATTTGCATTTTCCTAATGATTAGTGATGTCGAACGCCTTTTCATGTACCTGTTGGCCATTTGTATACCCTTTTGGAAAAATATCTATTCAGGTCCTTCACCTGTTTTTTAATTTGATGATGATGATGATGGTTTTGCCTTTTGAGTTGTATGAGTTCTTTATATGTTTTGGGTATAAGCCCCCTATCAGCTATATGATTTGCAAATATTTTTTTCCATTCCTTAGGTTGTCTTTTTATTTTGTTTAGTGATTCTTTTGCTGGGAAAAAGCTTTTTAGTTTGTAGTTGCACTTGTCTATTTTTGATATTGTTTGTGATTTTGGTGTCACAACCAAAAAATCATTGCCAAAACCTAAGTCAAGGAGCTTTTTTCCTGTTTTCTTCTAGGAGTTTTATGGTTTCTTGTCTTACATTTAAGTCTTTAATCCATTTCACCTTAACTTTCGGGAGTGGTATAAGATAGGGTCTAGTTTCATTCTTTCACATGTGAGTATCCAGTTACTGAAGAGACTGTCTTTTTTCTATTCAGTATTCTTGGCTCCCTTGTCAAATATTAATTGACTATATATGCATGGGTTTATGTCTTGGCTCTTGATTCTGTTCCGTTGGTCTATGTATATGCCAGTACCATTCTGTTTTAATTACTATGCCTCTAATACATTTTGAACTTAGGAAGTGTGATGCCTTCTGCTTTATTCTTTCTTCTCAGGAATGCTTTGGCTATTTGCAGTTTTCTTTGCTTCCATATATATTTTAGGAGTGTTTTTTCTACTTCTGTAGAAGGTGCCACTGCAGTCTTGATAGGGATCACATTGAATCTAGATTGCTTTCGGTGGTATGTAAAATTGTAACTCTTATTTCTTCCAATCGACAAACATAGGATACCTTTCCATTTATTTGTGTTACCTTCAATTTCTTTCATTTTTGAGAACTAATGGAAACATATAAACTCGATATAAAGACACATAGGAACTAATAAATAGATACAGGAGACAGAAACATATCCAATAAGATACTTAAAAAGAAATCAACAACCAGACACAAACCAAATAAAACTGTGAAACACTGGAATCAAAGAGATAACCATAAAAGCAGCTGGTGGCTGGAGGGGTGGGGGGTGGTCAGAACACATTTGAAGGCAGGACAGACTGACGACCAGCTCAACAGCAGCAGACAGAGGGGGGCATGCAGGCGGGCCCAGGAGGGTTTGCCTGGCTCACCAGCAGCAGGGCAGCCCTAGAACTTCTGGCTTCCATGAAAGCTCTGAGCTTGGCCGATTTCACACGGCCACAGCGTCGCTGAATGCAGGCCTGGGCAGAGGTGTGCACCGTAGGCCCTTATGAGCCAGGGTGACCTGACTCCATCACCCGCCTGAAGGATTCTTTCAGGATCTGAGGCAAGATCACCTTCACATTGGCTTTTGTACATCTAGCAAAATTATCTCCCAAGAATAAAGAGGAAATAAAGACCTATTTCAGATAAAGGGCCCCTTACACAGAAGAAATGCAAAAGGACTCATCTCTAGAAGGACATCACACCTGGTAGAAGGTATAGGAATGAGGCACATGTGAATTAGTGACTCTGTCAGTCAACTGAAAATAGAAGCTCTACACAGAGTGGTTATTAGTGGCAGGCGGGATGGAATAAGAAACATAAAAGCCCATCTAGAAGGTGGTGGCTGTTGGTTGGCTCTCGCCACTAAACTAGACGTCCCAACCTGACTGCAGTTAGGTTTCTGGGCGCACACTGGGCTCTGGGAATTAGAAACTGTTCCCGAATGTGGAAGGCTCTAGTGAGCCTGCAGCCTGGCAACAGGAAGTGCCCTCTAGCCGTGTTTCAGATTCCCCTGCTTCCGAGTCACCATGCAGTCCTGGGGCCCTGGGCCCTCTGACCCCAGCCTAACATAGGTGCAGACCTTGACGGTGGCTTCTGAATCATCAGCACTGACACCTGGGGAGTCATCGGAAACACTAACAATTCACACCACAAGTGTTGGCACACTTCTGTGAGCAACTCACTTCCCCATGTGAAATCCATTCCTGCTTAAAACGCCTCCAGTTGCTGTTTCCTGCATGTACTGGGATTGAGAGCTCAGGGAAGGGCAAAACAGAATCATAGGCAACACTGAATAGTAAATAAGGAGGCAGAAACCAACCCAGCTGTCCAAGTAACCCAACAATGTAAGGGGGTTCACAGTTGCCAATTCGTAAAACAGAGATGGCCGGATCAGATAATCTGTGCAAGATTCAGCAGCATGCTTTTCACAAGATCAGATATAAGGCTTAAAGAGAAAGAAAAATTGAAAGGAAAAATAATGGGAAAAGGCAGACCTGGTAAATAATAACTAAGGCAAAACTAAATTAGCTGTGTTAATAACAGGCAGAATAGATTAGAGCACAGATATTAAAAAGTTAGAATATCACTTTGGTATAAAAAAATTTTTTAAAAACTTCAATTCATTGAGAAGATACAAGTATTTTAACCTAGCCTGCACCTGATAAATACCTTCATCATATATAAAATGAAAATTCATTGAACTTGCAGCTAGCAAAAAAGAAAATCACCATTAGAGAAGGGGAAAATCCAAAGTTGATCCTTTTTCAATTGTTGATTAATGAATGAAAGCATTAAGGATTTGAGCAATCCAATAATTGGGTTTTTCAAATCCTAATGTCTTTAAGTAAAAAGTAAGTAAATTTAAGAAAAAAAATTAAGGAAACCTTTGAAATTAATTAGAAAATATGTTAAAACTTATTCTCTTCATTTCTTGGTTAATGTACGTGACTCAAGCTTCTGTAATGTAGATGTAAATGCTGTTTCTCGACCCTGCCAGGCATGCATCTCAGCGTCTCCTGCACCAGAACTCTTGGTTCTAGACCTTGGATGTGACAGGAGCAAGTGGCTCCAGAAATGTCCTTTATTCTAACATTGCCCACGGGAAATGTGACTCTGCCCAAGGTGAGCTACCTGACAGCCCTGAAGTTGACCTCCGGGGAGAAGTTGTAACTGAGTTGGAGCTGCTGGTCCACCTGCAGGAAAACAGAAAATACAGCGCATCAGTGGAGCCTGCAGAGCCCCCAAAGCCCCCCACCTGGAAACAGCTGCGAAGCGCACACAAGCGGGCCCCTTTCTGCGATACTCTCTCCAGGGAGATGAGAGACGTGTTGCTAATTTTCCCACAATGTACATTGTAAACCCTTTTCTTTCCTCTTGGTGAAATAAAGGCTTCACACATGTCTTCTCCCTAGGAAATTCTGTACCACTTTCGACCGTATTTATCTCCCCACTGACATCTTCTCACCAAATTCTTTGCTGGGAACAAAAAAACAAATGAAACCTTCTCTGGAAGTGCCCCAGAGGATGAACATTAAATGGGAAACAGACGCTGGCTCCCATCTTCCCCTCCTTCCAGGCATCCGCAGAGCCATCACTGGCCCCTCTGCCATAGCAGTGCCCACCCTGACCGGGTCTCACTCAGGCTTGGCCCCGGGAGGCCATTCCGGAGCGAATATTTTGGTCTGAGCCTCCGGAGGACCGGCTACCTCACAGCTGCCACCCACCCAAGCTGCTGGCCCCCTGCCTAGCAGTGAGAGTAAAAGCCACCCCCGGGGCTCCCCAGGATTCCTTTCCACGCCCTTCCTCCACGAAGCACCCTTCTCCCTCCCACTGCTAGTGCCCGTGCCCTCTCTTGCCCCTCCTCTTCACTCCAAGGCCCAGTCCTCCCTCCCTACCCACATTCTTCAATCCAGTCAAACCAGTTTCTTCCAGGCTCTGCTCTGCATATTCATGTGAGGCTATCCTTGAAAAGGATCCTCGTTATCACACAGTTTCACCTGGAAGGACAGGAGGCCAAGACCCCTTCAGCTGTGTGCCCAGCCCAGGCCCTGGGACTCCACGCCTCCCTCTGCACCTCCACAGACCGACCCTCCTCTGGAAACCCCAGCCTGGAGGAGCTTCCGCTGGGGGACAATTCCCTGGCCATGACTGGTGAATAATAATCATACACTTTATGACTATTTCATTTATGAATAAATAAATCACTTACGCTTTTATTTGAATGTCTACAAAACTCTCTCAACAGTTGTTTGAGTGTCTACGGAGTGCCAGGCCCTATCCCATGGCCCCGGAGCCCACCCCCTCCAGGACGGCCCCCTCCACGATGCCCCCCGACGGCTCGGGCAGGTCAGCTGGCCCTCTCCACTGCTCTCCTCATGCCTCTTTTCCTACCTCTAAAGTTGCATTTAAAATGCCTCAAAATGATGACTTGCTTTTCTCCCCCTGCCACAAAACTATTGTCTTTCTGAGAACATGGACATCTTATGAATATGTTTTCTGTAGGGCTTACTATAGAAACTGGCAAAGTAACTCCTCTTGTGGGTTTGCCGAGTGAATGGGTGCACGTCTTGCACAGAGTCCCTTCCTATCTGTGGCTGTGAAGGCATGGGCCTTCGCATCCCCAGGGTGCCTCGGCTGCCCTGGAGGGTCCCACACCTGCAGGTGTAACATAGGGTTTTGGGCCTTAGGTCGCCGTCCAGTCTGTTTAAGGCTCAGAGGAGATGTGCTCTTAGAGGGCTACAGGTGGCTGGGGCCTGGGCTCTGGCCTGACAGAGGGGCACCACTACTGGTTCAGGGGCTGGCTTGCCAATGTGGACATCCTAGCAAAGGCGTAGAACAAAAGAGAAAGAACATGGGGGTAGCATAAATATTTACTTTTAGGACTTCTGTATTTACGATATGGGCTACACAATCAAGTATTCAATGAGAGATTCATTTGGTTACTAGACTTCCTTAAGTTATTTTTGTCGTTTAGTATTGTTTTTGTTTTCAATTACAGTGAGTGAGATGTTCCGGGTGAAGCATTATAGTCCTTTAAACCTCGCGGATGTGTAAAGTTCGTAATCTGGCCTAGTGATACTTGCTGACCTCAGAATCTACGATTCCCACTTGTCTTCCCAAGTCATTAAATGAGATGGAAAAGAAGAAAACAGAACACAGCTGTTTTGAGAGAACCCTAGATGCCAGGCTTCACGCGTGTTCCTTCAGCTGTGTTTCTTCCTATGATCTTTGCAAGAACTGTCTGGGCTCAGCTGCATTTGATATTTACCAAGTAGACTGAAGCTCAGAAATGTGAGTGACTTGGCACAGTGTAAGTAGGCCAGCCAAGATTCACACCCAAAGCCATCTCCAAGGACATAATTAACTTAATTTCAAAAATGCACAGAACCTCCTTCTTTATAGTTTGTTGTTATGCTGGCATTTTGGTAAACTGGCTAAATCGTTTTAATGTCATCAATGCATTTGACACAGGACACTGAAGTTCACCCCCCACCACCTGGACATTTCTGGAGACACCTGGGCCTTAAAAAGCACATACCAAGTTTCAATTCTCAAATCATCACCTGGAGTCTTTGCCCCTGGCGACAGGTCAGTCCCCCAGGGTCTCCTTCCTAGAGCCACAAAGGAAAGAGAAGCAGAGAAAATAATTCAAGCTGTGGGTGGGAGGGATCTGTTCTTAGGTCCCAGAGCCCCTACTGGCTGAGTACAGTGGTCACTGCCCACCGCTTTCTCTCCCTGGTCCTGAGTAACACCTGAGACCCTGCTCCCGGGGGCCAGGGGGGCTGCGGATGGAGCTGTAGCCAAACCTTTCCTGTTTGGACTGAATGGCTTGTCCCAAGCTGGGGGTGGGGAGGGAGGAAAGCTCTAGATAGGGTGAGGGGATGGGCGTGTCAGGGAAGCAACCGTGCTGTGTGGCTGTCCCCATAAACTGATTTAAAGTTAATAAATAAAAAGTGTGCCTGCATGCTGCGGTGCTCTGGCAATACATGCTCACCAGTGCCATGAACTGACTGTTGGGAACACTTTAGATGGGGAAGGAAGGAACACCGTGGGAGAGAAAGGAGGGGCCATGTGCAGACGCTCACCTGAGTGCGTCCAGATGGGCCATTAGCAGAGCCTGTGCAGACGGGTCGCTGGGTTCACCTCCCGCCCACCCTCCACTCCGGCCCAGCCCACACTTGCTCCAAAGATTTTCCTCTTATTTCAAGAGTAAATTTCAGAGGTAAGGCCATTAAATTATAATCACTCAGAAATTGTTATTTGTCCCATATAGCTGAGAATTATTTCTGAATTCCACCCATTTAAAAAAAAAACTAGAAATCAATCTTCACTTGCCCACAGCCCACATCCAAAAGTTCACCCACGGCTATTGATGTTACTTCTGAACCATTTCTCAAAGCCCCCGCCACGGCTGCCCCACGGCGCCAGCAAGCTTCCTCAGCTCTTCCCGAGTGGTCCCTGTCTTACATCTCACCCCCCAGGTGTGCATCTCCGGGCAGTGATCACAGAGCACCCCTGAAAAATGAAGATCTGCCCACGCTTCTGCCCTGCCCAAAAGCCAAAGGTTTCCCTTCACTCGCCACAGAGCTGGTTTACCTTCTCCACAGGGTACAGTAAGCCTATGGAAGTCATTCGTTTAGTTGATAAATATTTACTGAGTGCCTGCCCCATAAGGGCTGACTAGATCAGGGTCATGCTGTAAGAGGATGAGCCGACCTCTGCCAGTTCCCTTCCGAGATGTGCCCGTGCCTGCTGCCTGCCCTTTGTTCCAGGACCACTGGAATCCCACGGGGCACCTGCCGTGCTCCTCCACGGCTGTGCTGACGCCACATGGACCCGCCACCCGCACACTTCCCTCTCTTCCCCACTGAGCCAGCTCATCCTCCCCTTCCACACTCAGGTGACTCCCAACTTCGTCTGGGAATCAAGCACAGATGCCCCGGTGAGATCAGCGTCCCCTCCACCTGTGCCCCTGCACTACCTGGGCACATTTTCTCCCGAGCCCTGGCCAGCCTCTCATGATTTCCTCCCCAGCTGTGTGTCTCCCTTGTCATACACAAGCCCAGGAGTTATCAAACCTGAGCAGGCATCAGGATCACCTGCTAACTCCCCACAAAAAGAACTACTGACTCGGTAGGTCAGATGTGGGAATCTTCGTTTCTCAGAAGGTCCCAGGAGATGGTGAAGCTGGAGGGTAGAGGGGAGCACCCTTCAGTTCACCTTGTCTAGCACCCAAAGGCTGCAGCCAAGTTTAGTTCATGTCTATCCCCTGATCTCAGCACCACACTTGGCTTTGGGTAGAAGCCCAAGAATGTTTTGTTGTGCACCAGGGCACATTTGGCTGATGGAGAAGAAGGGAAGTAGAGTACATGAATGCTAAGCTCTCTTCCCTCTTGGATAATCTTCAAGTGGTGCATCCTTCTGTTGGCAAAGTTCTCGGCGTTGATGGTGAGCACCTGGGTTTCTTCCTTGTTTAGCTGATAACAAACTTGTAAGCTTCCTTGAAACAAAAATATCAGAAATTAGAATTAAAAATAGGAACCATAAAATGCAAAAATATGATAAGGTTGTCTTTTGATTGTCATTGTGTTCTAGGAACCTAAGTCTGTCTCGACCCTTCCATCACGTAAAAGTTTAACAGATACGCTGTTATTGTAGCATCTGGTTCTCTGCAGAAAACCCTGAATAGTTGTGAAATAAGTGTGTGTGCATGCACATGTATATGTGCATACATACATGCATGTGTGCATGTGTACGTGTGTTAGCAGAACTGAGATACCAGCCTGGAAAATAAAACCACTACAAGTCAATTTTGTAATTGGATTCTGAAAACTTTACCAATATAGAGTTAAATACTTGGCCATTCTCACTTTGTTCCCTACTGCTTCCCGTATCTGCCTTTCTTCCTAACTGCCTTCGTGGAATTTCAGAATATGGAATGTGAAATAAGATCATAATGTAATCTTAAGGCAGAACAGGAGAACACAGTTTGGGAGGAGAAAACAGTCGGACTGTGAGTGGACTGTAAGGCCATTATTCAACAGTCAGGAAACAGAAGGAACTTCCTACAGTGGACCCTGGTTGTCCTGACTCATTCTTCCTTTGGGTATGACCATTACAGATTCCCAAATGTTTATTTTGTCACTTAACACTTCCTACCAGCTCTCCAGCCTAGCAGGGCTGGTACTGAAGGGCTGGGCAGGGCGGCACTGCAGAAGTGTGGATGTGGCCAGGAGCCCCACTGGCCGTGCGTGGGAAAGGCCCATCCCGTGCCCTGGGGGGCCCAGTGTGGCACCCTCTTCCACCCTCCGTGTAACATTTGGTTCAACCCAACAACCAAGTCAGTGTGTGGTAACCACACAGTGGTGAGCACCCCTTCCTTGAGGGGCTGACAGCCTTGCTGTCTGCTCACTGTTGGGGTAATTCCGACACACGTGCATATTCTGTGTACATATTCTGTATGTATTTGTCCATTTCAGAAATCATTTCTACTTTACACACCTTTACTGACACTGGCCTCATGACCATCCCTCTTAGATATAATCTCAAAAGGGACTCTGTCTGTGAAAGTTTCCAGAAGCTTCCTCAACATCCCACTTTATGCCTAAAAGACCTCAACCACTTCTTCCAGAGCCATGGAAGTACAGGTCCCGCCTCCACAGAAGCAGTCCAGCTTGCTCCAGGGAGGACGGTTTCCCTGTGGGTCACAGGGACCCCAGGCGATCATCTCAGCCCAGAAAGTTCTCCAGCCTTTCTCAGTGAGCCTACTCCTCCCCCTCCAGAACTCAGCCACCCGCTCTAGGCAGCCCTCCGTGGCTTCTCTAAGGTGCCCTCTCCTCCTGCTGCCCTGGGCCCACCTCTATCCCAGCGCAGATAGGGTTGTGTTGCCTGCTTGCTGACTGTCTCACACATCTGTAAACTGCTTGAGGATCTGGAAATACCTTACCCACCCTTAGGTTCTCACTGCCGGGCTCATGTCAGGGATGTCCCAGAGGATGCATTCAGGTCTGGGTTTCCACCCACTGCCTTGAACCTTCTGCTTCTTGTTAGTGTTCAGGGATCATCTCTTTTCCATTTCGGTTTGCCTTATACGCCTGGTCCAGTGGTTTTCAATTAGACTGCTCTGTCCAAATGATACCTACAGCAAAGGCTATTTTAGAGGAGAGGGAAACGTGGAGCTGCTTGATGTGATGTAGGAGAGGGAGGCTCTCTCTGGACTCTGCCCCACCCCCCTTCTCCCCACAGCCTCACACTGGCCAGCAGAACCCTTGGACTCCCAGGAGCATAGTGGGAACCCTTGCCCCTGCAAAGTGACAGCTCAGCCTCCAGGGTTGGGTCACATCTTCTGGACGGTGGCCCTCAGCCCATGCAGCAGTGTCCTCCTGCCGTCCTGGGGACCCCACAAGCCAAGTGCCCGGAGATTGCATCTGACAAGCTTGCCCCTGCATTTGGCTTTCAGTGATCAGTCCTAGACTCTCTGGACGCCTATGTAGATGTGACTGTCCAGGGAACGAATCTTCTTTGGGCTTAAGAGAAGCCAAGCTCTCCTTTGGAGATATGGCACTTGCTTCCTCCTTCCTTGCCTTCCCTGCCCACCTCCCTCCATCTCTCTCTCTCTTTTCTTTCCTTCCTACTTCCTTAACAGAAATGTGTTATTCTGGACAATAGTTCTGAAGGCTAGAAACCCAAAGTGTTCTCTCAGAGGCTCGAGGCTAGGATCCTTCCTGGCCTCCTCTCAGCTGCTGGTGGCTGCGTCCTGGCGCCCCGCAAGCCCTTCTCTGTCTCTGCAAGGCCGTCTCCCCGGGTGCATCTGTTGGTCCTGTGCTCAGGCTGCTCTGAACTCAACAGATGATAACCAAATATCATTTAGCAAGACATTTTACTGTTCTCCTGCCTGACAGTCCCCTACTCATGAGAATGAGGGAAGTATGGACTAGACACTCAGAATTGAAATGCTCCAATAATATCCAGTTCAGTGACTTCTTGCACTGAGGTTGTTCAAGAACATCGTTTTGTTTTGTCTCATTTCTCGTGCCCCCACCTTCCAGCCATGCTGCTCTGCCCGCCTTCCACGTGGCCCTGGAGTATCTGGCCACGTGACTCCGGCACTCGAGCACTCCCCAGGTCCGTGACTCTCCATGCATTCCCGCTTCTCTGCCTGACCCAGGAAGCCCTTGTCTCACCTTTCCAGCTTTATCACATACATATTGTTCATATGTTAATGATATCTGAACACTCAGAATCCCCCCAAATAATGCTCCTCCTTGCCTCTGTGTGTTTTCTTTCCTGAGCAGGAAACAACCCCCTGCCTCTGTACCTGCCTTGCAAGCCTCTCCTCATTCATCTAGACCCACCTGGTGAGAACAGTGTCCCCACTTGCCCCTTAGGCTGACATGATCTTTCCTCTTACTGTATAGTCACCATGCTCACTCCTGGTGACCAGGTCTATTTATCATTATCTTTGTCTTTCTTGAATTCTGACTCCCCTGGGAGGAACAGCAGCTTATTCATTCTGTGTCTGCAAACAATAGCACAGGGCTGCTATCTTCAGGCTCCAGGGACATTTATGGAATATAATATCCACAGAGAATGTTATCACCACCTCACCAAAATTATGAGCTAATAATTACTCAATGCCTATGGTGTGTCAGATACAAAAAAAAAAAAAACAGTTCTAATCCTGAAGTTCTGTCTTCAAAGACTTTATGATCTAGTCAAAGGGATGAAGCGATGTTATACTGGCCTACTACCATATGCCTGACCTGTGTAGGGATTTAACCTGGGAATGAAATATCTTCCGTTAGATCCTCAGAAGAGGACATAGAACTCCAGAGAGGTAAAAAAAACTCCACAGGTAAAAACAAAAGGGATCTCATAAGGATTTTTAAAGAGATGCGTGACTGGGCTTTGCCGCACACAGTCGTATTTTAAGAAAATGACTCTGGGTACCCAGAGTGCATGTCAGAGCAAACGGAGCCGTGGAGGGCTCCCATCACTCAGAGGCAAGGGAAGGCAGGGAAGGCACCAGCTCACCAACCCACATTCTGGGTGACAGGGTTTGGCAGCTGCTTGCTTAATCATCCTATGTCGAAAAAGGATCTCTTCTACCCATGGAACCCTGGCCCACACAGTACCCGTCCACATCCGTCCCCACACAGGCCGCCCCCCACGCACCCTTCAGTTGCCACTAACTGACTGTCCCCACCAACTAGCTGCTATTCCAGCTCCACTGGTTGTGCAGGTCAAACTGCAGGCATCGTCCCGGTTTTGTCCATTTCCTGCACCAGGACCCCTGCACACAGGCTGCATATCCAAGTCACCAGACCCTGGGCTCCAAAGTCCTGCCTTGCTGCCTATCTTCCCAGCTCAGCCAGCCAATCACCACCATCCCCTGGGGACACGACAGCACATCTGACCTGGCCTCCAGGTCCTACCCTCTGCCCCGCACCCATCCGTTCTCCCTCCAGCAGTCAGAATAAGCCTTTACAATCCGATGCCACAGAGTGAACTGATTTAACCGCTTCCTGGTGCACTTGGAATAAAACCCAAATTCTCTTCCATGGCTGGTGAGGTTCGGTACCATCTTCCCCTGCACCTCCTCGATCTCCTTTCACTGCACATTTGCCTCACTTTCTGGGCTCCAGCTGCTGTGGTACCTGAGAAGCCGAGTTCACTGCTGCCCGCGAACCCTGCCCCAGGTTCTCTCTCCCCTGGAATGTGCCAGAAGCCTCTGGATCAGATGTGATCCATGCACTGACGCCTCCCATGCGTGCACACCTGCCTCGGTTCCTCCAGGAAACAATGGCTTGTTGGTGTGTTGGGGAGTCACTGCTGGAAGTCAGTATTTGTTACTACAAATCAATGTAGCTCCTCCGTAATTCCAGTTACAAGCACCACCTTTTCTGACTGCATCCTCCTCCCTCTCTGGTCCTCTTCTTCTAATGTCCAGACTCCCACAGTCCTTAGTGTAAGAATCAATCTCGCCAAGCAATGTTCCTCAACCCCCTTATGCCCTCGGTCCTCCCAATCTGACAGCTCAGGCTGCCCGCCCTGTGCCTGTGGACTCTCCTGTATAGTCCTACTTCCCGTGACCCATTCATTCTCCCTTCACTGAGTGAAGGGATTTGCTTGGCAGAACCGCGAGCACTCAGATCTAGTCCACACTTCTTGCCTTCTGCACAGGTTCACTGGCAGAAGAAAAATGCAAGCTGTGCAGACTGCTAGCAAGCCTCTCCGAGTTCATCACCACCAACTTCAGGCGGGCCTTTGTTCCGTCTGCTCCGCCTCAGTGCATTTCCTACGCCCATCCACCCACTGGCGCAGACCTCCACTTACCGTCTCCTCTTCTCTGCCCAGGCCTCCAACGGTGCCTCCCTCCCCACTCTCTGCTGATGACCTTGCCGTCTGCCTCCGTAAGAAAACTAAAGCAATCAGAAAAGAGCTTCAAATGCCTGCCACCATATTTACTGGACTGTTAATTTCTGAGCCCAGATGTTCCTTCTTCCTTTCCACTAACTCAGATGGGGTTCCCTGTTCTCACCTGACGTCATTCTTGCATCCTTCCCGCCCTTCCTGCCTCTTGGCAGACACCCCTCAGACAACACCCCCTTCCTCATGGTGGGTTACTTCATCCCTCATCTGCATTATTCTCATTGACACTTTTCCTGTTTTAAAGGAATGATAAAGGGAAGTGCCTCGGCTTTCTTAGCCCTCGCAACGGCCCTATCTGCTCCCACCGGCCCCACGCTAACCCCCAGGCATCACCTGTGTTTCCTTCCAGGGGCCTATTCCCATTTTCTCCTAAATGCCCGCCAGTAAGATCCCAGCCCCGGGTCCCCACCAAGTGCCTGTCCACAAGGTCATCCTGCTATGTCTGGTTTTTCTACTCAGTGAGCATCTCACGTGTCACTATTCCACAAGTCACTCTCTGCTCTCTATGAAAGTTTTTGCTTAGCTTCCAGAACCTCTCTCTTCTAGTTTCCCCGCTTCGCTGTCTGCCCCACTTTTCCTCTCCTCCTAATGTTGAAGCCTGGGGCTCAGCCTGGAGATTCCCTGTCCACACCCGCTGCCCTGATGGGCTCATCGGTGCTGTGGCCCCCTGCCCAAGGGGTCTCTTGGGGCTGCTATGACGCGGGCTGGAGGCTCGGGGTCTGAAACCAAGGTGTGAGCTGGTCCACATGCCCATTTGTGACTCTAGGGGAACCTTCCCTGGTCTCTTCAGTGTCTGGGAGCTCCTGCCCATCCTTGGTGCCCTGTGGCTTGTAGCCTCATCACCCCAGCCTTTGCCCCACAAGGTCATGTGGCCTTCTGCCTTCTGTGTGTCTGTGTGACTCCGAGTCTCTGTATCACTATCTCCCTCTTCTTACAAGGACTCCATTCACTGGGTTTAGTACGACTTCATCTTAACTAATTATATCTGTTATGACCTTATTTACAAAAAGACCATATTCTGAGGTTCTGAGTAGATGCACATTTTGAACCCAGTATACTATCTAAGTGCAGAGAAGTTTCCAAATTTGTATCTCCAGGTTTCTCTTACCACCATTTCAGACTCTTTTGTACAATGTCCTTCCCAACACCTCTAGCTGGCTGCCCTGATAACCTCAAAGTTGATATGTCCAAGACTGAACTCGTGATCTCTTATAAACCTGTTCCTTTCATAACTTTTCCCATCTCAAGTGTTGGAAATCCTATACCAGCAAGTGCTCAGTAAAAAAAATCTTGGAATCGTCCCTGATGGCTCTCTTTTTCTCATACCCTGTGTACAATAGGAAGGACATACTTTCAACCACCTCCCCTTCAAAATACATCGTGAGTCCAAACATTTCTTTCACTTCCCACCATTTCCACTATTACAGCCATCATCCAAACACCCACATTTCTCATACAGATTATTTCAATAGATTCCTAACCATCTTTCTTCTACCCTTAGTCCTTTATAGGCTATTCTCACCAGGGCATCTAGAGAAATCCTCTTAAAGTAATCTGATCACTCACTTCTCTGCTCAAAGCCCATCAGGGGCTCCCCATCCTACCCAGAGCAGATGGCACTATCTTTGTTGTGATTTTAGGGTCCTAAGGCTCTCATTACCTGTCACCTCATTACCTACTACATTCCCCCCTTGTCTTGGGCTTCAGCCACAAGGCTTCCCTCACCAGTTCTCAAACAATAAGCACATATCTACTGCAGGATTTTGCATTTCCTGTTTTCTCTGCCTGGAATGTATCCCCCTTCCAACTCCTTCAATTCTTTGCTCAAATCTTACTTTTTAAAAGAGTTCTCTGATGATCATGTTAAAAACTGCAAGATCCCCACTGTATTCATACACACTCCTAAGCCTTCACCCTGCTCTTTTTCCCAAAGGAACTCATACTCTTGTAAAATTTTCCTTATTATTATGCTTATTATTTATTGCCCATCACCCTTCACTAGAAGGTAAGCTTCATAAGGGCAGAGATTTAATAAAATGTAAGAGACTGGAAAGGAAAACATGAATATGCTCTACCATACTTGGGGAAAATACTGTTTTAGTCATACAAACCCATGGTGTGATACTGTGTAAAAACACTTCTTTATGTATATTTTAGTCAGACATTGTTGGAAAGGTCTGGTCTTCCAAATAACTAGTTTTTATAGTACTTATCACCAATGTGGTCATTTTTTAATTTTTATGTTTTTAAATGTGTTCAGTGATTTTCATCCCCCATTTAATTGTAAGCTCCATGAAAACAAACTTTTACCTTTATCTTCTCCTGGGGACTCCCAGCATCAAGAAAAATGTGTAGTATATAGGATGGGGTCAATAAGTGTTTCTAATTTTTCTACAGAATCAATGGATGAATAGATAGTTTCAGTGATATATGAAAAATATTTCTCTTATCTTACCCATGCTTAGACATATATAATACAAGCAATTATTTAAGGGTTGATGATAATTTTAATAATTATCATTGTTACAGTTATAAATGTTAACACTGTTATTGTTATAATCAGTATCATTAAAATATCAGTTGCCCATTTTGTTCTAGGGACTATCTTAAGTGTTTTTCTCACATTTTGTCTTTAGACCTTAAAAATTTATGACAGACACATTGCTATTTGATGCTAATTTTACATATGAAGAAATTAAAGTTTGTCAGATCTGTTGGACAAATCTGGTTACATGTCTGTCTTTTCCCACAGATCTTCTCTCTTATCTGTGACCTGCAATTCCCTAAAGAATAGCATCTCCTCCTTAGCGCCAACCATACAAAGATAAGGCATATGTATGCATGATAATTCCATGTAGCCAGACTTCACAGAGAAAACACTAAACTCCAATTTGTAATGATTCTGAGGCTAAATTCATTTGCCCACAATGTGCCCTCACGTCCTTGCCTGAACAACTGAATGCTGAATTTAATGAGATAGCACCAAATTTTAAAATAATACTATATATTTTAAGCTCTCTGGGACATAAAGAGACAGTTTACACTTAAAATAACTGCAAACTCCGTGGAAGATACAGCCAATTTTCATGATAAAGTTAAACATTAAAGTTGTCCTCCTGAGTTTCAATCTTGGGCAAGGTGAGGGCAGATCAGAACCAAAAAGAATCCACTGTCCTAAAGAGAATATCCTGAGCGATTTGAGAATTTCTCCTGCGTCAATAACCGCAGTACACTGAGCATCCCCAGATTCACTCAGCTATGGTGGTTTTCTAGGGCTCAATTCATTTCTTATTCCAAAGCAAACTCTCAGAGGTTGTAATAAGCGTACTAAATCCTCCTGCCTATTTGGTGCTGGGTTCTGGGCTACTTCACTCAGCCCTCTCTGCCTACCTTAATAGGCAGCAATGATCTTCTATTCCAGTGCTTCTGTTTCTGTTTGCACAAAATATTCTACAACCTTTAACTCAAAAGTCATTTGCATAGAGAAAGAGTCCCATCACTGGGGGTAAATGGAGATTAAGGGACCCCATTCCACGGTACTCTGTCCAGATTCCCAGATTGCATTGTTTCCTTACGATCTGCCATAGGGAATGGCAGCCTTTTTTCCAACAAGAGAAAAATACCTTGACTTAGGGAATTAGGAACTTTAAATTTTTAAAGATTTTCAGTTGATATGTATGAATGCAACCAAACAGATGCCCATGGCTCAGGCTGGTCTTCTGTTTTGGGCTTTGCGGCACGTCTACAAGGCTGTCCACAAAAGCTGTGGGGAGCCTGGCTGGGGTTTCATGTGCTGAGGTGTTACAATGAGCTACTAAAGACTGATTTCCCTTTCTTCTGAAATCCCACTAGAGTTCACTCACATTTAAAAATTCTCATCTCTTGTGCGTATAATTTATGGGGTTTGAAGCAATAGTCACTAGAACTCAATGTAGTAATCAGTCTTTCTAAAGTGGGCTTTGTAAATTTTATACTTTTTATGATCTGACTGCTTTTGAATATATATCTTTTTGATCATGACACAACTGTCAAATATTTGGAGCTAATGTTAGTTGTATGTATTTGAACATTTTTTTTTTGAGTTTTGATGACCACAGATACTGAGAGTAAAGCAGTGCAAAGGCACAGAAATCCTGGGCCTCGGTTTGCTACGTGTCCCTGGTTGGCCAAGTGCCGCTGAGAGCCAGTGCTTCTCTAATAAAGAGCCCAGTTCACTTCCCCACCTCCCTGAGGTGCCCAGGCAGGGCTCAGCCAGAGCCGCCCCTCCGACAATACGATCCACATGCAGATGGAGGGCGGCCCACCCAAGATGTGCCTGGAACGGGACTGTGGACACCGGGTGGAGAAGAGAAACATACTCAGCCTAGCCGAGTGGCCCAGAACAGTAAGACCATCCCAATACTGAGAAATACGGAAGAGGACGCACCCAGGTAAGGAAACTGGATTATCAGGTCCAGGGAAGACTTTGCAGGGGCGATAAACCCTGAACAAAAGTCGTAAAGAACACAAAATTAGCCACATGGACAAGAGGAAGAAGAGGTTTTATTAGAGGAGATGGTGTGTCAGAGGCAGGGAGGCTTTGCCAAAGAGGATGGAGTCCGTGTCTGTGGTTGGGTGGAAGGTACTAGGTGCCTGGAAAATAAACAGAGGGCAATATTTCATACAAGTGTGGGTAAGGGAACCAAAGCATGTGCCCTAAGGATGCCGCTCCCTGTGGGACCATGATTTTCCTTTCATTGTTTTTCCTAAATGCTATTTACAAAGATAATTTCAAGAGTCCTGCTCAGATTACAGCTCTGACACCTTTTCTCATGGTGTCATTCTACGCACAGGGGCAGGTGCTTAGACCCAGAGCACACAGGACTCGGCGGCTGCTTTTGTCTCTTCTCTGTCCATCTCTGATCCACAGATGAGATCATGCAGGTGGTTAGACCCACATCCGCATATGAGGCACTGAGCCACCCCACGTTTAACAACCCCATCTGTAAGTTTTCAGCATCTACTGCTGTGTGCGCAACCTAACAGAAGAGGTGAAGACAGAGATTTAAAAAAAATATATCTGTTGAGCATAGGGTGACGATCTTTTAAAAAGCTGAAAGATGTGAAAGGCAAGCATGGCCAGAACGGTCCCCACAAGCCTGGGCCTTTGTGTTTCCCTAAAGTCGCCCCCTGCAGCCTGCCAAGTACTGGGATTACAGAGTAGTTAGTGCCGGCTTCAGGCACCGGCACAAATGAAAATATAAATGATGGTCAATTAGAGATGATTTCCTGAACCGTTTCTAAAATCATTAACAAGTAGTGTGACTAGCTCAAGAACAAGTTCAGGCACTGTTCACAATGCGAAGTCATCAAGCCACGGCCACGGGACCCCGTTTAATGGCACACAGCTCATCAGAAAGAGGTCTGCCCTGAGGGGTGGGGCTCCTCCATGGCCTGCTGGCGGAGTCCCACCTGTCCAGGATGCAGTCCCTTCTGGATCCCGTACTCTTTGTTACACCAGAGTGGGTCTTGGAAATGGAGATGGTTTGTGTCTGAAAGATGCACCCGGAGGACAGGATGGGAGAGAGGTTTACTGGCCGCCTAGTTTGACCAACCCAGTGGAAGTTCCTTTGTATTTATGGATGACATTCCCCTGATGATGGAGTAAGGTGGCACTGGCAGTGGCCTAGGTGGGCCCCAAGACGCTAAGATTCTTTCCCCCACCCCTCAGAGGAACCAGACACTTCCCTGGGCCAGAGGCTGTGACATGACAACAATGTGGAGTAATTATTATTTCCTATAATAAATGAGAAAAAAATGAAGCTCAGGGAACCCAAAAATCTGCCTAAAGTCTCAGTCATAACAAGAGGTTTGAACCCAATGCCTATGCTACACTCGCACACCACGACAGACGTCAGGTAGATAAGAACCTGGGGGTCTACCTGCTGATCAGAGACGGACAGAGAGGAGACAAAGCAGCGCAGCGCACTGCCTCCCATCCTCCTCAGTCCTTATCACAGGGCACAGCACACTGGGAATGACAAAAAAGAGCACCTCCCCCGGCAACACACTGACACACCACGCTCCCCACTTGCACACCTGTGCACTCCCATCCACAGGGGGCCTGGCCTCACCACTCTGCGTAACTGCTCAGAGAAGATGGAGGCCTTACATATGCATGGAAGAGAAATGGCAGGAGACCTTGCTCTCTGCTGAGATGGGAAAAACGGAGCAAACGTTAGTAACAGTCCTCGGAGAAAAAGCAGGAGAGTTCCCCTTCTTCTACAGATGAGAGAGGCTGGATTAGAAGCCAGCAGTGCGGCGCGCAGTGGTGTGAGGGGCGCCCTCCGGCAGCGAGCGCTTACCCAGCACCTACCAGCCCCTTCTGTCCCCAGCGAGGCGGCTGCTCTCCCGGGCGCCTCCCCGTGAGGGTGGAGTGAACCATCAACAACCGGAGCAAACATCTTGACTCAGAGGACACGTCCCAGGCTCCAGGGGGCAGGTGATGGTGGAAAGGGGCCACCTGATTCAAGGAGAGCCCCCCAAATTCTCCAGGCCTGACCGTCCTTTCCACTAACACGGTCCCCTCATCCCACGTCATCAGTGCAGCCGCCTCCCCTCACCAAGCCCAACAGTGTCACCTCTCTGTGAAGGTCCCCCTTCCTGTCCACACAATGAGTCCAACCACTAGCCTACCTTCTCTCATCCCTCTCAACCTGTCAGCTCCCACATCCCCACAGGCCACCCCCAGCGCCCCAGACTCGAGCCAGAACAGGTTGGTGTCCTTGCAGTTCTCCCCTGCGTGTTCTACGTACAGCCTACTGACCTGCCAAATGGAAGAATAATGGGCTTCAGAAAACCTGTGCAGAGCAAGAAAACTAATGTTCCTTGTTCACTATGTCAAATATATTTGTTCAACTACAGAAAAGTTGAAAAAGAGACAATGGTGCTTTTCTTGAAAGAAAAATAGAAGGTAATTGCATTTGTGTTTTCCCAACATTTACCAAGGACCTTCAGAACTCCGCACACAGCCTGTCATAGCTGACAATACCTGCTAGTTCAGACAAAAGAGGTTAAGTGGAAACCTCGCTGACAGGAAGCTCAGGTCCCCATGTATAACAAAGGCATCTGGCATGTGGTAGTTAATAAATATCATCTAATGGATAAAGGAAGGAATTAATTAATTAGTCAATAGCTTTTAAAAAGGCAGGCAACATAGAAAGATAAAAGAAATTTTAGAATGCAGGAAAAAAGGTTTTAACTATGAAAATTGATGTGGGATGCCAGTTCAAGATAGTAAACAAACAGCAAGATATGTGGGGGTTGGAATTTCGGAGGGAAGTGGAGGCTGGAAAAGGAGAACTAAGCCTTGGGCAGGAGGTGGTGGGGACTACGAGGCCTGTCGGTGGGCAGCCACGTGCAGACATAGCAATATATTAAGTTAGAGATGTTACTTTCCAGTTAGTTCTTCTCAGCTTCCAGCTCCAAGACCAGGTGTGATGGATGGGAACAGAACCCACGTTCTTTCCTGAGATGTGCTTCACCCCTTTTCGACAGAAGTGGTGCAGAGTCTATGACATGTGGCCCAGTTCAAACCCTGAGCCTGTGGGCTTCCAACATATGCCTTTAGTGGCAGGTCAGAGCAGGCCTTGATTCTGCAGTCTGCCTGAGTCAGACCCCAAGGCCTCTCTACTTGTCACCAGGGTGGGCCTGGGGAGGGTGAGTGGCTGCAGGCAGGAGTGCAGCCCAGGCTGCCTCCCTTCCCATCCTCCTTTATCCCTGAGTCTCTGGGCAAGGCACATACTGGGTCTTTGGTGAACATCTGTTAAGCAAACACTCACACAGTACAGAGAAGCCCCTTCTCAGCCCCAGCTACAGAAACACGGCTAAGAAGAGCCCAACAGGGGCCTGTATCTGTGCCACCTGCGCTGTGGCAGGCACGGTTTTAGGTGCCCTGTGTGTTCCTCCTTTCTCATCACAGTATTTCTTTAAATGAGATGAGGAGAGCATCATCAGACATAAGGGGAGGAAACTATTTTGCTCTACTTCACATCCGTTCCCAACACACAGGGCATGGCTCACCCAGAGCAGCGCAGTTAGAGGCAGCGAGAGGCCACCTGCGCAGGGAGACCCTTCACCTGGGACCGGCGACAGGGAAGGCAGGAGACGGGCCACACCATTTGGCCGCCTGCAGGATGCTGGGTGACGGTGTACAAGGCACATCAGTGTTCACCATCCCGACCACTTGCAAAGGGGTGCATTACACGCAGGGGATAATCGCAATAAAGAACCAAAGTGTATTAAACAAAGCAGATACTGAAATAGTGGCGGTTTTATTTGCAAATCAAATCTGGATGTAAGTGGGCTTCCTCCCTTTGTCTTCAGATACCGCTCCGTCTGCGGGAGACCCAGGACTGAGGCGCTGCCATCCAGGGGCTCCAGCCTATCCCAGAAGCATGAGGGGCAGCCTGGTCACTGTGGGTGACTTGTCCCGGGCCGACGGGCCAGGTCTGGGAGAGATGCTGAGGTGCCCCATGGGCCTGCTCCGAGATGACTGGACCAGGGACGTCAGCCGCCCCGGACCTGCCCGGACTCAGAGCTGTGGACATGCAGGGAACCGTGTCTGATGGTGTCACAGCTTCCTGATGATAAAAAAAAAAAACCCTTAGATTCTCATTAACAGGAATATTTCCAGAGCTTCATTCCAGATCCACTTAATCCAAGTCTTCAGGAAGAGACCTGGGAAGGTATGCATTTAACCACCTGCCCAGGTGAATCCTATCACAAGGGGCTGTTAAACATTTTCCAGTTAAGGTAGGGTGTACAAACTGGAGCCCATATCGAAATCACCAGGAGGCTTGTTAAAGGGGATTACTAGGCGGGACGCCACCCCAAAGTCTCCAGTATGCCCCGGGGGGCATCCGAATTTGAATTTCTAGCAAATTCCCAAGTGATGCTGACCTGGGCTGGTGCAGAGCACACACTTTGAGAACCTATGGGGTTAATTTAACCCTGGAGCAAAACAGGGGAGGAGAGAATCAGGAGAGCTGGCTGCATTCATGAAGGAAGGGCCAGGGTCTGGGGAGAGGCTGGGGTTCAGACCTGGAGCTCTGCTCACCAGCTAATCCCCCCAACTTCTCTTGTCACCTCCCACCACACACATTTCTTGGTTTCCTCAGCCTCCCCAGCTCCCAAGTCTAAGCCTCCTCCATCAAGAAATCTGAACACCTAACGGGCCCGAAATGACCCTGAGAAATAGCCAGCCAACTAACACAAGATATTTAGCTTGACTATTAACTCAGGAGATGAGATAAAACACTATCAAATACTTTGGAAATGTTCTGAACAGGGTAGGAAAATGGTCATCAAGTTTTCTGAATGAAGGTACCTCTTTCAGTTAATATTTAATACAGTCATAACCTCTGGGTAAAGTGTCCCAAAACCCAAATGATTCAGATTTTTTAAAATATCATTTGCAAATAACATGTTGGCTAAATTAACATAATTATGCAAGTATTTTGGTTATGTAAAAATAGCAAAGTATACTAAAAGACAAGTACACCCAAAATAGAGATTTAAATCCCTTAATTCACTGTCTTTTATTAAATAAGCCTATGTGATTTGGAAAGATTCATGAGCCTTCTTACGTTTCTACATTTAAAGATACTTTAGAGGTTCTAATGAAAGCTAGGCATCCTGTCCACCGAGAAATCTCCCACACATCGCTCATGGATCGCCATCCGGGCCCCACTCCAGAAACACCCAGCACAGGTAGCACAGCAGGTCCTCTGCAGAAAACACAGCTCCTCTCCTCCTCCGCCCCAGGTTCCAGAACAACAGGAGACCTCTGCCCAGCAGCCACTCTGGAACCTAACTCCGCCAAGCGTTTCCATCTCTCAGGCTGTCCTGTTTGGAAGAGGCTGGCATTAGAGCAAGGAAGAGCCTTTATGACAGATTTGCTTCACCCCGGAACCCTCCGCCTCTGGTCCTCTGATGTCCTTACTCTGTCTGCTCTACCACAGGGCAAGCGGCTCTTCTAGTGTCTGCATCAAACAGCTGTGGCGGCTTCTCACAGGTTCGCCTTCTTACCTCTGGGGCCCTTCCTGAGAAGAGTTGGCTTAAATGGATTTCACATCAACAATGACATGGAAGCATGTGCAATGCGGACAAAGGCAAGTATTTGGTGGAGGCTAGAAAAATATAGGAAGTAACTCCTATTGGAGGCAAATAAATTACTGTTTTCCAATGATTTTAAGAGTATACATTTACTACCCTAACTCTGGTTAAGAAGAGAAACATATCCTATGCTCTGTGTGAAAGTGAGTACTAGTTAGATCTTATTAGCAGAACATGGCATTTTTATGAAGAGCTCTAAATATCAGTGGTTTAAATAATTAATATCTTCATTTATCTTCTTTGCTGGCCCCTCTCCGGTTTGTACAATGGTTAAGAATATATGAGTGACTATAATGTCTGCATGAGTAGAAGCCTATTATTTCTAAGAAGAAAAGGGGTGGGTGCTAAGGAGCATTACACCATGAATTGAAGTTAACCTTTGTTTCATCTCTGAGATCTTGTAAAAGTGTGTGAAGTCCAGGAATACAAGAACTCCCGGAAAGCGGAGACATTAATAAGGAAGCACCAGCTATGCTGCCTGCATGACAGCCTGCAGGTGGGCGGTTCCTTTGTGGATGAGGTCTGGCTTGCCCGTAGGCACGGCTGTGCCCTCCGCACTCCATCCCAGGCAGGCACCACTCATCACTTCCTCTCTCAAGCAAGGGCCAAGCATCTCCCAGCTGTTCCCAGGACAGCCACTAATTGATGGGGCTGCCAGGAGAGTCGCCATGCCTGGACTCTGTTTCAAGTCACGGACACGCACCCATCCTCTCAGGCCCTAGTACTCCCAAGTGCCCTGCCTCGGGCACCCTGCTGCATACGCTGGTGATGCATGAGGCACGATGGACGAAACGGCCTGGCAGACTTGCCATCACAGCCTTGTGCTTTTCCTTTCAGTCCAGCAAGCAGGCCACCTGCCATTTGGGAACACAGCAGGGATAAGCAGAAGACTGTTTCTGGCATTTTAGCAAGAAAACTGAAAGTGACACACAAAGATGGAGGAAAAGGAATGACCACCCCCAGATAGTCTGAAAAGGGCACCACCATCGCCTGTGTGCAGGCACACTGGCCCTGTGGCCCATTGCCAGCCCGGCACAGTCAGCAGCTTCGGTGGTAACGAGGGCAGCTGGTCACCTGTCACTGGGCCCTCCCCGTGCGGGAGCCACTGTGCTGGGCGTGAGGCAGGCTGCACTCATCACTGCTGTCTCCACAAGCGTCCTCTTCGGCTCTGCTGGACAATGGGGGTCCGGCTTCAGACGTGTCCAGGGATTTACCCAAGGTCACCCAGTAAGTGGCAGAGCTGGGATTCGTCCCTAAGTCCCCATTTCTATCCACTTGCTTCTCTTCTCTGATGGGGGCAGCAAAGAGCAATGCGAGCGAGGACGCTTGTGGACATGGAGAGGTTCACTGACTTGCAAAAAGCAGGACTAGTTTGCAGTGAAGTCAGAGTTACAGCCCAGACCCTTGTGACTCTTATTTGGCAATTCCTGCATTTCATCAACAGGACATGTTAGCGTGGTGAAGGCCTTTGTCAAGGTGGAGTGGGTGCAGTGGTGACGGGAGCTGCAGGGGCTTCTGGTGGGTCTGGGACACTGAGGATCTGATAATGGATCTGCTTTAGAAAGGGGTGCCCACACCCAGCACAGCAGCTCCTAAGCAGGCAGCCAGAGGCCTCCAGAGACCCGTGTGGCCCTGATGAGAGCTGGCTCCTTTAGTGCCTCATCTGCTGTCTCAGGCCCTGGGCCCCCAATCATCCTCCAAGAATGGGTGTTTCCAAGCTTACCCCACGAGCCTGCCCATTGTATCTAGGTGGCCATGTGACTGGCATGCCAGGACAGCCCTGAATGACACAGTTACAGTGGTGAGGTTATAATTAACACCCCTTCCTACTGTCAGAAGTTTCCCTGTACTGATGATAAAGTATTGATTGCACTAATTAGGGCAGTAACTATAATAAATGATTGCATTTTATTTCTCTGAGTTATTTTCATTCTGCAAGACCATGGGCTCCTCAAGGACAGAAAGAGTGCTCCATGCCCACCCGCCCTGTACCCACACATTTCAGCACCGTGTTGGGCACACAGGTACAGTTTGGGCTCAGTGAATTTCAACCTATTACTCAAGATTACCTCAAGTTCTCACCTAAGATACACCTAGCTCAATTTCTGCCAGAGATCTAGTTTTAATTTAAAATTTCTCAGCAGGGTAAACAAGCACAATCTAATAGAATATCCCACAAGTTGCCCATACAAGCTAATACTTTTAGCAAATCTCTAGAAGTGAGTAAACACATTTACATTGGCTTTATAAATATCACATATATGGAGTGAAATGACTCAGTTAGCCTAGAAATCGTTCGAGTTGTTGATCTGTGTTGTTCCTGTGATTTCATTGTCTGCAGCCTTGTCTAAAGCAAAAACTAAATAACTTCTGGAAACACAAATACATATGTTTCAAAATGGCAATAATGCATCTAGCTGGAAAGGGGCTGCAAATCACATAATGTTACATGAACATTCATGAACAATTCATGCAAAGTCAGTCATGTTCCTTGTTGAGATTATTTGTGTCTAAATACACAATAACATAATTGCTTGCTTAATAGATCAGTTGAATTGCTCATAACGCTGCTCTCAAAGGATGAGGAGAAGAGTTAAGTAGGACAAGGCAAAAACGAAAGGCGAAGGACTTCACTAGAAAAATACAAATCAGGAGTCTCAGAGGCTCTCATGGCAAGATCCCCTCTCCCAGCCCCACAGCACCCTAAGCAGGGACAGGCCTGGAAGCTGTACTTAGGCTAAGGTTCTGAGAACCAGATCAGCCAGGGAGATGAGTCAGGGCTCACCCTGAGGCTACAGAGCATAGAACCAATGATCATGAGGGTAATGGCATAACTGAAAGTCAGGTGGACAGTCACCTGTCACAGACTGGATGACTGGGTGATAAGACAGAAGCCAGGTCTTCCCCAAGAAGAAGAAAACCCAGAACGTCAGAAGGAATCAGTAGGTCTGGAGGGGGCCTGCGAGCCCTCGTCTCTCACAAGGCCCCTGCATAGACACCGCTTGTCTGCGGACGACACATGGAGGAGCAGGAGCCGGGCGAATGAGCCCTGGACCCCTTCTGCGTGGCCACAGGGTCCTGGAGCCCCAAACCTTGAGTACTCAAAGTTCAGCACATTCCACCATCCCCTGGGTCACAGGTTAGAACGCAGGACCTGCAGCCCTGTCCCCAGAAGTCAGGAGGCAGTGGGTCTGAGGTAGAGCCAGGCATGTGCACCCCTTGTTCCCAGGGTCAGGGGAGGACTCTCAAGAGAAGGCGGCATCTGCATGCGGCCTCAGTGAACAGCCACTTGGCATCCGGTGAGAGAGGGCTGCAGGCTGAGCGAAGGTTAACGTGAAGCCTGAGGCTTCAGCCTATGGGCACCCTCCAGGGACCCTGAAGAGCAGGTGGGCAGGCCTGGGAGACAAGGTGAGGGATCAAGGATGGAACCGGGGCCAGAGGGTGAATGGCCTGCAGCCTCCAGGGAGGAGCCTGGGTCCCTTCGGCGTGACCAGAGAACCACAGCTCTGCTGAGCGGGCCCAGCCTCCCGGTGTGGGGGAGGCCTCTTTGGGCACAGTGTGGAGGACGGGCTGCCGCAGGGAAGAGCCAGGAGGAAGGACAGTAAGGTGGCCACGGTGGCTGAGCAGACGGGAGGTGTGGAGAGCATGGATGAGCCAGGAGGGGTGCAAGTGGTCAGCAGTGTTTGACTCCGAATCTCTTCTGCAGCCACAGATAGGGAATTATGAGAGAATGGTCAAAGTGAAAATGCACTATATAAGTTCACGTTAATTTAATTTACGCATCTTGGGGAGCCAGGCACCTAACACCTCAGAGGTCATGGCTGGTCAGTGGGGTTTGGAGGAGGAAGCCCAGGGACAAATGGGGATGCCACACAGTGAGCGTCCTGCCCTGTTTGAAAATCCAGCCCCGCCTTTGCAAAGGGGCTTTGGAGTAGATCAGTTCTGACTGGGTGCATAGCATCTGCTCAGCTGTTTGGCCCCAGTTTTCATCACAGAGAGTCATGCCTCAGCTATTCCTGCAGCACAGCACTTAGCGTTGATTCCTGGCAGTAGCCCACCCAGCTGGGGGTGGGGAGGGGTGGTCCCTGGAGGTGAGAGTCATGTGGGATCAGTGGCATCCCCTGGCATGGCAGGGGCAGGGTGCCAGTGCAAACAGATGGGTTTCCACGCAGCTGCATTATTCTTTTAAGTTCCCTACAAGGCACCCCTGTTATGCCTGTCCCCACAAGAGGGACCTCCCGTGGTCCATGCCCCACCCTCGCCATGCTCCCTACACCCACTATAGCTAACTATGCCAGCTCTGAAGAAAGTGCCCAATCGAAGGGCCACAGGTATTTCCTGAGCTAAAAGAGAGAGACTTTAAGGAAACACAAAATCGTTGGGATTAGTTTTCGTTCTAAGGCCAATACTTTGTAAGTGGAAGTATGTGTACACTGAATGGTGTTTTCCTGCAGTAAAAGAACCGTATTTGAGACAATAGGAATTCTGTGCACTTCACAATCATCCAGTGAGTTTATAGCCCCTCAATCTTTCATACAACTGTAACTACACTACTCAGAAGGCCTTAAAAATCATCAAGGCCAACCTCACAGTCAGGATCAGAAAACTGAGGCCCACAGACATTAAGTGAGTAGACCAAGGTCACCAAGGACTTCTGTTTGGTTCTGTTTTAGCTTGTTTTGAAGTATAACATATAACTGTGCTGTGTGTAGACACTTAGCCGCGTTTCATACGGCATCATGCTCCACACATCTTCACAAATGGAATATACCTAGCTCAGGAGATGGTATTTCAGGGGCTCCCTCACATCTCTGTAATGTCACTCCCCCATATCTAGTGACCCCCTATTTATGGTAATCACTGTTATGATTTCTAATAGCATTGCTCCATTTTGCATGTTTTTGAAATTTATAAAAATTGAAATTATGGAGAATATACTTTCTATGTCTGGTCTCAAGTTTGTGGGATGTTTCCCTTTGTTTTATGTGTATGTGAACCACTTGTTCTTGTGCACTGAGTGGATGTGTACGAGGGCCAAGTTTCTCATGACCGAGAACCACCAGAAATGCAGCAGGAGCCTCTAGGCTGGGCTTCACGTTCATGCCCTGTATACACAGCCCCCATCCTGGAGGGCAGGGGCACCTGCGACTCATTTCTAACAAACAGAACGTGGTGAAGGTGATGGGCTGGCACTCCTGTAACTGCAAGTCCAGATTGATCCAGCAGACACCTGTGGGTGCTCTCCTGCTCGTCTGAAGGAGTAAGCTGTGCGGCCTGTGGAGGGTCCCATGTGGCCAGGAAGGATGGGCCGCTGTCAGGGGCTGACAGCAGTACTTGGTGGACTGCCAGCAAGAACCCAGACCTCAGTTCTAAAACCAGGAGGCACTAAGTTCAGCCACCAAGCCGAGGCAGCTCAGAAGCTGATCCTTCCCCAGTGAGGCCCTGAGAAGACCACTGCCCTCTGGACACCTTGAGCAGAAGGTGTAGACGCTGAGCGAGTGCTTGGACTCCTGGACCCCGGAAACCGTGTGGTGAGAGCGTGCGCTCCTTCAGCCCACGGAGTCGGTGGGAAGGAGTCCCTCGGCAGAGGGCCGCCAGGGCAGGGACCAGCTCTCTGGCTTCCCAGGAACAGGGATTTGTGTTCCTCATTTTGCTGAAGGCTGAATAAACTCCCTGCACACTCCCCATCCCACTGCCTCCGTGATCCATTTTCAGCAACAACCACTTTGGCAAACAGAGATGATGAAGTTTGTTAGGCAAGTTTTAATCATTTTAAATGCATAAACCTTTAAAAAGTCATCGGTTGACTGGGGAACAAGGGGGAGAAGCTGAGGTTGGACATTTCAGGACAGTTTCCTGGGAAGAACCATCTTAGGGGAGAAAAGGAAAAAAAGAAAACAGGGGTTGTATACCTTCACGATGCCATTTGTGTCATGTGTTTCCCATGGACACACCTTGGAGCTTGGAGTCAGTGCCATCCCCGTGCAGCCACCTCCCAGGCAGACACAGCTGTGGCCACCCGCCCACTGGCACTGGGAGGAAGCTTGCTCCCTCGGGGAGGTGAGTTCCCGAGAGCCCATTTCTATTCCTTTTCACTCTGTCCTTGATTTATTGCCTTTGTCCAGCGTCAGCATGACAGAGGCTTTAGCTTTGAGCACAAAATGGTATTCCAGATGCCCTTGACAAGGGCAGCCAAGAAAATTAAACTGCTGGCACGAAGACCGGCTGTTATTTAGAGCTGCAGAGAGATTATGGGGGATTAGTAATTAGTACTTTATCAAAAAATATTTCCACTATGAAACTAGTGCATTTTTCTTCAGTACCTTTGGCAGGGTGCTAATTTATCTCCCACCTTGCATGGATTTTGGCCCTTCATTGCCAATTTATCGAACAGCCTGACGAACGTCGGGGCCTATGGTACAGGTCGCCCAGGCTTACTCAGCGATTGCTACAGGGAGCTGGAGGGCGGGACCTTGCCTGGGGATTTGCGTGCGCTGTCTCTCTGATTCCCATTGCTGGGCTTTCGTCTGAACCACCAGGGACTCATCTTTACTCTCATTTGTCTTTTTAGAGGCCCCGCCTCAGGATAGCAATGCAAACAGCTGACACCCAGCAGGTTTCCTTTATGGAGCTGATGACTTGGTAACATTTTTTTCCCTCAGTTTTTTAAATGCAGTGATTTATCAGTTTCAGATTGCCTCTCTTTGAAGATATTTTTCGTCAGACTCTAAAAAAAATTTGAGAGGGAAAAATGCCTATCAACATTAGAGATAAGAGGATAAGAGCAATCCATTTTTATTATATGCTACTTCTTAAAGTTTCTCGTTAGCTTCCATGCTGTTCTTATCCACTTAAATTTCTTCTCCCTGATTCTCAGCTGTGCCTTAGTGCAACACAAAGATATGACAGTGAACTAACTCTTTTAAGGATGAACCACTAGAATATGCTTCTAAAAACGTTCTTTTGCTTAAAAAAACAAGTGTCCTGTTGCTGTTAAAAGCTTCTAAGCAATTTCACTAGAAAATGTTGTCTATAATGGTGGAGTATTTATCATGCGTAGACACTGGGCCCCCAGATGGCGCTAGACCAGTGCTGAGTCTCCAAATCAGCGTCACAGCGCCCACCAGGCCGGCACAGACTGGGACCACTTCTGCATAGGCTGCCGCAGGCACCCACTGGGAGGGGAAGAAGTGATGGTAGGAAGGGAAGAATGTTTCAAGCCAGGGTAACAAAACGCACAGAGCGCCAGAGATGAGTGACGTGTTCAACAGTCTGAACATGATGAGGGACAGTGGGTGTGTGAATAAGCACTGAAGCTTCACAGGGAAGCAAGCAACCAGGATTGAAGAGAATTTGGAAATTAGCCCAAGAGCCATGGGAGCTATTGGAAAATTCAAATACAGGAATGTATTAAAGAATGTATTTGAATACATTTGAATTCTATAAAGATGGCCCTGGTCAGAAGGGAGAATGAGTTAAAGGGCACAGGCCAGGAGGTCAGGAGAATATTGGGCGCCATTGAACTAATCTGCTGAGAGTCAGATGTCCAGGACAAAGAACTGCCCTGAGCACATAAACATTTGGACAGAGCAGAGATGGAGGGAGAGGATGCAATGCAGGGGAAGGAGGCCTGATGAAATCAGGGGACAGATGGACCCTGGAAGGTCAGAGAGATGCACTGACACATGCTTCTGATGTGGGAATCTGGGTGGGCACAGAGTCCTGCACTGGGTGAGGAGGACCCAAGCAAGGGAGGATCTGGCTCTGAGTGTGCGTGTGTGTGTGAGTGTGTATGTATGTGTGAGTGTGAGTGTATATGTGTGAGAGTGTGTATGTGTGTGTGAATGTGTGTGAGACAGTGTCAGTGTGTATGTGTGGGTGACTGTGAGTGTGTATGCGTGTGTGTTTGTGTGAGTGAGTGTGTGAGAGCGTGTATGTGTGTGACTGTGTGTGTGTGACTTCTGTGTATGTGTGTGTATGTGTGTGTGACTGTGAGAGTGTGTGAGCATGGTGTATGTGTGTGACTGTGTGTGTGATTTGTGTGTATGTGTGTGAGAGCATGTGTGTGAGTGTGTATGTATGTGAGTGTGTGTGTGTGTGTGTGTGTGTGTGTGTGTGTGTATGAAGCTTGAGGCCAGTCTGAGATGTGGGGTGAAGTGAAGCTGTCCCCTCACATAGGACACGTTCCTTAAGGCAGCACAGGTCTACCTAGTCACCAAGTGCAGTCATGGGAATGGGTGATGCACCTTAGGGCGGGTGTATCTTTCCCCCAGAAGAACCAGAAGTGCCCTGAGAAAGCCAGCAGGCTGAGGATGCGGTGCCCGATGGAGGGCTGAGTGGCAGCAGCCAGCAGTGTGACAGGCCATAGGGCCCAGGCTGGGCAGACCTGCCAGCGGTGCCGTGTCCTGGCGGACTCCACACGGACTGTTTGAATTAAGTGCGCCAAAGTGCTGAGGAAGTAGAATATCTATTTGTTATATTGAATATTCCCAACTAAACTGTTTCATCCACTCATTTCTCCATTCATTCATGGAGGGACTCAATACACTGCCCAAGGACATGGACACTGGGGAGGTGTGCGACTTGGCACGATCCCCTAATGTGCTTCGGTGAACATCCTTCATCTGCTTATGTGAGCTCACTGGTGGGGGAGGAGTGAGTTTTCTAACAGAATCATACATTTTCTACTGTGTATTCAAACAGTGGACTTATTTCATGTGCTTAATTATTTTTTTAAAAAATACATTTGAAAGTCAAATACTATAGAAAAACTTAACAGAAGAAAGCAACTCCCCCCCACTGGGAGCCTCCCCGCCCCAGGACCCTCCTCCTCACGTGCATTACATCTAGCGAGTCCTTTTAGTCTTTCTGTCATTTCCCTTCAGCTTTATTAAATATGTTGCTGTTTCCTAATTTATCAAGTGTAGGTATTCTGCTTTGCCTCCCCACAGTGAAAGGTGAAGGATTACCTTCCTGGGACCTCATCACACACGGCCACCCGCCCTGTGCCTCTGACATGAGTGCAGGGCAGTCCTGGTGAGGATGGTTTCCCAAGACTATATTGCCGTGTCCCTTGTAAACACCCCCCTTTTCAGGCATCTACCCCTTGTCAGTGTGCTGCCTCCTAAGACAGATCTTCTCAACCTCAACCCTACTGACATTCTGGGCCAGATTATTCTGTGTGTCTGTGTGTGGGCAGGGGGAGCGGCCCGGGGTCCCTGGGATGTTTAGCAGCATCCCTAGCTTCTATCCACTACTTAAAAGTAGCACTTTTTATCTTGATAACAAAAAATGTCTCCAGAGGTTGCCAACTGTCCCCTGCGGTAGGGTGGGGGACCATGCTGCCAGCTGAGGGCCACCGGCCTAGACTGGCTGCTCCTGGGGACTTCTGCATCGCCGTTATCCTGCGGTTATGTGACCTGATCTGCAGTGGGAAACAGTGTCCTGGATACTCTGTCTTTCCTTTTTATACATGTCTTTGGGTGATGCACACTGTGGCAGGGGGGCTCTAGGAAGCCCCCTGCCTTCTATGCATAACACTGTTTAATTTCCTCCCACCAAACATTGCACCAGGTGTCCCTGCTGAGTTCAGGTTCTAAAAGATTCTGATTTCTGTCTTGGGCACTCTCTATTTTTGTGTACCTCTCTCCCTCCGTCCCTTTCTTGTCCTTCCTCCCCACCTTTCTCACCCTGTCTCTGGGGAAAGACAACTGACATGCTGTCTGTGCAGTCCTATTGGACGTCAAAGGATAAAAGGCTGGAAGTTCCTGTCAACAGCTGCATGGAGCTTGAAGGAGGTGATAGAGTCCCTTCAGGTGACTGCAGCCCAGGCTGAGAGTGTGACCTTCTCCAAGAGCCTGAAATCATGCATGCAAACCCACCCCAGAATCCTGAACTCTCACAGAATTGTGTAGGTGAGAATGTTCTTTTAAGGTGCTAACTTTTAGGATATTTTTAAATACACCATTAAGTCAATAATGCATGCATACCAAGCAGCATCCTAATAAAGGTGTTTAGGACCTTAAATGATGACCTGAGATACCTCTGCCCCTTATGTAGGACACTGCTTTTGTTCTTCCATCACACATGACCAATAATTTGGCTAAGCACAGAACTCTAATTTGAGAACCACTTTCCCTTGGAATTGTCAAGATGCTCCCATTATCTTCAAACTTCCAGCGCTTCTGATAAGTTCTCTGCTAGCCCACGTCCTGGCCCCATCGGTAGCAGAGTCAGGATTTCCAGTGCTTCTGGTAAGTTCTATGCTAGCCTGCGTCCTGGCCCGATCTGTAGCAGAGTCAGGATTTTGCCTTTGTTGCTGAATGAGTCTTTTTCTGCTCACTGCGCTGGGTAGGGACATACACTCTTATGTCATACTTCTTTTATTCTATGAAGAATTTTCCATTATATCTTTGATCATATCCTCTCCCATCTGTTTTCTTCTTCTGTAAATCCTGCTCCATGTTGTATGTCATGTTTCAACCCTCTGATTTTCTCTTCTTTGTCCAGTTTTCTGTATTTTTGTTCATCTTTCTAGATTTCTCACATTTTGTCTTTCAACTTTGTAGATTTTCAGTAATTTCCTCTTCTGCATTTCCAAGAGTTCTTTATTATTGTCTGGTAGTTCAGTGAAGAACCATGTCTTTGTTCCATGCATTGATATATTTTCCTACCTCTCTGAAGTTTATAGTTGCAGTGCTTCTTCTGCCTCCTACATTATGAGTTCTATCCACTTGATTTGCTCATTTGCTTCGATCCTTGCCTTTCATTCTGGAGGTTTTGGGGACTATCTGGTGGGCCTGGTTCCCTGTTCACACCACCGAGACCCTACAGACTGGACTGAGATCCCATGTGTAGGCTGAGTTTGTCAACAGGAGGGACGTACTGCTGATCATAGGGGTAAAACAATTTTTTTCAGAAGGGCACCTCTAAAATTCTAGTTATTAGGTATAGTTTTTGTGGGGTTATTCAGTTCTTCTCTGGGAAAACCCTCTTGTCTCCTGCATGAGGAATGGCAAGGCTCCCTGTACAAGCTCTTGAACGAAGGCAGGAAAACAGGCTGGGACACCACAGGCCAGTGGGTGGGCAGATGTCGCCCCTTTCCTGTCCACAGCCGCATAGCTCCACCTGCCCTCAGCCTCGGAAGCTGGCTCCATCTCTTCATGCTCTGCTCTTCTGGGCTGGGGCGGAAAGGAACTGGCTTATCTGCCTGGAGAGGGGAGGATGGGTCTGGGTGCAGCCGACAGAAAATGGCTTCCTGTAAGAATGTCACCACCTGTGCCTCTGCCTCCTGCTGCATCCAGACTCCACGGTGCATGGAGCGCCCAGTCTGAGCCCCTCCCGGATGCCTGCCCCTCGGCACGCCGTGCAGAGCCCTGAGCAGGGCCAGTTCCACTCCTCGCCTGCGGCCAGACTTCAAACGTGTGGATACTCACCTGACCCATGCTCGGTGCCCTCCTCTTTGTCTCTGAGTTTCTACTCTCCTTTCCCTGGTTTCTTTATGTCCTTGTGAGGAGTTTAAAAACAGTGACAACAGCCTTGTGCATCCATCCTCCATGTTTAAATAAGAACATGCATTTACTACATGTGATTTTTCTGAACCCCTGAAACATTCTTCGAGCCCTATTAATAACATTAAAATTACTTGTTTGGGAAAGTAGCCCTTCCCCAGTGCTATTTATTTCACTCTGAAATTTCAGTTGACGCTGGCCGGCCTCTGAGCTGGGGGCTCTCGCTGTACCCTGCGACTTGCACTGCAGACACTGGCAGCAACAGGGTTTTCCCGCTAGGCAGTTTCTGGGCTTCTCTGGGCACCAACATACAACTGGCCAAATAGAAGGAGATAGCTGGCAGCCCCTCTCCTTGGCAATGCCTTCTGGTGCCCTCAGCACCCCATCATTCCGCACAGCCCACCATTAGGCAGTTCTGCAGAAAGGTACTGCTGGGAACTACAGGCCATGGCAGAGCGCACACCCTCCACAGAAGCAAATGGAGGGAAATGACAGGCGCTTACCAGGTAGTATGAATGACACGAGAGGCTGGACACGGAAGCCAGACAGCCTGCGAGTGACAGAGTGAGTCGTGGGTGTTGACCGTGGCCACACGGTTCCTTGCTATGTGTTCGTGGACTTGCCGGCCAGCCTGTCTCCTGATCTGCCCTTTCTATCCCCACAGCCACCGTGCGTGCGAGCACTGAATGAGCAAATGCACAAAGCGCTCACCTGCACCTCGGCACGTGGGAAGCACCTCCAGGAGTCAGCCTCCACCAGCCCACTGGGAGACCGAGGAGGGTCTCCTGCGGGCGGGGGCAGGAATCTGAACTGGACTCAGGTTGGAGTAAGGCTGCAAGCCCTTCACCCTCTCCCTACTGCAGCTTTAGAATTGAGGGGGTTCAGTTTTCAGCCCTCATGTCTAAGCACTGAGAGGTCAGACTACTTATTAAAGTGGAAACACACCTTCAGTAACTGTGAATGAGGAGAACCCACAATAACAAAGGCCTCCTTGTTGCACGAAAGGTGATTAACTACATGGAGAGCAGAACAGACCCTGAGCCCGGGGCTCTGCTGACTCGGCACCACATCTCAAGCTCTGAGTATTTATAAGATCAAGTGGTCTAAGAAGAATAAAACCATGTCTTTTATCTGAGAAAAGCTTTCTTCACACAGACTTCAACTACTTTCTTAATCCTTAAGCCTCTAATTAGAGTTCTAGGCCAAAAACTACGTTCAGACCCCATTTTCTCCACCCCTGGCTTAAAAAAAGAAATCAAGGCAGCTCGGTACCCAGGCTCTTTGCTCTGTTTTGTAATAACCTTTTTTTTTTGTATTTACCCACATCTTTCATCAAGTTACTTCAAATAGGATCTCATTAATCCTCAGCACTCCTGTGAGACCCTCAACCATTGTGATTATGCCAGATTTACAGAGGTAGAAACACAGGCACATGCATGCTTCTCCCGTGTTTACAGACACACGAGTGGGTGGTAACCGATTGTCATGCTACCGTTGCAGGCAAGCAGCCCCTTTGAGAACACAAGCAGCTGCTCAATTCTTGGAAAATTTCTGAAGAGTTGTTTAAACTGGAGAAGTACGAAGCGAGACAACCTCAAAGGCCCTCAGAAAATAAAACTGAAGAATGCCAGCTCCATAGAGTCCCTCTTTCCAAAGCACACTGCCTCCTACATGCGCCTTAACCGTGATAATATGATGGTCCTCGGGAAGAAGAGTTAAGACCATTCATACTCGGCAGAGGAACTCACCTGCCTGCCCACTTTCACTGGGAAGCCCTTTGCGATGTGCTGAGAGGGGCTGCCGTCTCTCCCAGCAGACCCCACTAATCCTAGGGAGTCTTCCCATGGACAGCGTGGGCTGATCCCACACTTGCTGGGCGCAGACCTCCTCCTACAGTCCAAGAGCACCAGGGCCCACCGTGCTCTGGGAACTCTGCTACATGCTGACATTTCAGAGGGAAAATGCATAGGAAACATAGCCGTAAGATGCTCCTACCTAACTTCCATTCTCCAGTTGTGAGTGTGTAGCCCAGCACCTGCTACATGGCAGGCACCATGGCGAGTATGTTTCTGTCCCCCTCAAAGCCTTATGTTGATGCCTGGGCCCCCACTGTGGCTCCACGTGGACACAGAGCCTCTAAGGAAGTGGCTATGGTTAAATAAGCATGAAGGGTGAAGCTCTGAGCTGATAGGATGCATGGCCTTTGCAGAGAGGACAAGAGGAGAGAGTGCTTTCCCTGTCTGCACAGGCAGCATGGAAGGGCCACGTGAGCGTGCAGTGGGAAGGGGTCAGCTGCAACCCAAGGCGAGTGCCTCTGCTGCCACCAGCCCTGCTCCACACTGACCACAGACCTCCAGCCTCCACATCCATGAGAAAATACGTTTCTGCAGACCAAACCACTGAGGCTGTGGTAGTTTGTTATGGCAGCCCCGGCAGACAACTCAGCAGGTATGACATAGCTGTTTGTAGAGTTCATTGTGGTCTGTTATCTTCTGGTCTCATTTCCACACCAGCCTTTGATGACTGCTCCTTGCCCAGGGGCTTAGCCGACTCAGGAGCTGCCAGTCCCCCATTCTGGTGTCCTTGGCACCCATCCTTGGTCTCCCTGGTGGGGGCACATGCCAGCTCCACAGCCCTAGCGTGCAGGATGCAGCAGTGTCGGCCCCGCTCTGGCTGGGCCTGGCAGGGAGCAGAGCTCAGCATTAGTCCTGCAGAGTCGGCTCATCAGTTGGTTTCATATTCCTGTGTGTCTACCTTTCAGGGACATCACTCTAGCTCCCCAAAGGCCTGCTGTACAGCAGGTTTGAGAACAGCATTCTTAAAGTCTTGTTTTCATGCTTTGGCATATCCAGCGGGCCGCCTGTGCCTCATCTTCCTCCTTCCTGAGGTCATGTCCAACCCGCAGGGACTCTGCCTATAGCAATGGGCAGTTGTCATACCCTTTGTATTCATTTTAATCCCATTAACCTGAACCCTCATCTTCACATTTGTGTTATGATAACCCAAGCATGCAGATAATTCATGTTATTGTCAATAACACGCACTGTTTAGTATGTTAACAGTCTGCGAAGCTGGTCTACTTGCATTATCTCATTGGATCTTTGTGTCAGCTGACTGAGCCGCTGGAACAAAATACTATGGATTGGGCAACCCAAACGGCAGATGTTCCCAGTGCTCTGGACGCCAGTGAGATCAGGGGGCCAGCCAGACCCATCTCTGGGGGGACAGAGCACGCTCAGAGTCCCCTTTAGCAAGGACTCTGTCAGAGCAGGGCTCCCCCGCTGTGACCTCACTTAGCTTGGATTACCTTCCTTGTCTAAACACAGCCTCACTAAGTCAGGCCTTCAACATCGGGATGTGAGGGGACACAGCCCAGCCCACAGCAATCTTGGACCCGCGGGCACACCATGAAACAAGGAATGCACAACAAAGAGAAACCAGAGAGGTGGCCCAGAACCCGTGTCACTCATCATGCCTCCCCCTTTCCTCCCAGCCCCCCCACCCCCGCCCCAGCTCCGCAGTGGACTGTGTGACACCGGAGACGCCATTTGTTCCCACCCATCTCACAGTCCTATCCCAGAGGGAGGAGGCAGGAGGGAGTCCTCCTGGCTGCCCCTTGAGGTCACGGTGGGTCACCACCACATGACTGTGGGATGGAGGGCAGCACCCAGCAGGGCCTGGGGTCTCCCACAGAGGTCAGTCATTCCAAAGCACCAAAATCTTGCCTGACACAAGACTGGAGACTGAAGGGGTCAGGGTGCAGAAGGGAGGGGACATGGCGCATTTCCCTGGCTTCTCTCTGGCTGTTTAGCAGGGTTCCTGCTGCTCTGAGGAACCCCAGCATATGGTGGGGTTAGAGAGGGGATGTCAGGGGACAGAATTAAAGTGTGAGGGTCGTCGTCTGTGAGGAAGCAGTGGAGGTGGCCCGTGTCTGAGGGCTCCTCAGCCTGGCTAGCACAAGGTCTGCCCACTGAAGACGCTCCCCTTCTGGTTTCCTACTTCATGCTTTCTCCCTGGAGTTGGGCAGCTGGGAATGTGGTTTCTGAGCTCATCCATACCCCCTCCAAGGTGTGTGCAATTGCAGTGCATCTTATGAATGTGTATGTTTAAGAAAAGACCAATTAAAGGAAATTCTGAAGCAAATGGGACAAACTGTTTGGTGCTGGAGGGTAGCTGAGCAGCTGCTGTGGAAGGTGACCTGTAAACCCTGTGCCGACTCTGGGCCCAAATGACTCCGGCATATACTGATGGCTGCAGAGTCAGTACGTGTCTGAATTTGACTCTTCTACGTCTACCATCAAGGAAACAAGAAAGGCAGATAATGAAAGACAAGACAAGGAAATTCATTGAGGAAAATATGTATTTCATATGCAATGGGAATAAAATGGAGAAAATAAGGACCAATCAAAGACACATTTTATTTTTTTTTTTTAAATGTCTGCCTGGAGAATACTGACATCTTTCGTGGCCTGACTCCAGGGTCACCAGCTCTGTGAAGTCTTCCGCACCCTCCTTCCTAGAAGGAACTGGTTACTATTTGTTTCTTTGCCTCTCTCCACCTAGAACAGACCCTATCCTAGTGTCTATGACATGCTGTGGATCTACTTATGACCTTGTGTCTATCCCCAGACCACATCCTTGGGGCAGGGCAGGATCCTGTCTATCTGTCTCTCAGACAGGAAGTATTCCTGACACAGGGTGGATGCTCTGAGTACGTGGCAAAGGGCAAGATTGTTGAGACCTCACTGTCCTGTGGAGAAGGCAGAGCCACCCCCTAACAGTGCTGTGCAAGTCAGGTGTTTCTTTGGGGTGCTCTCAGCAGCTCCCCCAGACGCCCCTGCCCCTCCAGCCCCCTTCTGAGACACCACCCCAGGCCATGGAGATGCAGGCCTTCTCTTACCCAAGGACTCTCTGACCCCAAATGCCTTCCTGCCTCTCATCTTCCATCCCAGAAATTAAATCTCTTTTCTTCCTTTAGGAAAAGGGATCATTTTTCATTTGAAAACATTGAAAAGACAGGAGCAGCTTAACCTGAGTAAGTCTCCAATTGGAGAAATTTCATGAAAAATAATGAAGGGCAAAGAATAGCAGACCTGGCAAATCAAAGCCCTGCCAGGGAGAGACTTGGAAGCATGACTTGGAATCACATTGCTCTTCTCCCCTGGCCTGGACACCCATATCAGACCCATTTTCAAGCCAAGAGTTTTGTTCAGTGTTCATAGCGTTCACCTTGCCGGGTCCTCCCCGAGGCGTCCGAACCCAGAGGGCAGAGCCTGGAGCCGAGCTGTGTGACGTGGCTGGCTGGGGCATTTTCCTTCTCCTGGGGACAACCAAAAGGGTTCTTTCGAAAAGTGACCCTCTCATCACATTTCCAGATCCCCAAAGATGTTGTAAATCAAAGACAAGTTAAGAAACCTGTATGAACAGAAGATTCCTAACTCCATTTAAGGGAGGTGAACCAATCTTATAAAATCCTTCCAGATAAACTCTCCTTGGTTAGACCTTTACCATCTTTGCTCACTGAATTTTGTTCTCAATGTCTAAGTCTTCTAAACTCCCATTAGCATTTTCAGTGGCATATGTTTCATTTCAGTGGTAAATGTATCAAAGTCACACTAACAACACTCCTACCTCCTGGTGATGCAGTGTCCCCGTGCTACACACCACAGGCGGGCCAGTGGCCTTCTGCCACAAACCTGCTGGCAACAACCTAAGGAGACAGCAGTTCCTAATTCCCCAGGGAAGCATCTCCATGTGTGTAAGTAGAGCCCTAGCAGAGGACACTGGCAGGAAAGGGCTAGAGAATCACGAATTCCATAGCCTGGGAAGAAACTCGGACCTTATTTTTCTCCACTGTCCACTTCTCGAATTTAGTTACAACTTTTCTGAAAATCATCACTTAATTACTACTTGACGACCTCCAGCGCAAGGACTGTCACTCAAGCTATTTTTCTCTATTGTTATGACTCCTGAGTTCCTAGGAGACTCATCCTTAAAGTTAGGCAAAGTCTAACAGCTGGTTAGACTGCTTGAGAAATCTGGGCAACCTGATGTCCTAATGTGTCTAGATTGTTTTTCAAAAATGGAGAGGGCATTTTCTGAGTCTTTTTCTTTTCATGTTTAGACAGAACTGCATCCTACTTTTCTTTGTTGTCCCCACAGTTCTGGGTACTGTGAAGTGGGTTCAGTAAACATGCAGCGAGTCAGCGAGAGAATGACTCAACGGCAGGCCGCTTAGTTGTGTCTCTGTGGTCTCAGGAGGTGGCAGGCAATGCCCAGGGCCCCAGACCCTGGGTCACTAGCCCTGCCTACTGCGATGAGAGGTCCCCAGAGCCAGGGGTGAGGTGCTGATCCCCTGGGGCCACTTGGGGGAGGGAGGGTCCCTCCTTGCTCACCACGGCTTGGACACCTGGGTCCCAAGAGTTAGAGCAGCTGCAAGGCCTGCCCTTTTGCACCTGCCTTGAGATCCAAGCTTCACACAGATGAGCAAACAAGGCACAAGAATCTCCTGCACTGGGCTGGAGTTTCAGGTGCAGGTGCCTGCAGGGTCGCCAAGTGGGCAGTGCATAAAAACTGTGGGGAGGGCAGAAGTCAGGGACACTCTTAATTAGGCAAGAATACAGAATAAGCCACCAGCCTCTGTGGGGGAGGACTAAATTCCAGCTCTTTACCTTACTTGCTGTGGGATTTTAAGCACATTATTTAACTTCCATATTTCACGTCTTAATTCCTACAACTATAAGGTACTGGGTATATATTAATATCACCGATGACACAGGACTGTTGTGAGGACTAAGTGCTGTGTACATTAATTAGAACAGTGCCCAGCACAGAGTAATATATCTATCTTGAGAGATACATTAATATATAGATATATTAATATAATTATACATAATAACAGCATATGGAGTAATTACATACACATAATCTGACGAAGCCACTCCCGCGTGCTGACCGCATCTGCAGGCACAGCCTGGCAGGGGCCATGCCCACAAGGGGCTGTCGGGAATCACTCTGACCTCCGTGGTCCACCTGATCAGAGTCGGACCGCACCCCTGCAGGGGAAGATTGCTGGGCTGAATGTCCAGCCCCAGCCGGGTCATGAACTGGCCGCTGGACCATGTCGGTGAGTTTGTTAGTGCCTCAGAGCCCTCAGGCGGCCTTACCAGCCTCAGAGGCAGTACAAGGGCAGAGCTCAGGGACTGACAGGGCACTATAATGGTGCCAATCATACAGATATCTGCCGATAAATACGAGGTCTGATGACCCATAAGTGCAGCCTTTCTCTTTTGCAGGCTCTTCACCACCAGAGCGTCTGGGAGTGACCAGTCATCATCCCAGGCTCTCTCTCTGCCCAGTAGGACATCACTATTGTTACTGCACTATTATTATTGTACTTTGACGATTCCCTGTGACTCCACTCCCAGGCCCACTACTTTTGATGCTTGATTTAGGCCTTCCCATCATTCTTTAATTTCAGTGCTGTAAGCCGTCAGAAAGCAAGATGAAGCCAGGAAGAACGACCTCGAGGACAGGTAGGCAGGGGCAGCGGTGAAGTCTGCCTGAGGCCCAGGGGTGGCACAGTGTGTGTGGGCGTCTGGGCCCCTTTCTCCCGGGCACCCCCACAGTCCAGCCTGCGCTGGATGCTTCCAAAGCCCAGACTCACCCCATCCTATCAGGAAATCACATATCCTTGATCACAGGCAAGGGTCCTTGGGACCAGACTGTGCCCTCTCCGCCTGTCAGACGTTGTTCCATCCCCTGGGTTTCCGTTTCAGAGCTCGTGGCCATGACTGCACCAACAGCCTACCATTGCAGTGAGGGAAGAAGCACCAGCTCCTCCCAACAGCTGTCTAATGAGGAGCCCTCCCCATTCTCGGTGTCCTGGACACCCTGTATCACTCTTAACCTCCCCATGGTCCATTTTTGCACAGTCCTTTCAAAATCTGACTTGCAGAAGCAAGCCCCATATTCTACAAGGTTATGACTCACACACCTATCTAAGGCCCAGGCACTCAGCTTCTGCTAAAGAAGCCTGGGTTTAGGCGGGTTGGTTCAACAGCCCTCGGGAAAGAGACTGCAGCAAGGTGACACGATACATGGGGCGAGTGTCCTTCTGAAATCCAGGTGGCTGACGATCGTCTCCCTTACACTTGTGGATTCCAGCACCAAATAAATAGCAAACAGTTACATTACACAGTGAGACAAATATAAGTGCATACGTCTGAGACTGGCCATGACTTGACACTGGCTCTGAACATCGATCCCAACTCCCAACGTAAATACGACCTAGGGTTTGGCTGGACATGTGAGAGAAGCTGCCCAGTGGGACCCAATCTAGGTGGCAGTCACGTGGGGCTCCAGGGCGCTCGCACTGTTCCCCAGCCCACCTGAAATGCCTGGGCTTCTTGCTGTCGGCATTCACCATTGTCGCAGAGCAGGACGGCCAGGGCATCCTGAGAAGAACTGATGTAAAGCAGGAGGCTGGGCGCCTGGGCTGTCACGAAGCTAACTGCAATGTTTTCCTTGGATAGAGCTGCATCTGCATACATCACTGAGGATGGGAGGCTTGCATTCTTGGTCACCGGGTATGGTTCTTGAAACATGTAAGTAACTGAAGTGCCAGCCTCAAATGCAGCAGAAACCTCTGCAAAACACAAGAGGGGAAAGTGCACCCTGAAACCTTCAGTGGGTCATTCAGGAGAGCTGTAACTGTGTATTGTTGGCAACCCATGGAGCTCTGTATGAGAGTTTGCACCTGAATTATAGGCTTCCCCCACTATGAAACTGCAGGAATCACATGCCTCCCATGATCATTTTGAAGCAGAAGATGATATTATTTTCAAATGACAAAGCATGGGGCTTGCAGAGGTTAAGTACCTTGCACAGCTGGTAAAAGAGCTCAGATTTGTATCTAGAAGTTCACATCCAGTTTAATATACATTTGCAGAATAACCACCATGGGACAGGCTGATTTCTTGAGATGCAAAGAGAAAATGTCCCTGCCTCCAGGATAGTACAGAGAATTTTACTACAGCCTTTTACTTTCCAAACTGCAGTCCTAACAGCTCTGTGTTTGCCTGGTGCGTTAGGACTGTGAGTGGTCCCTAAACTCCTGAGCACAGGACCCTTGGGGCCAGAAGCACTTCCCTGTGGTGTTAGGCAAAATGTGAGGACTCGTGGAAACAGAAGAGAGAATCTGTGGAAACATTAGGAAACATTTTGGTACTCAAGTTTTTAGAGGTCTAGGAATTGATACTCTTTTCCAAGAAAAAAAAAAAAGCCAAGACGGGCAAATTGGCCTTCCTATGGAGAGTAATAATGCTGTTAGGGCAAGAACAGATAGGGTTCTGCTGCCCCCAGGAAGACAGGTGGCACCTGCGAGCTGGTGCTGTTCGATCATCAGGAGCATACGCCTCACCCAGCCCACCTGGGTAATGTCTTCACTCCAGCTGTCATCATTTTAATTCCATGCCACTTAATCAGAGGCACTAGCTCGGAAGCCTCACTCGATCTCTCCCTGTCTGTGTGGTCCCAGGCAAGTGACAGGGCCTGTGGGGACCGTTTCCTCATCTGACAGATGGAGAGAAGACACTCGCCTCGGTAGTGCTTCCCTGTGGACAGATGAGAAGATGTGCACGCGGCACTTACGAGGGTTAGTCGCAAGTTTGAAATCACGCACTTTCCAGATTGGAGAATTTGCCCTGAACCCATCCCAATTTTCTTCACAAAATATATCTGTTTAATGATGCACATCTGTCCAAATACTAAGCTGTTCTCTTTCGCTCAAGGCTCACTTTCACCTTTATCTCTGTACAGTATCAGAGTAGGGGGAAAGCTTCTTCTGTCAGCAACATACTGAGAACCTCTGACATAAAGACCGGGCAGTAATCATGAGGCCGCTCTGCCAGTTCCTCTTTGTCCCGAAGAATATATGGAATGTTCCCAATTCCCTAGGAAATCCTCTATTGAGTTGGTGGCCCCCAGGACATAACCAAATGTGGCTTTAGCTCCCTAATTCCATTGCGAATTGGTTCCACTTTTGTGAAAATTCGGTAACAGCCTGTACCAATGCCAAAAAACTTAACATTGCATATTCATGCATATTGCTCAGCAGTTTGGGAATACCAGCTGCTTTCTACTAACATTTCAGAGAAAGTGTTCTACATTTATCATTCAGGTTCCAACATCAGAGCTCCTGATTACAGAGATATGCAGAGACTCCTGACCGAGGATTCCCGGTGATCGTCAGTTTGATTCAAGCACTTTCTACATGTGAATTTCCTTGCCACCTTCTGGTCCGCATTTTGAGCCACACTATCTCCCAGTTAACAGAATAATGGCTTTTATTTGAGGTTGGTGTGTGTTCAAATGTAACTACAGTTCAGAGCATTCTATTATGAATAGCACATTAGATATGGGCATATATATTATATTTTCTTCTTTATACTTTGGACAGGAAATTAAAATGAAAGGAATTTTTAAACTAGAAATGTCCAACAGAATTCCTGTCTTCCCTCCTCCCTTAGTCCCAGTTCTAATTATTTTTAATGCTTGGATGTTGTAAATTTCAAGAAGCTCAGTTCAGCAAAACACCTGCATTTGTTTATTCTCTCAATTTCTTATATTTTATAATTTAAGAGGTTAAGCTCACTGATGATATTTAAGGTCCCTGACTGATTTTTTTCAGAACATCCAAAACCACTGGGCTAAATGGGAGAAAACCCTTCGCATGGAGGTGATCTTGCAGAACCATGAAGCTACTGCAGGGCTGGGACCAGTACCAGCGGCGTCCCCTGAGGGCCTGCCTGGCAGAGGGGCTGGCTGGGTATAGTCTGAGGAGACAGGACACACATCAAAAATAATTCTAACAACCCAGTGGAAGAGCCCCAGGGTGTGATGTGTGAGCCACTGGGCAGCCATGTCTCCAGGTGCCCAAGGAGCCAGAGAACACCCGGTGGAGGGCTTGGCTGGGCCTCCCACCAGCAGGAAGGAGGAGGCGTTGCTAAGAAACACGGTGACACTGCAGGGGTGCATGTCTCAGCCTCCAGCCTCCTCGCACATGCCACCAAGCCGCAGGCTATTCAAGGGAAGGCAGAAATGAAGTCGGTCTTGTGGTGGGCAGGACGACTGGAAGAAGTTATGTCAAATCATGGGATGTAGGAGGGACGCAGTAAACAGAGCTGGTCTTAATAGTAACAGTATAATTATATTTAGAATTAGAGTAAGGGTTTAGACAGGCCTGGGTGATGAGGATACTGGCTGCCTATAATCAGACAGGATGTTATTAATTCAGAAAAACATCCATCAAAACTAAATGGAACAATTGGAAATTTGAATGCTGAGTGGACATTTTATAATAGTTTAAGAATGGTTATTAAAATCTTCTTAGAGTGTTATTCCTGGGGTATGTGTTTTTAGTGACTCTATCTTTTACCAATATATATTGAAATATTTATAGGTAAAATGTTGTGATATTTCAAATTTACTTCAAAGTAATAAAGGAGAGGAGAGGGTTACTGTCAATGTATCGTGAGTGCCATAAGCTGATAATTTTTGAAGCTAAACAGTAGATCCATGGGCTTCTGAGGTCCTTCTGTCTCCCACAGCACATGATTGAATTTTCTGTAGTAAAAAGTGAAATACATACACACACACATATGTGTGTGTGTGTGTGTGTGTGTGTGTGTGTGTGTGTGTGTGTGTGTGTGTGTGTTAGTTGGCAGGAAGAAAATATTACAGAGTTTTTGACAGGATTTGGCAATTGGCAAAGAGTACTTAAATATACAATATATCTTTTTCACAGATATTTCATTGCTAAGAAAATAAACAATGCATGTGTCTATCACCACATTACTTGGATGCAAAATTTGGGCTAATCTAAAATTCCAAAGGAATAATTAGAGCAATCATGGTAACGGGCGTATGTCCCTAATCCTTGGCAGACATTCTCCCAAGGTCTTTGTGAAGTGCTCACTGGATGCCCACCATAATCCTTTTGTGAAATACTCCTGAATTCAAGTTTTATAGACAAGAAAATGAAGGAATCATGAGGCTTAGTTACATAATCAGTGTCACACGCTAGAGACTATGGGTGAGCCAGGGTCTGAACTCAGGCCGAGTCCCACCACCCTACCAAGCTGAAGTGTTCTGGTGATAGAATGGGTTAAATAGTAGGCAACTCCACCAGATGGAATATATTGCAAACATTACAACTGGTGAGTTAAATAGGAATGTCTATGCATTGAAATAAAGACAATTCAGGTTATGAGATGTAGCCAACAGAATTACCTCAACTCTACTAAATGGAAAGAAAAGAGGAAGAAGGAAATCAGATTTTCTTTTTAATGCTTGTTATTGAGTAATTGGATTGCGTTTTTACTTTTCTAGACTTCCAATTGTATTTCCAAATATAATTCCAAATTGATTATCTAATGTTTAATTAAAAAGTAATTTAAAAGCTAACACCATGACAGTCCTACCCAGATTCTTTGTATAATGGTGAAGGTGGAAGTGGGCTAAAGACAAATGGTGTTGGGGTAGTGGATGTCCACCTGCACAAGAATGAAGCTGGTCCCCTACCTCATACCATACACAACAATTACCTCAAAATGGCTTAAAACTAAATGTAAGGGCTAAAACTACAAAACTCTTAGAAGAGAACATTGGCAATAAATATTCATGACCTTTGGCTAGGCAAGATTTCTTAGACCTAACACCAAAAGCAGGACAGAAAGAATCAGTAGGAGATAAGACATCACCAAAAGTGAACACTTTAGTGTTTCAAAAGATACTACAAGAAAGTGAAAAGGACAGAAAATATTTACAAAGCATATATCTAATATGGGAATTATATTCAGAATATGCAAAGAATTCCTACAATGGAACAACAAAAAGAAAAAAAATAACTCAACCAAAAAAATGGGTAAATATTGAGATAGGCATTTCACCAAAGAAGGCATATGAACTGCCAACAGGTACATGAAAATACGTGCAAGGCCCTTAGTCATCAGGGAAGTAGAAGCCCAGAGTGCACACCCACGGGAAGATGGGTCGGGGAGACAGAGAACAAGTACCGGTGGCCATGTGGGGAAGCTGGAATCCTCCTGCTTTGCTGGCTAGGATGTAAAATGAGCAGCCACTTGGAAAGCAATTTGCTAGTTTCCTCCAAAAGTAAACACACAGGTACCGCTCAACCCGGCAGTCCGGCTCCCAGGAGTACACCCAGGGGAACAGAAGACACAGGTACTCACAAAAACACGCACAAGAGTGTTGGAATTATTCATAAAAACCAGAGGATTGATCCCAGTGTCCATCAACAGATGAATGAACAAACAAAATATATGGCATCCACACAATGGAATAATCTTCAGAAATACAAAGGAATAAATTATGAAAAATGCTACCTTGAAAACTTTATGCAAAGTGAAAGAAACCAGACACAAAAGACCACATAGTATATGACTTGATGCATATGACATGTCCTCAGGGGCAAACCCACAGTGAGAGGAAGTAGATTGGTGGTTTCCAGGGACTGGGGGAGAGGGGCGAATGGGGAGCCGCTGTTGATGGGCATGAGATTTCTTTTGGGTATGAGGAAAATACTCTGAAATTAGTGGTGATGGTTGTGCATCTATATTTATATGCTAAAAACCACTGACCTGTACATTTTAACAGGGTGGATTTTATGGTATATAAATTACATTTCAATAATAAAACAAACAGGAAACACAAAACAACAAAAAATACCTATTTGAATCCTATCACTATATTCCTATACAGACTGGAATTAGGGTCCTAAGGGGAAAAAGGAACCAGACAGTTGCTGGATGGATCTCCAAGCCTGACATTTATTAGCAAGTCCCTAAGCCTCTGTGAATGTCAGTGTTTTCACATGTTAAATGCAGATATTAATATTTTCCCTACTATGCTGGGGGTAGGGGTTATTTGATGCAGTCAACAATTACTAGCTAATTTTGTGATCATTATTCCTTTGTACCATAATCAAAAGAATGTGGATCACCGCTGGGCCGTGGTTCTGGCCCAGGCACTGGTAACGGGCGTATGTCCCTAATCCCACTCCAGATGTTTCCGGTACCTGCACACCCTCAAGCACTCATGCCATAGCAAGTTAACAGGGAAGATTGCCCCCCACCAGAGAGCATGCCTGTCCAGGGCCGGCCTGTGGCTAAGGTCTCCCACTGTGCTCCCAAAGTATGTTTCCCAGCAGCAGCTGGCATGGCCAGAGACCTGGTTAACAGGTTCATCTTAGACTCTCTGTAGCTGCTGAATACAAAGAGAATGATGTCCTAGGGGTCGGAGGAAGAGGGAGAAGTTTGGAAACTGAATCATGAAGCAAGCTGAAAAGGCTAAGCACATATTTGTCTGTGTCACATATGGATCAAAATAAAAAGTGGGGAGAGGGCACAGAGGATACTTCAACACAGCAATCAGACGACATGGCGGCAGGGACAGAAGATAATTCATAGGGGTTGGTGCGGAGAAAGGAGCCAGGGAAAAATTAGGCTAAACTTACAACAACATGATCTATGAGATGTCTGAATCATGTCCCTGGAGAAATGCAGAGGTCCAATGTTCTTTTTTTGTTTTTGTTCTTCCCAAACAGAAGAGCTGGGTATACATCCTGCAAAACAATGCTAGCGTCCTTCAGTGAGGGGCCTGGTTGGGTTTATTTCTGCATTTGCCCCTCCTGGGTTGTGGGACCAGACTAAGGGCGGCATTTAATGTTTTCAGGGCAAGTTATTCAGACCTCCCCATGTGAAAATCAAGTCGTGCTTTGCTGGTCTTAGCTCATTGTGAGAGCCTACTGGGGTGGCGCGACTTTATTTTGAGCTTCCACATGGGGACCAACATACAACTGGCCCTAGAATTTGTGCAGCTTCCTTCCAAGAAGCACAATGCTTCTCCACAATAAGCAGCAAGTGATTCAGTCTAACTGGGGAGACCAGCATGAATGAACAAAGAGCTTCGATTACGTGCCCTTCAAGGCGAACATTTTTTGGGGGGCTCTTTTTTCCCCAGTGCTTTAAAGTTCCAATGGTAACATGGACTAAACAAAGCATCTAGGAGAGGTGTTAGGTAATGTGTTTTAGTGGACTGAGAAGAGTTATGTATAACTGCCATCATTGTTTGTATGTAAATGGTGTTCCAAAGTGATAAAAACATTTTGATAGTTTAATGCTGCTTTTGAAATACCGTTTACATTCTTTGGTCAACAAACATTTTTTTTTAATCAACAAAGTAAACTTAAAAATTCTGCAAAGGTCAGGTGAGAAATTGGGGATCAACAGAGGTGAGGCTTAGAACCTCACCACTCCTGTTTTGAGAGAAATCTTCTGCATCCGTGGATGTTTTATTGCCCTTGTCTAGCTTGGATTAACACATAGTCTACAGGCACACACCTGATCATCTACATTTGCTCTCTTACAACACTGAACTATGTTTTCTACCTTTATCTTGCATCTACCTACCACTTCAGCATTTTATTTAAAATAATAATAATAATAATAATAATAATAATAATAATAAAGGGAGAAATGTGGGATTTACATATAAATCAAGTATAAAAATCAAACGAATATTCATATTTGACCTGATTGTTTATAGTTCATAATGCGTGATCAAAACCAAAGTTTCTGTGATGAATGCCCTTGTACTGTTCACCATGTAAGAACTTATTCATTATGTAAGAATTTGTTCACCATGTAAGAACTTGTTCATTATGCTTTAGAAGATTGGAGACTGACGAGAACTAGGCTGGGGGTTGATTAATGATTGTGCATTGAGCATTGACTCCCCAATACAGAATTTTATTGTTGTCAACAACCATTTGATCAATAAATATGAGAGATGCAAAAAAAAAAATTCTGCAAAGGTTGATACTGGACCTCATCTTTGCCCTTTTATTTGAGAAACACTAAGTATTTATACTGAATGATGAAATTTTATAGTTTACAGAGTCATCATGAAATTATCTAGAGAATTCACACCATGACTATCACTCCTGGCCCAAGGCAGATACCCTCAGGATCAGCTTTGGTCAAGGCAACAAAGTCATACGGTCAGGAGGGCTGTGGAAAGACACTGGGGCAGGAATTTTGGCTCTTTGTTCTATCCCTTTCCAGCCCCCCATGACCTGAAGTGAATCGCTGAGCAGGGCTTTTAAATCTTCCAACCCCACCTGTGTCACCTGCAGAACCGATTTTACTAGATGCTTGATATGTGTCACTAACTTAACTACATACTCCCTACCAAAAAGGATTTAAGGTGGCTTATGTATCTCTAAGGCCCCTCCAGGGCTGTAGTCTTGGCTCTGTGATTGCTCTTGTGGACTGAGTCATGGAACTGGAAATATAAGATCAACCCTCACTGCCTGGCTGACAGAAATGAGTCCACTCTCCCAGTGGGCAGCTGGCTTCTGGCACTAGGATGGCATCCTGTTACCCTCCATCCAGCTCAGCGGCAGTGCCATGCCCAACAACTGTGATGAGTATCTGTCATCCTGGCCGGGAGCTCTGCCCGTCTCACCCAGGAGACTGAGGGAGGTGATGCATCATGGGACTAAGGGCACAGCCTGACCGTGGCTTGCAGGTGCCACACGACAGCACGTGTGGAAACCATAGCGCCTATTGTACCTGTGTTGTAGAAGGGCCCTTCATAGGACGAGTTGGTGCAACCGCAGAAGTACCCACTGAGCTTCTCCACGCACTTGCCCCGTTGTGGCAGGTGTGGCCATAACTGCTGCAGTGGCCTGGGCATCCTGGCCGCACGCTGGGTGTGACCTTTGCCCTCTCCTCCTCCAGGTCCAGTTTCTGCCCATTCAAGTGCAGGGAGTGTATGCCTCCTAGGAAGCCTTTCTGTCTTCATGATGTTCCCCCTGAAAAATACAAGGAATACACATCAGGTCTCACAGGGTTCGATGCCGTTAGTTCAACATTGACATTGTTAACAGCTAATTAGTGTCCTGTTGTCATGCTGTATTGAACTTCTCTATTAAAGTTCCCAGTAAGAATTAGGAATTCAGGGGGCCTGGAAAGAGTATGTCTTTCTAGGCTGGGAAACCCCCTCTTCATCCTGCTACTGAAAAAATAATAAAAGACTATCTAGTTCATGCAAAATCCTGAACTTTACATGGTTAAGAATGAAACTTCAGATGGCCATGTTCCTTGCAAATGAGATAAAATATGCTCTTGCACAGTCTGTCACAGACTTTTTGGTAGTGGAACACACATGCAGATTGTCCCTCATGGCAAAGTCAGAAGCAAGCTATTCGGGGCACCAAGTTAGGAAACTGCGATAAGTTTTGTAAAGCTCATGGAACACAGAGCGGTGTGCTGTGCAGAGGGCGGACCTCACGGCCAGAGAGCAGGGAGTCAAGCTCTGTGTCACTGGCTGATTAGCCACATTGGCCACCACATCCCCAAGCCTCAGCTACTCGAGATGTAAAATAAGAATGAGTCTATTTTGTGTGTTTATGCTACAGATTTGGTTAGACCGTGACTACAGTGCATGCTCAACCATCGCTCGACACGTCCCTTCTCCTGAGCCCTCCCAACGGCTGGGACCAGAGGTTGTCAATGTAGCTGTGCAGATTAATTGCTCCAGATGTTTATTTAGAAGGGAAGGTTCTCCTTCTGGAGCACAGAATAGGACTGTAACCCAACTTTCTGCGCAGGGCACACCTTGAAGTTTCCAGAGAGATTCACAAAGCCCATAGCAAATTATTCAAGAACAGAGGAGGCTCGAAGCCATAACTGTTAGAAAGCCAGGACCCCACCAGGTTAGCCCTTTGGTAAAATGATGTGTACTGAGAAATGACAGCCAAGAAATTAAGCCGAATCCCATCTTCAGATATTTACTGGGTTCTGGGAATGCTGAGTAATCCAGAGAAGACAGGTCCAGCCTGCCTTTAAGTTCTATTCCAAATCCAACGGTGTGGGCTCAGGTCCACATTCCTGAAGAACTGAGGGACACACTGTGGTCCTGAAGGCTGCAAAGGGCACCCCTGGAGAGGAGATGTGCAGGAAGATGTCTGGAGCAGGACCCTCTTGTCATTTGTCATCTCCTTCCTCAGGCCTTTCTTAGCCTCAGTCATTTCTAGCTCATCAGCCTGAAACTTTATTAAATCCTGGTCTAGAAAACTACCAGATAAAAATACACTCCTAGCAAGGTGGGAACAGATGAGAATTCCGAAGGATTTATATGAGACTGGGAGTCTCCATGTTAAACAGGAAACTAAATCTAAGTTAAAGATAAAAATAGGCAAACAAAAGATTTCCGGCATCAGTCACCCTAGCAACGTGGACAAGGAAATAATTGGAAATGGGGATGGTGAGGGTATAGGGTGGATATTCGGGGGTCAGGAGGTATTTCATCTTCCCTGAATCATACCAGGTCATTGGACCTGTACATATATGTATAACAGTTACTGTCTGCACCAAAAAAATGAGAAAGGACATTCCTAAAGAATTAATCGAATCCCTTATTCTAAAGTAATGCTAAAATACCACTGAATTTTCTGTTCTGATAAGTGATACCCAAGCAGGCCAGGAGGTCAAACCCAAATTATATCCTCCTGTCTGTCTCAGTTTTGGTGAGTATATCTCCTTTTAACCACAAGATAAATCAACTACAAATACAAGCAGATCATAAAGTAAGGTTCATTATTTCTTTTCCAGAGACTGTGTAGAATAAAGAGGGGAGGATTTATGGAGTCAAATGTTTTTTCAAATATTTTTTCCCTTATTTTTCAGTCTTTCCCTGTGGTAGATTTGAATAACTCTTCATATATCTTGTTAGTGGCATTTTTCTTCCAGCAGATGTGGAAAATGCAAACTCTGCTGCACATTTTCTCACAGGTGACAGTCAACACGTTTAGAAAAGGAGCAGAAGGTGGCAGGGGCATTTTCTCTGGCAGCAATGTACCCCTTGAGGTCTGAGACATTTAAAGTACAGTGAGAATGACCCAAAACTAGGGGAGCCTTTCAATCCCAACGCTGACAAAACACCGTGACACAACGAACTATGAACTAAACTGCACAATGAATTATATTTCAGTTTTCACCAGGCTGTTTTTTATTCTTTACAAAGGAGAAATTAGAGGTCCAGCTCCTTTTCCTTTATGGAGAGGTAGCATGTGACTGAGGCTAGAATAATCTGAAAAGGTGCCCCTGGCGCCCACACTCACACCTGGTCTCTACTTCCTGACGCTACCTACTACTTGTAGTTGGAGGCATGACTCTTTGTCTGAAACTTGAATTCTGCAGAGCAGGGCAGCCACAGCCTTCCCTCCCCCTGGCTCACACCCCCTCTCCCTGGCCTGCCCAGCCTGGGCATTTGCTTTCTGGGGTGTCTCTGCTTCCTCCCCACACCCAGAGGTGAGGTCAAAGTGCAACCCCCTCAGGCCTCCTTGGAGCCCTCAGCAACCCTGTAAACCATCTTCTACCCTGACTTCTCGTCATGTGCCACTTTGCAATCAGAAAACCAACTGAGTGTGAACATTTGATTCTGTCCTTCCTGTTTAATGTCCTGGAGTGACTAGTCCTTGTCTGGAGCAGTGAGCTCAGCTCTCTCAGCAGAGCTGACGGAGCGTGACAGATCTGGCCTCCTCCCACACTCTCTGCTCTGACCTCAGTGCCCCAGGCACCCTGAACTAATGGCCCCACCAGGCCCCAGGTCAGCTTTGGCTTTGGGCTCTTCCTGTGCCCCACTTAGGTGGGGTGTTGTCTTCCCCCAGCCCTCCACTGCTCACGCCGCTGTCCTGCATGGCAGAGCTCAGCCTCAGCTGCACCAGGGTCAGCTGGGGTGACAGGTGTGCGCTGTGCTTGGCCACAACCCCAGCAGGACCACTTAACCAGTGGACATGGCCTTCCTGTGACTTTGCAACTGCTGCTCTAAAAGAATGGCTTTTCTCCTTACTTGTCTGCATCTCGTCCAGAGTTCACTGTAAGGCTGGAAAAGCAACAACAGAAATGTAACATTATTCTTAGAGCAACTGGAAGTCATGTTTTTTGAGGCTCCTACTTAATCTGCAAGCTGCTTGAAAATCAGAACTGTACCGCTAATTCTAAAAAAATATATTGGTATGCCGAAACTTGCTCATTCTGCATTGAATACTCAGCGGGAAAGAAGGTGTCGTTCATATTACTCATGTTGCACAATGAGGAAGCAGCGTCAGAAAGATTGCTTCTCCAAAGCTGAGAATCAGACACAGCGAGGAGTCAGGCTGGGATCTCTTGGCCTTCCAAGCGTGCACACCTTCAGAGCCCTAAAATCTTAAAACAAATGATCTGACGACACAGCACCGTCGGCAGGGATGTTCCACCTCCTTCCTCTGGTTTCAGATGGTTTCTCCCTCCAGGCGACGTGCACGTGTGCGTTTATCCTCTCAGCTCCCCATCACTCTTCCTGACAACTCACACCACTAGTCGGCTCGCCCAGCCAGAAGCAACTCTGCATGAAGCTCTTCAGCTGGCCCTTGGCATCCAGCATGTTTATGATGATGATGTTTCCTTGGACTGAGTATGAATCAACTCTTAAAAACATCACTATCATCATTCTGTGCCCCTCATAGAAAACCTCCACGTGTCAGCTCGACACACGCTCATTGCTTCCAGAGAACATCTCAGTTCCTTGGGCCCTTCTTGAGCGCATGTGCAAGAGCCCGTATTTCTCTCCTGTGGGCCTGCCTGCCTTCCTGGCCACACGCAAGCCAAACTTTTACGTGGAGGGCCCTTTCCCTGGAAAACACTGAATGTGCCACCTCAGGCCACTGTTGCACAGAAACGAGCAGTGTGACTTCCTTTCTTCCCTCCCCTCCCCTCCCTTGTCTTCCTTTTCCTTCCCTTCCCTCCCCTTCTCTCCTCCCTCCCTCCCTCCCTTCCTCTTTTTTTCTTTCTTTCTGTTGCTTGCCTATTGCTCCTCATTTAACAGTCAGTAACTGCTTTCTACATGAACTACTTTGTCTGAAGTCTTCAGCCAGCTGAAGTACAGGCATATTTACCACCTAGATTTCCAAATCTGAAGTGGCAGCAGGCTTGGCATGTATATGAGGGATAAAGACACACACCCTCACCATCCGTTACCTTCTGTTTTTGCCTGGCCTCTCTGACCGGAAGAGTCTTTAACCAGAAGGAAATTCTAGTGGAAACTTCGGTTCAAAATGTGATTTCCTTAAGGACAAAGTACGCATCTGGTGAGTGTTGCCATACAGAGTGATTTCTTACTCATGAATCAACAAACACACAATGTCTGACAACACAGATGACACTCATGGGATGTTTAAGAGGCAAAGTGATGACAGCGATAGTCAGTGTGAGCCAGGAGCTTCCTGCGTAGAAGCCACCTTCCATGCACGGTGCTTCCCGGGCGCTCCCTCCCGCCAAAGGTCCAGGGGATGGGACAAAACTGCGTGATGACCAAACAGCCTTAAAGGGCAAAAGACAAACTCCTGTGAAGGAGGAGAGACTGTGGCGCCTGCCAGAGCAACTGGGTGAGAAATACAGCTGAGCCGCAGGTCCTTTCTGGCATCAGGAGAAGACCTGGCACCTTCCAGGCTGGCTGCCTTGCCAGCTTGCTGCCCAGTGGGAGGGGTGCCAGCGTCTCCTGGGCACTGGGATCCTGACAGACACTCTGATTAGTTTTCCTCAGGGTGGCCCTGCTGAGCAAAGGTATTGCCCAGCAGCTAACCCACAGACTCATTCAAAGAAACAACCAGATAAAGTAAAAGCCTCTAATTATAAGCTTTAAAGAATTTTCCTTAACAGTCGACATGACCCAGAGTGATTTTACGGATGAACGCAGGAGACCCTGAACTGTAAGAAGCGCCTACAGTTCACTAAAAGGAAACATCCGTGGTAGGTCAGGGCTGGCCAGATCTCACAGTCCAGTCTATTAGTGCCCTCACGACGTCGGGATGCATTTATGCCACAGCCACTAGGCGGCTGTTCTTATTCTGAGCTTTCTTCCTGCAACTGATGGCTGCAGTGTGACTAGGGACACATAGTCAAATGTGAGAAGCAACTCTTGTCAGAAAAATTACCTACAACTTGGAAACAAAGCAGGAAAATAGAAGGATAATTTTTCCATTAAAGATGAAAACAATTTATAACTCTAAAGATGGCCTGTTGAACAGCAGTTTTGTGTTTAACCTGACAACTGAATCCTTACATTTTCATTGTTGTTAAGTTGCCTCTACACACCTAGTTTTCAGATGCTCTCTGGCCTGGTTGTAACATCTTACAGACGCCCTCATTAATTAACAAGTTATATAAAATCTTTAACACATGTTCATTTTCTGTTTGCCTGAGACTCATGATCTTGCCTTTTTGAATATTATATTTGAATATATAGACTGTATCAATTAAAACAGTGTTTCTTATTATTAGAAAGTATAAAACTGTGATGGAAAGTTCTTGATTCCATATGCACCATTACAGAGACAATAATAATAATAATAACAGTAAAAATAGAAGTGTTTAGTCCTTTGTAAACATTAAGCTGCAGCAAGCTGGACACATTATCCTCTACATTTTCCTGCTGGGAACGCCAGGTGCCCACGGAGCTTAAAGGGCCTTCAGGACGAAGAGGAAGGAAGCGACGTGACATTGCAGAAAAGGAAGGAGGTGAAAAATGAGAGTGAGCACACAAGGCACAAAAAATGATGGATCCAGAGGGAACACGAAGGCAGCGGCTCTGGAGGGGAGGGGAGCTCGGAGGGCCGGGGACTCCAGCCTACCGAGGGGCTGTGAGAAGGAACGGATGCTCGCACGCATGGGGTCCTCGGTCCCCGTCTGCACCTGACTCCCGGAGCCGCTTCCTACCCAGGCCTGCGTGGCGAGCCCTCCCGGGCCTGCGCCGGCCTGGCCAGCGGGCAGCGGCCTCCCCCTGAGCCGCCCCAGCCCGCGTGCAGTTGCCAGTCCAGCAAAATGGTGCAGGCTGGGCTGTGAGGGGCCCACTCCCGGCCTTAGGGAGACTCCGGCCGAGGAAGAAGGGGACGTCAGGCGGAATGAAGGCGGCGTCTTACCCGAGAACAGCACTTCAGTCAGGAAGGCATGGGAGACCTATTGGCCTTTGCCACGGCTTCGTCCCAGCCGCAGGCAGAGGGAGGGCCAGGAAGGGAGAGCACTGGGCGCGCAGGGGGCACCACGCGGCGGGGACGGGGCGGGCGGCCTCCGTGGGTGCCCTGGCGCTGGCGGGCGTGCGGCCCCCTCCCCGGGGAGGGCCCTCTCCTGCCTGGGCAAGGCCATCACTGCCAGGCCTCCTCCTCCATCCCGCGTAAAGGAAGCCCACCGTCCTGAGCCGGAGCCGGGGGCTGATTGGGGCGGGCGCTGAGTCCGCAGGGACAGCTCGTTAGCAAGCCCGGGGTGCCGTGCGCCGCCCGGAACTGTGGTGGGGGAACCTCTGCCTCTGGAGATGCGTCCGCGGCACCTCCGGCATCCGATGTGCCGCCGTGGGGGGCCGCTTCTCTGACTTGTGTAAAAGGACAGCGTCCAGGGTGAGGCCGGATGCCTCCCCTGAGAGCTATTGCAGCAGGTGACTGTGTTTGTGAATGTCAAATATCACAAATTTCTAGGGGAGGGAGTGCCTCGTTATCCCACCAAGCCAGAAACACAATCTCCCATTTGAAAGGATCTTTTGCTTGCAACTCCACTCTAATAACCCCTAGGAATTTCCAGTTGGGAGGAGAAACGTCCTCTGCCATAGTCAACTTTCAACTGATTTGGGAGGCACTGAGTATGAAGCCCAAGGGCAGACGGAAAATCTGAGGCCCAGAAAAGGTAAAGGACATGACTTGGACTATGAATTATCTGGTAAGGGAAGGGCCAGTGTTTGGAGCTCTGCATTTTATCAGCTTTCATTAACTGACTGGACATTTATTGAACACTAAATACACCAGAGAACCTACAACGGGCATCTGGACTAAAGATATTCGAGGCTATGTGTGCCCACTAGGAAACCAGTGGAGGGGCCGAGAGGCATGATCAGGGGGTTACCATTCAGCACGATGGGCCTCCTCACAAGGGCGGAGGGTTGGGCTGGGGGAACAAACGCCCCTGTAGAAACACAGCTCATCTGAACGAGCAAAAGGCTGTATCCTCAAGGAACATGGTCTGCCAGGCTGGGGTTCCCATCCTAGTTAGTGGGAGAGGACCCCCGGAAGGGGCTGAGCCCGAACAGGGCAGACCCAACTCCAAGGAACTCCACTGACTTTACAGAGAGTCCTGGAGGAGAAGGTGGGAGAAGAGGAGGCATTCTTCTACGGCTACTCCTCAGGAGGGAGGAAGAAGAAATTTCATTTAAGAAAGTTACTTTGATTTCAAAAAAGTGTGTGTGTGCGTGTGCACGTGTGTATGTTGTAAAACAACCCACCTGATTTGGCCTCAGGTTGTGGTTCCCCAGAAAGCAGGCTACGGGATGGAGTTAAAGGGCAGGAGGTTTGGAGAGGGAGCCTTGGGAATGCACCCCGAGATGGGAGGAGGGAAGAAGGCGGAGAGAGGAGGGTGGGCTGGGCGCAGGCTAGACCACAGGCTGTGCAGCCCATGGGAGTACGGGGAGCCAGGACCACTACCTGAGCTGGGCCCAAATGCCGGCCCGCATGCCCTGGGTTCTGCTGGCACTGCATGCGACCCCTGGGGAGGGTCTGGCTGTGAGGCACTGCTCTGTCCAGGGGGGCAGAGAGCCTCCTACAGACTCTCCAGTGGCAGGGCGACAAGTCTGTCTGGAGAGGGGACCCTGGTCAGCAATCCCACAATCTGTCACAGGTTCCCAAGCCTCCATACACCAAGGCAGCCCCTGATCCTTTAGCCTCAGTTGTGGACTAAGAAGCAGGGAGCTGAATTAACATAGCACTTCTCTCCTCTTCTACAACCCCTCTTCCCTCCTCAAGAGGCTCTGCAGCCAAATCCCTGTCCCCTGGATCAGAGGAACGTGGTGACAAAATGAGAGCAGAGTGCCAATCTGCCAGTCACACTTGGCCGAGAATTTTCATCATATCCCTTCTCCCCCGTCCCTCTGCTCAAGAGCTTTCTCACCTCCTCCCTGAATACCCCTGGTGACTCTGCCCTGAATCCCTGGGGAAATGGAAACAGGTGCGGCGGGCTTCAGGTAAGCTCCCGGCATCACCCTGCCCCTTGGGTGCTCTGCTTTCCAGCCTGGAGTTTGATCCCGCTTGTCCTGGCCACATGGGCGCGAGGGCCTCTTGCCTTTGGAAAAGGTGCAACTTCCCACTCCTCAGACTGGATCCTTCAGCACCCACAGAGCACTGTTTTATTTTTCAAAAATATCTGGCTTGTATTTCTTTTTATAATTGTCACTCCAGCTGTACATAAACAGTTCTGTCCTAGTTTTTTATTTCTTTCCTGAGTTATAAATTCAGGTGACTGGCAGTGCCAGAGGAGTCAGAATGGCTGCCTCTAATGCTGAGGATCTGAGTGGTCTATGCCCCTGGGCTGCAGGAAAAATTCGGTGCTATATGGCATCTTCCTTTAAAAAAAGACAGTATGATTCATGGTAGGTTTTGCCAAGGGCAAGCAATAAATAAATAACAACAAGAAAACTGCATTTTTCCTTCAGTTGCTCATTATCAATTCAATGGTGGACTGGGTATATGGTGCACTGAGCTTCAGCTAAAACAGAAGAAGTAGCCTATAAAGACTTCAAAAGAAAGTTTCTGGAATATTAGGAGGCAGAAAACACTAAACGGACTATTGAGATTGGGTTAAATATATTCAATTCTCAACCTGCTCAAGAAGAGATACCATTTTGCAAAAGGGATCATTTAATCATTTACTTCTCTCAAAATCAAACAGAACCAATGTTCTTTCAAAATACTTTTAAGCTGTAACAGTTAGATTTTGTGGAGCATTGGTGCTGTGGAAGAGCAATCCACGAGGAACCAGGTGGTCTGCACTGTTTTCTTCATTGCAGAGCAGCTATTGAGTGACTACCAGGTGCCGCTCTGGGTACTTGGTACGAGGCATAAATCAAAGCCCCATGGAACTTGCCTTCTAGCATTGTGAGGTCTCTCCCCAGTTTCTCAAACTAATCAGGGCAATTAGTCTTATTTAACTATTATGGGACTTCAGAAATCAAAACAAAACAAAAGAAAAGGAAGTACAGTAACACAAAAATGAGACTCACGGTCCCACCTCTTTACAAAATGTGCACTCTGTAATCGCAGCACATTTGTAAAGACGTGATGTCAGATTTGGGGGGAATGAGACATATTCCTTGCTGTTACATTCACATTGGGCATGTAGATAAGGGTGATTGTCATTCCTAATATACACCTGGAGACAGGAGATCCTCAAGTCAGGCACGATCAGTTACTACTCTTCATTTTTACTCTGCAGATAAAGACCATGAGGTCACTTAGGTTAGCAGTTTTCCTGGCAAGGACCCATGGCTTCTTGGCAGTTAACTCTGGACACGCACACCCAGGTCCCTTCGTTTCACTTCTGGCAATGGGTGCTGGTTCTTGGATTTCTCTTGCTCATTCTCCTATGGACTGGCACATTCGTAGTGAACAGCAAAGTGCTGGGGCCAAACTAAGAATTTCAGAGAGGAGACAACGTGAAGCTTGCAGCATGCATTTCAGAAGCTCTGTGTTACGAAGTTTCTCGTACTCTGTTAAGGAAAAGTGGCCAGTGAGATGGACGGCTGCACATGTCCCTTACCCGCCTGGGATGGAGGCCTGAAGGTGCAGTCCTGATTCTGGGAATCCAGCATGCACTGACTCATGTATAAACACTTCAACTTGTCACATCCCAGTGACAGGACAGGGGCAGTGCTGAGAGGCACATCCTCTCCTATTAAATCCCACCCATTCCTGACACCCAGGAAGCACTCAAGGGCCCAGAAGCCAGGCCAGTGGTCACAAGGCTGAATGATGCTGCTTTGATTGACAGATCTTTCAGTGGCCAAAGGTGTCTAGATGGACATATGCAAATTAATATGTAACAGCTGCCACATTCAGTCTATCCCAGGAAAGAAGTCCATACCAATGATATCTTTTTCTGACCACCAAATATAAATACCCAGTGTCTCTACATTTCTGAATGACAGGGAATGCAAATTTTCATTTTAGCTGCTATAGCCAAATAGAGTTTCTTGAGCTTTTTTTTTTGTGTGTGTATTTTGTTTTTTATTTGGGGGAGGGGCATTAGATTATGCAAAGTGGAAATACTGGCAGTTCAGCTTTTTTGGCTGCATGACATTTCTAAATGGGCATATCTTTGAACACTGAACAACAAAATTCAAATAAACAGGCAAAAATTACCTGCAATAGCAATTCTTTTTTCTTCTTCACGTACATAAACACAAAGTCAATCAGGCGAGTAACAGCTGAGATGGAACCTATGGCGGGAGCTACAGGAGAAGCTGGTGTGAGCCCCTCCTCCAGGCCCCCTGACGCGCTCTCACAGCTCGCTGCATTTGTGATCAGTGTCCCAAAATGTCTGGAGAAAAAACCTGCCCTGAAGTACAGCTGTCTCTTTCCCTCTTGACTTGCACAGAGTTTACCACATATTCAGCCTATATGATAACTTCATAGCTACATGAAATTTGCATGAAAGGATAAAAAACATTCCATTTTTATATACACCTTTCAGCTAGAAAGATTCATAAATGCTGCCTGAAGATTTAAACTTTGGCTGATTACAATTTATGAAATTTGCAAACTACTTGAATTGATTCCATCAAAAAAGAAATTAAATCTTGATGCCTAGCAAACTTCGTCAGATAAATAAAATGTGATGTTTAAATAGAATTAAAACAGCAATATAAATTTTAAAAAATACTTTAAGAGTAAATCATATCACTTGTGTAAGTTGTTAAGTAAATGCCTCGTAATCATAAAAATGCTTTTGATCATTTATATCTTAGCTTCTGCTAGATATGTAGAAAAACAGATGAAGACAGAAATATGATTTCTGTTGAAAAGAGGGAATATGACATATTCTGTGACTTCTTCCCTTTAGCTGGCATGGTTCCAGTGGGTACTTTTCTGAGTCAGAAGTTGCACAAACTCAAATTTAAAGGACACAGGTACGAAGCACCCACTGACTGCTGATGGCATGTCACTAATCCAGTAAAGCTATTGAGTGTGAGTGTTGTGAAAATAAATAAGGAAAGGAAATTAAATCTGGGTCAAATGGCAAATTTTGGAACTTACTTTATCACTGTTCAAGCACCAGAACTTCAAGTTTTACATAAGAGCTGCCTCTTGGCTCTGATATTACAACAGTCCTAATATTCACAGATCTGTTTTGTACTTCAACTCTTTCAAGCCCTGCCCAGCTTACTTTAAAAAAAAACCTTTCTGAATTATGACTATGAGGCTGACGTTTCTCACCTGGACTAATGTGGCTGAATTCTCTCTTTCCCTCTCTGTCTGTCTGTCTCACACACAGACACACACATGGACACACACACACTCACAAAACTGTGAGTTCTTTGAAAAGTAGTGTCACTGCACAATTCATCTTTCAATATCCCCTGTCCAACAAGGGGCCCACCCTGTGTTCAGGTGCTCAGTGACAAGAGGTGGAATGGATGAATGAATGAATGAATGAACCAACAAATGGCTCAGTGGTGATGGCTGAGCCATCCCACGCCCACTACCAACAGCGGCAGCCACTTCTGATAACCCGCTCGTCTACAGCCTGCTTCTGAGTCTCAAGGAGGGAATGAGCAGGGGAGTGCTGTCTGCTCAGGGTCCTGGGCTGCTTTAGGTGCAGTGCAGGCACCACCTATGTGATGATTTCAGGGAGTATCACAGAGGCCCCTGGTTTAAGAAGTAATAGGCCGTTTCCCCACCATTTCACTTATGGCTGAAATGCCTTTGACCTGCTATATTTCATTCCATTGTTAGTGGTGATTATCAGCAGCAGGGGTCAGGAGGGTGGCCCCGTGACTTAGAGCTGATACCTGCTAAGGTATAAATAGCTGATGTACCCATTTTCTAAGAGTAGATTTTCATTTATAAGAATGACAAATAATAGGGGTCTCTGGACATCTAAAGTTAATATGTACAAGGAAAAAAGATACAGGAAGGGTCTGAGACCATCTCAGAATTTGCTAAAGAGTGGCATAATCTTGTATTGTTATTGCTAATGAATTCAGGAAGAAATTATAAACTTAAATTTATAATCATAAATGCTTTATGACACATTTGAATCATTTCCCAGACCTAAAATAGAACCAATTTTCTTTGAGCCTGGTCACCCAGTGGTCTCGGGATTTTTAGCACAAAGGATGCCTTCAGACATCCCCTACCTACAAACAATTGGCTGTTCAGCTGCAACTGGAAATGGCTTTCATCTGAAATCTCCCTGGAGACCCTCGGGAGGCTGTCCACCTGCAGTGAGGTCTCCTTGAGGTTCCTCTCGGCCCGGACGTAGTGCCACTGGTTGTCATTCAGAAGAGCAGGAGACTGGGCTATGAGCTCTATAGGGCCAGTCCCCACATCGATGGCAAACATGATCTCAGAAGGAGCTGAAACCAGGAAGGGAGATGGTAGAGATAAAGGCGTTGTCAGTGCATTTAGGGCACAAGCGTGTCCTGACGACAGGTGCACACCACTGTGAGTCAGCCACTGTGCTCAGAGGCCTGCAGCTGAAATCACCATCAGTAGTAATAACTCCCAAATGCCAAGCCTCAAGCTCTTTCCTTGGCCCAGCTGGTACCATTGTAGAATACAGGAAATAGGATGGGAACCAGGGTCACTGATGACCATCTGGTCAACATGCATCAGGGCCAAGGTTCTGGGTTTTGGGGGTTATTCTAGCTTCAAATGTGCCCTCCTCAAAGTACGTAGATACTGGGTTAGCTAGGCAGCTCAGCTCCTGCAGGGAGAAGACTCATGCTGTGCAAGCCCAGTGTTCTCTTCTGTGATGTTCCACTAACATGTGACTCAAGCCTTCATGCTACTTCAGTGACCTTGGTATTCTATTTTACTTAAGGAGACGCAGAAGGTTGAAGTGCTTTGTGAGGAAATGTAAGCACAAGGGCAGTACCTGGGCCTCACACAGGCCCCACCCCACCCTGATGCTGGGCTACTGCTATGACTCTTTCTGCTGTTAAAGGATCTGCATATCCTACAACCCAGGGTCAGCCAGTCAGGGGTAAGAATACCTATGGTGGAGATGATGGTGGTAGTGGGGATAACGGTGGTGGTGATGATGGTGGTGGTGGTAGTGGTGTAGGTGTTGTTGTTGAAGGTGTTGTTGTTGAAGGTGGTGGTGGTGTTGAAATGAAGGTGGTGATGAAGGTGGTGGTGGTGGTGAAGATGGTAGTGGTGTAGGTGGTGGTGAAGGTGGTGGTGGTGATGACAGTGGTGGTGTAGGTGGTAGTGAAGGTGGTGGTAGTAAAGGTGGTGGTGGTGGTGAATGTGGTAGTAAAGGTGGTGGTGGTGATGGTGGTGGGGGTGAAGGTTTTGGTGAAGGTGGTGATAGTGGTGAAGACGGTGGTGTTGATGGTGAAGGTTTTGGTGAAGGTGGTGGTGGTGATAGTGGTGTTGATGGTGAAGGTGGTGGTGGTGATGTGGCCATTAAGACTGAGACAAGTGGCAGCACGTAGGTGCTATGAACTCTGCTGATCACTGTACTGAGCACCGACATAGATTCTCTCAGTTTACTCCTCAGAATGACCGTGGGAGAAAGGCCTCATGTTTATTCTCATTTTGTGGGTGAGAAAACGAAAATTGAGAGATGTATCCACAATTCGCCCGTGTTCCACATAGTAAGTAGAATACAACTTGAAAAGTAGAATTTTTCACCATTTTTCTCTATTTAGTATATCTTCCTGTATTTACCATTATTAGCTAAGAGTCTTCCAAACCTGAAGGATGTAAGAGGTGAACTTGAAACTGGGTCTGAGGAGATGGCAGCCCCCCTTTCAGGATGTGGACCTTCGCACGCTGGGCTGTCCCCTTCCCTCTCAGCTCTTGTGGCAGCCCCGCCCCTCAGCCCCAGTCAGGATGCATCTCCCTGACAAAGTTGTCGCCTGCCATTATCAGTGACACCAGAGGCCAAACAGAACCCTGAATACCCCCTCCCAACTCAGCCTAAATAAACCCTAACACAAAGCCATCCTCAGTATAAGGAGGCCCTCAGATGTTCAGATGTGAAATTTCAAGTAACTGAGAGCTTGAATTGTCTTACATTCCAGCAAACCCGAGGCCCGACACACAGGAGAGATGATCAGGCAGAGGCCCTAAATAAAAATGGGGTGTGAGAGCATAGACTCTGGGGTCACTATGACCTAAGGCAAGTTTTCTATCTTGGCACCTCTCAGTTGTCTCATCTGTGAAATGGAAATAAAACAGTGCCTATCTGTCAGGTTGTTTATGACTTAATCCTGAGGAAGTTCTTGGAACTGTGCCTGGCGCACAGGATGTTCTCAATGAGTGGCAGTGGGTGTTACTGTCCCCATGGTGGCACGGTTCACCAGCCCAGGTACATTGGCCTTGGATCATAAACACACTCACTAAAGGAAACAGAATTTAAAGAATGAATCGAGCTCAGCAATTAAAAGATTAAATAAGAGTGAAGTTGGCTCTTTGAGCCACTTCCTGTTTCTTATCCGGGTCACTGATGCCGTCTTGCAGCCCTGCACATCTTGAGATCAAATAAACACTTTCGTGAGGATGACTGGAACCTAAATTTACTTCTCTCTGTTGAACACAGGCAAAGGTCGGTGAGAAATGGAGGGGAGGGAAGCTAAAGGTTTTGCCAAAAGCCTCTCTGCAAGGCTGGTCTTGTAGATGTCACGTTCTCTGCAGACAGCACGTCTTTGTGGAGGGCTTTCTGCCCCACTGTGCCCACGGCCCCCTGCTACCCCCACCTCCATGCTAGGTCGCCTGTCTGTGCTCATCGCTGCTCAAACATTATCCCCTTGTTGTGTAATGATCTGTTTGTGGTCTGTCTGCCCAGCTAGTCTGTAAACTCTAGAGGACACCTCATCTACTGGACACCCAGAACCTAGCACCAGGCCTTGCACACAGGAAGCACTCATCAGATCAAAGGTTCATTCATTAAAATGTTACACTGCACATACCAAATGCAATTTTGCAATTTTTTGTGAATTATTTTTAGTTTTATACCAAGATACAGGTTTCTTGGAAAATATTTTAAAATTATTACTATTTAACTTTATTCAAGTCACTATTAAAGACCTACTTTGCTCAGCCCATTCTTCCTAAGGCTGGGGTAGAATCAGCGAAATGCAAAGATAAAGTAATGTTTATTGAGTGCGTAAAACAAGCTAGCACTCTGCTAAGAATGTTTCATTATTCAAGTCACTTAAGTCTTACTATAATCTTCTGAGACAGGTAATATTTCACAGAGGAAGTGAGTCACAGTCAGCTGCTAAGTTGCTACAGCCCAGGTGCTGTGTCTCTGGAGCTCACCATTAAATCCACTTTTTTTGTGACAGAACCTTCATCCCCAAAATACGTGTAATCTCTCTGGGCAGTTAAACCTAGAATATATAATTTCAGGTGATTAGAAAGAACTGAGCGAAAAAAAAATGTTAAGGAAATGGATATTATGTCCAGCTTGACTAGTGACTTTGTGGATGGGACAAATATAAGCTAGCTCCCATTTGCTAGCGGGATGGACACAACCCAACAGCCCTGGATGGGGAAGCTGAACTCTGTGCTGTGGCAGAATCAGCTCTTTTGTAAATCTACCCTCTGGCCTTTCCTTCCCCCAACTGTCTGGAAAAGATCTTCTCTCATTCTTTACTCCTTCAGGACTCAAGACACAGCTGAGGGCACCTTAGCCTTTCAGTGGGCTTTTGATGAGCCAGGCCCTGTGACAGGCACCAAGAATGCAGAGATGGAGGAGAAAATGGGCTCATGGTGCACTTTTGAGAAGACTGACAAAGAAGGGATGTGTTAGGTAGAGGAAATTGCCATGACCACAGCATAGCATCTTCCACCTATTTCTGGAAGATGTGAAGAAGCCTTCTAAGGACAGGCTCCAAATAATGTTCTTCCTTCCTTGAAATTTGACTCCATCTCTCCGTCCCTAACTCCTACCCCATATTCAGCATGTGAGACAGCTCAGAGACCATTTATGGAATAAGAAAGTTGCAAGGCCTTACTGCAGTCACTTAACCTCTCTGACTTCCCATGTATTTGTCAGTCAAATGATAAGTAAGAACTAAGTGAAATATCATTAAGCTTTTTTTGGATACATGGACTCTTCAAGGGTCTGATGGCAGCTGTGATTCCTATCTCTAGATGAAAAGCACACATACTTCTGCTTAAAAATCTCAAGGACTTCCTGAATGTTCTATACCTTGAAACATGGAGGGAAATAATTCTATTTTAAGTTCTAACTTTCTTGGTTCTTAAGGTAGTTTTGCAAAGCAGGTGGGGGTTACTCTAAGGAACAGAGAGGCAGTTCGAGTTCTGCATCCTCAGTTTTACTAGCTGTGTGACTCTGGGTGTATTGCTTTCCCTCCCTGGGCTCATGCTGTCATCTGCATATTGGACTATGAGTTGACAATGAAAACTAGAGTATAATATCTTGATGATTGTAGATAGGATTGTTTGAAAATGAAATGAAATTATGAATGTAAAGCATTTAGTACAGTGTCTAATCAGAGTAAACACTCAATAATTTAGTATAAATGTTATTATTAGTATTATGTCTACTATTCTATGAGGACCTGAGGATTATACTGCACATTAACATTGCATTTGGTAATATTCTTGATATAATTACCACTGAAAATGAGAATTCTGTTCTTAATCTCTATCTCATATACATTCATTATACATACATCCATATATATATATATGGCTAGCAGAATATGCTACCCCAATATGTCACTTTAGCATAAGGATAATTTTGACTGAAGGCAATTGAGAAGATGCAGAGACAAGGAAAGTCCCCTGCCCTCCCCTCCCCTTATTTGTCTAACAGCAGGACATACACTTCCAGAGATGTCCCTCTCCCGCTCCCTGTGAAGAAGGCAGAAGTTAATCACCTGAAGACAGCTTCGACGGTGTCGGCCTGAAGACGGCACAGAGGAATCGACATACAGAATCTCAGTGACTAGCCTTTATCTCTGACACTGGAAACCCAAAACTGCTTTCCTTTTTCCTATTACTTTTCTCCATAAATGTATTATTCTCTGTTGAAGATGCTATCTAAGCTGGAGTTCCAGGCCATCTCTTTGAGTTAGTCATTTTTATCTGGGTATCTCCCATGTATACGCGAGTTCTATGTGTTAATAAACTTCTGTTTCTTTGACTCTTGTTAACCTGTATTTTATTACAGTATATCAGCCAAGAATTTGGATGGAAGATTATTTTCCCCTCCTGCAGGCTTTAAGGAAAGCTGCCCCTCTCCCTGACCAGGCATAAGCATGGAACCTAGCAGAGAAAAACCGTAACCTTTACTTTCATGGCCAGAGGTATTGGTCTATTGCTGGGACAGCTGCCAAAGAGATGATTTTTTTATCAGCTGAAACACAGCTCTGTTTTGAGGGAGAGCTAGTGTTAGACCAAAGTAGATATCTAGGAGTCAGAGCAAGGAGAGAAATAAAGTAGAAACATTAAACTGCTGAATCCAACCAGAAATCAAGTGTTGCACCAATTTTGGATTTAGTCACATTCTGTAGAATGAGTGAATTCCCATCCTTCAGTCTATCAATCTGAAAGTTTTCTTTTAATTGCAGCCAAATACATCTGACTGGCCATTCTGCACAAATAAGCACTGAAGGGATGAAGAATTTGCTAACAATTAGAATTTGAGGGACAGAAATTTGAATCCACAGTGGGTTGTAAATAATAGGCTCTTTCCAAGGCCATCCTGACTCTCAACAGCCATTTCCTTCTGCTCCCTGTCGTCCACTCCTAAATATCTACTTCTATGTCACAGCCATTGTGAAAAAATTGTCAAAATGACTTTTATTTCTCAGTCTCATTTGAAACACATCTGCTATGACTTGAGGACCTAGTGAAATATCTTGCTTTTCATAGAATGTAGGCTCATCTCAAGGCTAGAAAATTGAAATGTCTTAGTTGGAAATGACCCAGAAGAAACTAGTTTGAAAATTTTGTGAAAATTCCTTTTCCCTGTCCAACAATTTGGATATATCAATTTTGGAAGATTCTGCTCAGAAAGTTATAGAGGAACATTTCTTGGGGATGGGAGAAAAACCTAGCCTAAGTTACATCTGTTTAAAGGCCATTTCCTTTCTAAGTAGCTAATTTGTACAGGTATCTCACTATGAACTCTTCAGGGTAAAAATTCCATCTGCAGGAAAGGAATAGGATAAGTGTAGCAGTTAATATGAAATGCGAACTCCCCTCTAAGTTTTTTTTTTCTTTTAAATAATAATAACAAAATAAAATCTTCAGAAAATATGAGCCTTTATATTTAAAAAATTTTTACATAAAATCTTCCTATTTTGAAAGCATATGTTTTCTGATCTGGTGAAAAAGTGTAATTTTATCAATAGACTTAAAATTTCATCACATTCAATACCACCTGCATTTCAAACGTTTTTGTACAACCGAAAGGACAAAATGTTGTACCAGAAAGTACAAACAAATTGGACATTGAAATGTAATTAACACTAAATCATCACTCATTACCTGTGATAATATGCCATGATATTTGCATCTGCTGTAATGAATCAAAAGGCCTTGGGGCTTGATTTTTATTAAATTTACATTGAGTTTGTTATATCCGTGTTAGGAAATGGTTGGTACTCAGCACCACATTTTCAGAGCCCTGCCAAGTTAGGTATGAGGGATCTTACTCCACACGAAAGCCACAAGAACTTCCTCCCATTAATTCTCTAAATGGTTGGAGGAAAAAGGAGGTTAAAACTCCCAATTAAAGAGACCTCCTTCCTTGTATGTATTGTGCTGTAGCAGCAAAAGAAACACTTAGCCCCTTGGTGATTAGCAAGAGACTGGTACAAACACCTCAGCCATCTCCCCCAGCCAGCACTTTGGTCTTTTTATGGAGTTCTCAAATTTCTGAGTTTCTCCTGCTAAGACATTACTTATGCTTCAAGGGTATTTCACGCAGTCACATCATTATTGTAATATGGCCAATTGCCTTAGCCAAACTATAGTAAACATTCAGACACAGATAAATTAAATCCCTAACGGTGAGCAGGAACCTTTATGGTCATGGATATAATGAGGGCAAGATGCTGGGGGCATCCACGCTGTGTGTAAGAAATAAGGGGTACAGTGTATGCAGAGAATTGGAAAAAAAAGGCAACACAGAGTAGATCTGTTTGTTATTATGACCATGTACCAGTAATTCTAAACAATGTCAGTAATAAAACATTCCTCCATCACAAAAACCTTTGTTGGTCTAATTCTAACAAATGCTGATGTTGGTATTAATTTTAATAATGTATTTATAAGCTACAAATAGTACATTTTATTGCTTGTCACTTAATATATATTCTATTGAAGAGGGAACTTAATACAGAGAACTCCATATACACCAGAATATGCAGCTCATATGTTTGTTTTAAAGAGTAAAAACTCAAGTCTGATTTTTCATTGTTACAATTTACTGTGCTATGATTGTTTAATCTACTGTTGAAATGGATGGATATATAGTACCACAGGGGCTGTGGACACAAATTGCTCCCAAAGAGAGCTCAAGTGCTTCTACACCCTTAGGAAGTCCATGAAGTTTTAGCTAAAAGAATAATAATTTATGATGAATTTTCCACTGAAAATATTTGGTTTTGTTTGTTTTTTATTGCAGGGACATTTGAAAGTAGCCAGATTAATACTGAAAAATATTCATGGGAAGTGTTGCAATTTCTATAATTTATTGTAAAATGGAATTTCTATGAATCTCTACCAAAATCATCATGTTTAAAATTTTTCCTAAAATTTATATACCTGGTGCATAAAGTGAAAAGTTATTTTAAATTTAAAATTAACAAACTGATTTAAACTTAATAATAATATCCTAATAAGAACACATTGACAAACCTGATTATACTCTCTTTGAACATGAACATGAGAGGAAAGTCAATTTTGATAAAATCATTCACAAATTGCAGAAGTGAAGACTAAGGAACAGAAATTAAAATGCTGTAACTGTTACTTGAACAAATCAATATGTAGGTAATGTTTCTCCCTCTGTAAAAAAATCAGTTAATGTAATTAAAAAGTATTTTATTATACTGTCTTTGTTTTCCTGTACTAACATTTTTTTATTGACATGATTACATATAAAAGTTCAATAATAGAACGTTTCACCACGTGTATTTCTATTATTTTTTCATTTAACTTGATGATTATTCCTTAGTATAACTTGCATAGATAGATAGGATATTAAAAATGATTCACGTCCTGGCATCAAATTCATTAGAGGCAACACCGTTCCGGTGAAGTTGGGGACAAACAATGGGGATTCTGACTGGGTAGTTACATGGCCCTGGAAGTGAGAAATAAGTCAGGAAATGACTTTCAAAGCAAATTCCATAAAGAAGTCGACCCAAAATATGAATTGAATGCATCACTGAATAGAATCCATGGGAACAGCAATGGAAAAGTTCTGTGATGTGGATGCTCAAAGTCACAGATAGAAAATACCGACGGCTCAGATAAAGGAGGCTGAATAAGTGTCTACAGGAATTTGGCAATACACTTGTTTGAAATCAGAATGGCTAACTACATACTGATGGGAAATAACAACACAGAAAGCATTAGCAGAGCCAGAAATTACCATTCTAATTCCACAGATTCCAGGGAGATTCATTTGCCAGCTCAAACAGGCATTAGTTGTTGATGGCAGAGAGAAGTTATATGCACTGTTGGCCAGTTACATAAAATTCATAAATGAGGGCACTTACAGCTTATTTCAAGTCGGATGAAGTCTTTAATGCCGAGGTTTTCTAGGAAAACTCCAGATAAAGCTGTGGTTTTAAAAAAGAAGGAAATATCAACACTCATTTCCGCATGGAAGGTAGGGAAGTGGAGGTAAGAGGCTTCTGTAGAAAATGATACTGCTTTCCAGAAGTGTCTTGCGAATGAAAACGTCATTCAGCACGGTTCACTGTGGCACAATGGGGCGCAGCAAGACACTGGGCATGCAGGTAGATTTCAAGACTAGAGGACTCTGCAGGGAAAAAGGGATGGGGTGATAAAAACCGCTTGTGCTTATGCAGTGCAGACAGAAAGCTTCTTTCACTTTAGTACTCACGGTCACCATAGCAACGCAAGGGACCGATTCTCCAAGCAGCTTCTGAGTTTGATCTGTTGGTACCCATGATAACTATCTGAGTGACGGGCAAGTGGTCTCTGAAGGAAAGCAAGCCAGTATCATTTGTCCTGCAAAACAAAGTTCAGAAAAAAGAGAACAGGTGAATAATGTAAGGATTCCTTACCAAGACTCATCTTTTCAAAAGCAATTGAGGTGTATTGCATCAGAGAGGCAGTGACAGAGGGCCTCTCATCTCAGGAGTGTGTGTGGAAGGCTGGGATGCCTATTAGAAGACCCACAGCCGGCTTCCAAAGTCACGGAGATTCTGCAGCATTCCCAAGTCTGTCCGAAGATGTGGACATTCAGAGCTTGGGCTTCCTGGGGAAGCTAGGAGCGACCCCCCACCCGGCCTGGGCAGGGCTGGCAGCCAGTATCCAACGCCTGCCTTTCCACAGAGACCAGCGATCTCTATAACTGCCTTGAAAGTGGCTTCATGAAATCCCACTCGAAATCCCTCCAAGGGCTTGTTTCGGGCCCCTGCCAACAGGCTTTCATCAGCCTAGGGTGTTTCTTATCACCTTTTAACTCTAGGAAAGAGCAAATCTTTAGAGTTAAGGGTTGGTAGTCTCTCCTTTTGTTCTGTTCTAGAGATCTTGGCAGTTAAGAACTCAAGCTCTGTTTGTGTTAGTCATGCAAATAAGGAACTGGTGAGTCATCCTTTGGCAAGAAAGTTAAAAATGAACAAGGTCAAGCTATTGCTCTTTCCCTCTAACTTGTGTTTTGGGGGTCATGGTACACTGTTTAATTGAGGAACAGAAGATAGGTAAGAAACTGGGGTTGAAGGAATAACTATTTTGAGACAGAAATACACTGACGATAAGTATATATTTTTTCCCACACAACACCCCTATGCAGTGGGTGCCTTTACTTCCATTCAAAAATGAGGAACCCAAGGCTCAGAGATTCCAGGTAACACCTAGTCACATACTCGGTATCTCTTCTATGCCTGAATTAACACGAGTTCCGGGAACACATGTTCATCTGAGCTTAGCTGAACTAGATGAGGTGGTCTGAGAACCACATGCATGTCCTCCAGCCCCCAGAGCCTCAGTGAGGCACAGAACAGGGTACCCTGACTGTACAGGGGACCTGGGAGACCACCTCCATGCCCCCTGCACAGGGCACAGTGCACGAGGTAATGATTTTATGACAAGAGTAAAAAAGAGCAGATTGTTATTGACTCTCTACAGTCACCAAGATGTCAATAAAATGCTCAAAAACACTCAAAATCGACACTATATTTCATTATCATTTACAGATTGTTTACAAACCTGCATTTAGAGGTAAGGAAAATACTATCCCAAATTATTAATGGCAAGAACCACGTAGTGTGATGAAGTGTTTTAAGGACAATTATAGAAGCACAGAAATTTTTCTGGATTGTTGGTCCCCAGCTCCTGGCTTGGGAAAATTACTTAATTTCTGAGATTCCCCAGTGTTCCCTGTTTGAGAGTGGGGATATTGTCTATAGGACAGAGTTAGAGAGAGGATTAAATTAGAGGACACAGCCACCTAGCCTGGCGTCTGAACTGCGGTAACTGTTTGGAGATGGTAGCGGGAACGTTCCTCTTAGTTCTCATCTGTGCCCCGGACCCACTGTGCAGGGTCAGGCAAGTTGTCCCATTTTTCCAGGTGCCCAGCTATGGCTCTGTATTACAGATCACATACTACAAGGAGCATGGTGGGAATTTAAATGTTAAGATTTGGCATCCAGCTCATGAGATTTGGGGAAAAAAACTTAGCAATCATCTTGGTTATAAATAGATCAAATATTCACCTGCACATATACCCCTATAGGTCTATTAACCAAAAATGTAAATAAATGTACTATCATCTATAATTTGAGTGCTTGAATTAAGAGGTCCTTTAAAGTATCTGAAATAAGACTTTTGTTTCTATTTTAAAGTACAACTATGAGTGTCACATAGACACAGAACAAAATTTGAGTCTTCACTTTCCAATATCTTCTCAGAGATTTCAAAGCAAATTCTGAGTTGCCAAAGTAGAATAAAGACCAAACCAATATTCTGTCTTCAAGAAATTCTGTATTGCTATAGGATTTTATTTCTCTCCATTTTTCACTTCCAAGGTGAAACTAGTGGATTCTGAGGTGTGTCCATCAGTGCTGAGTCCTGCTCCCCTTACACACTCTGGCATCTTGTCTATCAGTTTGATGCCCTTGTGTCAAAGTTGGAATATACAAACAGCACTCTAGGAACTAAAATCTTTTCCAAATAATGAGAAAAAAGCCTTCATATTTAGTTTGATAATGCAAGGGACATTGCCAAAAGTATTTTTTATCTGAAACAAAAAAAAAAAGAGAAAAAAATCTGCTCTTCAAAGTTATTTAATACAATAGAAACAGATACAGACTGAAATGCATACAGGAACCAGGCAACTAATAAAAATGAGAAAAGCCAGGTCTGTTAGGTGATAAATGGAACCTGACACACAGCCTTTAGTGCCGGGGGAAAGAGGGCGACTGAAAGAGGAGACAGGGGAGAGGGGTAGCGAGGAGGTATTCTGCCTGAAGGAGGAAGTGATACCCTTTAGCAATAGATAATTGTGCTGTTTATGAATGTGAGACCAGTAGGCCAGATGGAATATTAATGCAAAATTCTCCACTTTTAAATTTTGGCAATGGATTTGAATTTCTTTTAAAAAGTGCAATGGGAACAGCACCCCACAAGCCAGCATAATGCAGGTGAAGGCCGTGCAGCCCACACAGGTGGCCGAGGCATCAGGGGGACTTTGCATATGCATGTTCGTTCTTAAGGTCACATTAAGAATAAGACTGTATTTAACTCAGTCTGTGAGTGACAGGCACGACTCCGACTCTTCAGGGCACTGATGGCTCAGTCGTTTGGAGGCAGGGTGGTGGCAGTGGGGTTTAGCTATAAGAAAATGTGCCATGTAACAGAGGCACCTCCTGACAGGCTGGGAGTCTTCAGCTGTAGGTTTGACTCCCCACATGTTAACTTGTTCCACTTCCCTTTGTTTGAATGCGCCTCCTCGAGTGCAAACACTTCACAGACTTCGCACCTTGAGAACATGCCAGGGTCTTGCTGAAGGCAGAGGGCACAGGACTGGGCACCCACAAACTCTTCCCTTACACGTTTACCAACAGTCACTCAGTTTACTTCTATTGTGGGCAGGCCCACCCATTACATCTAGATTTTACTGGGAAGCTGTCAGAGGGGGGGCCCCATTTGGGGGAGAGGTGCTGTCATGGTTCTTTTCTTATTTCATCTAGAGTTTGATGGCTGAATGATAGATTGCTCTGGTGTGCTAATTACCTTATTTATTTGGTTATATATACATATATGTACGTGTGTACTTTTCTTAAATTACCTTTTGTAAGGCGATGTTGCCTCTTGCAGTTTATTTAGGATGCTATAAAAATAGAGAAAATGATAATAAAAATGATGACTAGCAAATTCTGGGATCTAAATGCATGACACATCTGCGAGCTGCACAAGTTACTGCTAACTCAGCCCGTACTCCCCAGAGATGGATATCCTTTTTGTAGTAAAATAGAAACTTGAACCCAGAGAGGCTGAATGCTTCATAAGTGACAAGTCCAGGATTTGATCATCCCATTACATAACTAAATATTACTTGGGGGTAAACTGCATTTCACATCCAGAAAATGTGGGTGCTGCCTCAGAAGTAGCCAGAGTTGTGTTTGGTTACACATGCATACGCTATTTTCACTAAAATCCTACAAGATCTACTTGTCAGAGAGACAGAACCATTTCTTCTCCTCCTCTTCCTCCATCTCTTTTGTCTTAATGACCAAGTCTGTACACTTTGAAACACAGCACAGAGACACAGGGGCTTGTGTGTACACTTAGCCAGAGTGCTGACGGCCCTCGGGAGCATGAGGCGCGGTGGGAATGGCCGAGGAGGAGCACCATTCCCAGGGGCTTGTCGGCACTGTCCTCATCTGGTCGAGGGCCCCGGCAAGTTCGGAGCAAAAGGAGAAGAGGCGTCACTGATGTGTCCCTGGTGGCCGAGTTCTGACTCTAGTGTGCCCTGCATGTCCTTTCAGCAAGGCCCCCCCTCAGGAGGGGACCGTTTCACACCACAGAGTCAGGAAAGCCAGTCCAGAACTGGTTCCGCTGGGAGCTATGTCATGTCCAAGTCCCTTCAGCAATGTGGCCCCTACTATCAAAACAGAAAGATGGATGATTTTACAGTTCTATACTAGGAAGGTATACAATATAAATAACAATTTTCAAAGTTGAATAAAATATAAAGCAAGACTCAAGTGTTCATTGCAATATTTTCTCTAATCGTGAAAATTCATCCACAAGTAGAATGCCATACAGGACTGGCAGAATAAGTTATAACCACACTAGGGAATGCTCTGCAGACACTACAGTGGGCAGGATGGACTCATTTTCATGCTTATTTGATGATGCCAAGTAAAAGCTCTCCAAAACACCATTTACGTGGAAAAGGCAAGTTGCAGAATAATATGTTTAATATGATCTTGCATTTGGTAAAAAGTGTAAAAGGCTCCATATCAGCAAATATGGAATATGCATAGGAAGATATTTGTATGTGGAAACAGCCTACATGCCAACTACTCTTTCTAGGTTAAGGTGTCACAAAGTAGTGGTGAAGGAGGAATTTCTACTTTTTTGTTTAAATACTTCTGAAATATTGGAAATTTTTATTTCCAATATTGGAAATTTATATTCCAATAAGAATATAATAGAATATACTAATTTTGTAATAAAAAAACCCTAAAATTAAAAAAAATCAGGAAAAGTATTACCCTTATACATCATTCAATATAGACACCAAAATTTAGTTGGCCAGGCTGAAAACTGTAAGCAAACTTCCAGAGTGGACAAAGAGGTCAGAGGTTCATCTACTTTGGATCTGAGCAAACATTACTGCTAGGTGAGTAATGCTGGGCACTTAGAGATAAATGGGGCAGATTAAAACAGAAGCCAAAGGCATGGCATTTTTAAGTGGAATTATATTATCTCAGGGTTCATTAAAAGTCCAAATCAAAACATTGTATAAAATATAGTATCTAAATGCAAACTCTTGATCTTGATATTGACTTTGAGTTGATCTATTTCTGATACTTACAGTTCTGCAAATACCCATGTGATGTGATTCCACAGACAATTTAGAGGTAGTGTATTTGTACAGCTTGACAGCTAACTGATGGGAGGCTCAGTCTAATCTTCAATTGTTTCCTATAAGCACAAGAGGAGTATTTCATAGTCATATTTTGTTTTCTGGAACAAACTGCTTATTGCAGGCATTGTCCCAATCTATGCTAGAATGGTGGCATCACAGAATAACAAACAAAAAACACTCCTTACTGGCACCCCTGGCAAACTGTCAGCTGTTTCACTGCATCTGAAATTCTGTATGATAAAGATGTGAGGTGGTGGACTTGAATTCTCAACCTCTGGCCACAAGTTCTTTTGCCCATTTTTGTATTGTTCCTTCTTTTCTTGAGCGGTGATGCTTTCTGTTCTCTCCAGCCAGATGTACCTCAAAACATTCTACCTGAAAACAATGTGGAACCCAGCTATGGGGTCGTTAGTGTACAAGTCAGGAGCAAGTTGCCCCAGGCTATACACTTTAAGTGAAGAGTCTGTGAAGAAAAGAGCAGACTACAGCTGGCAGTGTTGGGCATATATGGCCATGGCCGGGCAGAGAGCATGGGCAGGCAGGAATGTCCCCTCTGCTTATGCTGCCATTCAGTCACTCAGAAGATAATGCCCGAGGACCCACCATGTGCCAAGCATCCTTCTCTCTGACACGAGGTGCTCATTCTGCTTGTACTGCTGGTGCCTGTGGGGATTCGGGGGCTGGAGGAGTCAAAGCCCAGTAAATCCTTCATAACTTCTGACTTGGAGCAAAGGCACTTCCAGAACTCAGTAAGCATGAAATAGCTCATCAACAGATTCATGAATAATAGAGTTAAACCAGTGCAGGCTGCTCTGTATTATTTGCGATAAGAGATAGAGCCCTGGTGCCCTGAAGTGGTCCTTGCCTTTCTCTTGGGATCCCAGACCCCAGCCCCATCCTGAGACACTACCAAGAAGAGGCATCCTCTCTGCACCACGTCTGGGAATCTCAGAAGGAGAGGCTTTGAGGGAAGGAGACCTGCAAGATCAAAGAACAGCCTATGTTTAGAAAGAGCAAAGCCCTAAACCCTTGGGTGTATCCACCATCCTCCTCCTAAAGGCAACTGCCTCAAATCTCACAGAAAGAGGTGGAGGGCCTTGTGTAGGCCAAGGGCCTGGAACTAGACATGTATTTACCAAAGAGAAAAGGTAACCCTTGGAGTGGAGTCAGCATTTCTCACTCCTCACAGATGGCTGGGAGCAATCAATCTACAACAGAAGTCCAGCTTAAATTTAGGGTAAACATTTTGTATGAGATCATAAAAGATGGGTAACAGCTAACAACCAAGTGCACACAGCTAATCCTAGAATGATCAAGACCTGACCCACCAAAAGATGGAGAGGTAAAAATATGTGCAACAGAAGTAGTTCGCCCATTGTTCATTCATGGATTCAGTGCTATTAAATAGTTTCTCTGTGGCACAGAAGTCCAATCAAGAGCTAAAGAGTGGTTTGAAGCTCCAGGATTCCATATAATAATAAAAAGAAATCCTCTAAAAATATACTACTCCTTAAGAAAAAGAATGATAGGTTTCCTTTTTGGTTGATCAAATGACCAGAATTGAAACCTATTCCAGTTTCTCATCCTATTTTGTGCCGTATCTCTTTACACAAGAGAGTCTTAATGGTGGGTGGCAAAGAACAGAGTTACTAAAAATCAAGTACAAATGTCTACATTCCTTATGAATAAATAAAAGTTCTACTGTTAAGTAAGAGAACTTTACTTTATTTTCTACCCAGTTACATGGATAAGAAAACTCCTTCAGATGGGTCACCACCAAGATGCACCTTTTGGACCACCCCCCTGCCTCCTCCAAACTGCCGCCTCCACCGTCCCTGCATCCCACTTGCATCCCTATGTCTGGATGGCTGGCACTGGCCACACAGCCCCGCACTGCCCTGTGCTGTCTCCAGGCTGGAGCTGCCACCAGCTTTCTATCTGACTCTCAGGAGTCTGTGGGTCTGGGGCAGGATGGTGGAAACAGCCAGCTGAGGGGCTCCCTTAGGTTGAATCATTCCTTCAAGACAAGTTCCTTTGCCAACAATCGCTAACTGCAGAACTGTTATTCATTACAAGTTTCTCATTTCTTTTTCTTTTTCTTCCTGTTTATTTCTTTGGCTGGGATGGAAACCCCAGGAGAAGTCAGTCTGCAGCACACCTGGGCCACATGTCGGGCTGAGGCTTCCCTGCACCCTCGGAAGGGTCTTTGGTGCGCACAATCTACTTCTTTAATCCCTCCACCTACCTCCACCCGCTGAGCCGCGGGACTCTGACCACACCTGCGGCTCCTTTTCCTCAGTCTCTTGGTCTCTCTGATGTATGGTAGCAAAGCCCTCAGGTACAGGTTTGTCAGAACAGAATAAACTATAACCAGTGACCAGGAGGCTGGAAGCCGGCCGAGCCTCTCTAGCAGCCTGACGCGGCGACAGGAGGTGCGTGCGGCCGGGGTGTGAGTTGGGAGCCCCCGAGAGCAGGGATCTGGCCGCCTCCCAGGATGCCCTGATCGCATCCCCGCCCGAGCAGCCCCTCCGATGCCCCCAGCGAGAGCCACCTTGCCCTCTGCTAGGATCTGCATCTGCCACTGAAGTCGTGTGACTTCAAGCCACTTACTATCTAAGAGCCTCAGTTTCCTCTTCTTGGGAAAGGAAATAAGACCAACCTCGAGGGTTGTTGGTTTGAAGACATGAGATACAGTATAAGAAAGACTAAGAACACTTCAGTAAATGGCAGGGAATGTTTAAGTGACAATATGATCTAGGAGGTATAATATATATATAATATACATATATTATTAAATGTATTTAATTATATATTAAACTGCTGTCTGCTACATGCTATGCTGGCCCAAACCCGTTTTATGATTGACTTTACCAAGAGCAGAAACGAGGGAATTTTACAAGGTAAATGCATATTTGCAGTTTCTTAGGAGTCCAGAACACCAGTGTTAATTGCCTGAAACGCTGGGAATATGTGGGAAGCCAGCTTGACCGCACGTGAGCCGAGAACACGGGTGGAAGAATACTGAGAAGCGTCAGCAACTATATTCTACCTGCGGCAGCTTTTGAACTTCTCCCTTCAGCTGAAAATCACAGAGTTGAACAGATACACCGAATGCATTTCCACAAGGCTCTGCCAGTCTCACGTCTGAGACTATGTTCTGTGTCCCCAATACTCGCCACAGACAGAGCTGACCGGTCCTCTCATGTCCGAGGAGCATCGTCATCTGGATCTGACCAGGCCCTCGTCCCACCTCATCCCCGTAGGTTCCCCACACAAACACTGCAAGAACCACACCGACATACTTGTGTTTAGGGGAAGGAGTGGTTTCTGTGATATGCCACCTGTCCCCGTCCCAGCACGTGGTGGCCCCCTACCTGCACTGCTCAGCCGCTAGCTACATCTTCTGGTCCTTCCAAGTCGACCTACCACTTTCCGTGAAATCTAACTACACCAGCTCATATCCACCCCAGGTCTGGGCACATCTGTGCTTATTTCAATTGCCAGATTAATCATGCTGATAAGCTTCCTGTCCACTCTGTGTGTTCCTCAAGGGCAGGATTTGTGCCCTAGGCTCTGTGCAGCAGACACCCTGACTGGCACAGAGCGGGCCCTCACAGGCACAGGATCAATGAGTGAAGGCTGGAGGACTAGCACCTACAGTGGCCTCTGTGACACTTTTCCCAGAGTCATTCATGACCGTCTATGTCACATCCTGAGACAATGCTGAAATCCATAAGAATTAAACCAGAATCTCAGCCCCTGTTCCCTCATGAGCATGGCAGAAGGAACAGCCCGATCGCACCTGCATTTTGCCCTGGGTGAGGTCGGTATCCTTACAAAGGGAGGCTCAGATTGTTTATTTTGAACCTTGGTAGGTTGGTTGAACAAAACTTTGTATCTAAAACTAAAGGCAGGTGCCGCACAGGTGCCCTAACGGAGGCGGCCTGCCCAGGGAGCAGCAGCTCACGGACTTTTCCTGGCTCCAGAGGAACAGGGCTGTGAGGCGCGGAGTCCCTGTGCTGACGGAGGGGTGACGACACTGGCCGAGGGAAAGGGCAGTTTGGGGAGCTCCTGAGCGCAGCCCAGCTGATGAAGCCACGTCAGCATATGGGGGTTCAAAGGTCAGTGAGCCAGTGGGCATGTCAGAGGAAGGAGACGCCGGAATCGGAGAGGAGGAGAAGACGGGGTGGGGGGAGGTCCTGGAGGGGAGCGTGTAGAAGTTCGGACACGATGGTCTGATTCTCCACCTCTAACAGGTGCAGTGCCCCCCACCACACCCCCTCGTGTGCGGCTGAAGTCCCGGCCCTGGCCCCTTGTTCCCTGGGAAGGGGAGACACTGAGGCCGTGGTTAGTATGGGAGGGAGAATGAAAACAGTGAGCAAGCATCAATAATTCATTCAGTCAGAAAGGGAACGAGCATGGCAGGTAATCGGGAGAAACCTCCCCTGTCCACTCAGGCTGTATATTCTCCTTGCCACCTCAGTTCCTCTGCTCACACACAACTACATTAAGGTGTTTCTATACAAGCCTATAAATCCATGAAGGTTAATGCTATGGATAGTGAAGAGCAATTAAAGAATTTAAAATAAGGGAAAAGAGTGACTCTCAGCCACTGGTTACAGAGGATTCTGAATGTTTTCCAGGGCACAAAACCATTTACGTTGCACACACATCTCCCAGATTGTGAAGCTGCTGTGCATGATCACCCATTCTCCTCAAAGTTCTAAATTTATCCACTCAGCTAAGTAAGACTGAGTCCCTATTTTACAAGGAGTAGGTCTTGAGGGATACAGTGTTTTGAGGAAGATACAGGCTCCATCTGAAGCAGGTGTCCTGTGTCCAGGTGTCCGTGATGCTCAGACCGAGGTCCCTGCCAGCCTAAGGAGTGGGAAGGTCCCTCTGCCACCAGTCCCCTTTGCCCACTCTGATCACCGTGAGGTTTGGGGGTGAGGCATCCTGCTTCGTGGTAACTGGCCCTGTGCATTCTGATAGAACCTGATGGAGCCAGATGGTTCCCCGCTGACCTGAGCTTTTAACTCAACCTTAAATTTCATTTGGGAGAGGAGTATATGCTGTTATCAATCCGAACAGTGAAGGAAAATTACTTAAAATAAATTTCAACTGGATTGAGTGCAGTAGGAGATAGGAATTGTTAATCACAACGGAGCAGAATTTGATGACGCAGGAATGATTACAAAGCCAACCCAAGAATGCCTTCAGTTTAGTTAAAAGAGAAGTGGAGGCGGAGATGTTCTGTGCATATTTTCATAATACAGTGAGATGGAAGTAAGTCAGCTGAGGACAAAGGAAAAGTAGATGTTAGGGGCACAGGACCTACACACACAACTGTATCTTACACAAGTAATTTGGTGTGGTGGAGTAAGATGGACTCCGGTCCAGCTATACTGAAGCTCAAATGCTGGACTGGCTGCTTAATAGATGTGTGGCACCTTGGGAAAATTATTTAACATCTCTGTGATACACGTTCCTCAAACTTAAGATGCAAAAAATGAGAAAACTATAAGGAATTACCGCTTGTCATGAGGATTAAATGCATCCTTGGTAAATACAAATTCCCTTTTCTGTACTTTTGTTGGAAGTAACAGGGGAGGTGGTGACAAAACATTCCTGGGAAATGGGGAATGAAAACAGTCTGTGTAAATGCATGTTCCTACCTCCCCTCTCTCCTGAAACCTGTATCCCACACATTTCAGAAATACTCTCTAAATCACAAAGCTCCATATAATAATTCAGTCTTTTTTAACAGAATGCTGAGAATATAGGGACTTGATGATGTGGCATGTGTTGCCACAAACCTCAGTAATGGCCCTAAAGCCCTGACACTGGCAATTTTCAGTTACAAACAATCACAGTCATTAGGGAGCCCTAGTTCACGGTGAATTTCCCCCTGCCTTTTCCCTGGAGGGAAAAGTATGCACCCATTAATGTGTGTCCTGCATGCCTGCAGGAAGATCCTGACCCCCATTACCATCCATCCTTATCAGAGCCACAGCTGCACAAGTGTCCCACGTCCAGGCAACTCTGGTCCAGGCCGCATCCACACTGCTGAGCTCCAGCGGGGGCACCTGTCCAGGAAGGGTGCCTCTCACCAGACCACCCGACCCACCAGCTGAACGGCACTCCATCTGCAAGACAGGGTGTTGCACAGGTCAGAGTAGGGCACACTGGGAACAGCACACAGGGTGTGCACAAGCCAAGAAGCAAAGACTGTGAATAATGCTCAGATAGATATGGATATAGATTAGACATAGATGGATATAGATCATAGATGTGCATATACATATAGACATAGATAGATACGTAGATGTGCACATACATATAGCTACAGATATACATATGGATATAGATTAGCTAGAGATATACATGTAGGTATAGATTATATAGACTACAGATGTGCATATACATAGATATACATATAGGTGTACATATAGATTAGCTATAGATATACATGTAGACATAGGTTAAAGATAAAGATATATCCTGCCACCCTCCCTCCCTCCCTCCCTTCCTTCCCTATTTCCTTTCTTCTTGACTGTCCTTGCTTTCTTTCTGTCTCTCTGTGCATATATATCTATATATGCAGGTATACGTATTGTATATGTACATATTTACATATCTAAACAGACATATATATGGGTAGATATATATATACACACATGAACATATAAACAACACTTGAATGAAAAGTATTTATATAGTAGGATATTGATCAGTCACCATATTGAGAGACAAGCTCACAGACTTAAATGCTTACCAAACTACACAAAGACAGTTGGGTAAATTGGGACAGATTTTGGACCAAAACAAGTTAATATGTGCATACAAAAGTTAGTTTCCCTTTAAAACTACCAATGAAAATGCAACAGTATGAGGGCCAGCGTTAGCCCGACCGTAGCCCCAGCTCCTGGTAGACTAGGAGGACGGCCGGACCCTAAGGCACGGGGAAGGACTTGGTTCAGAGAGGAGGGCAGCCTGACCTGCCTCCCATTTGTTTCTGCCATGACAAAGACTAGCCCCAGGGCTACCATATCTTCTGAATTGACTAATTAAGACACACATCTTAAATTCAAATATTTGGAGGCAAAATTAAGGGCCAAAGAAATCCTCTTGAACACAGTATCTGACCACACAGATCTGGTGTCCAGCCTCTGACTTCTGGTCACATAATCCCGACTATTCAAGGCTTGGCCTTGTCAATTTCTTTCTCTGCAAAGTTTAGTCAATTTTGTTGTAGATTTCTTATATTGTTGGAAATATTTCAGTAGATGAAGATTATTAGTCAGGGGGTGATAATATCCCCAATACAACAGGAGTAGGCAGACATGGAGATGCTCTCTCTCATCAGGCTGAATGGACTTAGTCCCAGTTTCCCTTTGGAAATTGCTGTCCTGTCCCTGTTTAGCACACAACAGGCATTTAATATGTGTTTATTTGAAAAATGAAATAAATATTTATTAGAGGTCATTTTTTATAAGGAGAATAAGAGCTGTCTCACTATGCCATCAGGTTGGAATTTTGCCTAGACAAGATTTAATTTTGCATGCAACTCCTGATTTACAAACATATCATTTACAAATTATTCATGTGAACACAAATAGCAACAACTTCCTCTGAATTGCTCTCACTGCTGCTGTCCTTATCGGAGTCACTGAGGCAGGAAGGGTGAGAAATGACAGTACGGAGCTTTCAGGTCTGCAGGTCATGAGTAAAACATGGGGCAGATACTACAAAAAACAAGAATCTTAGGGGAGCTGGGCCAGGGGCACACCCGCCCCATCAAACTACTCTTCACTCTGCCAAACATGTTTCAAGCCTCTTTATTAGCTTCTAAGCTAGAATTCCAGTCAGATTTGTCTGATAACCAGTGTCTTCTTTTTTAAAGAATAATTCTATATGGTATAAATCCGTTTTCCCTAGTTTCTAACAGCTATGAGTCACTGCACACTCGTTCAAATGAATTGCTTTCTTTCTAAATCCTGGCCCAGAAAAGCTCCCCTCAAGGGGCCTTGAGGGTGGGTGGGTTTCTGCAGAGCAAGAGGCACTCTCGAGCCTGGGGTGGGCTTAGCTGAACTTTCCCAGGGTGTGTGTCCAGGCAACACAAGGGCAAAATAGTGTGGATTCTAATATGCTTGCTAATGTTGGTTTTGGGTCCAAAAAATGGAAAGAAATCTCTCCACCTCTCCCCATGCCCCCAGCACTGCCCAGCTCCCCCACCCAACCTAGAATCCAGACCGAATAGTAAAGCCAGAGGCCATCATGGATTCCTTCTGTGTACGAGCTGAACTGGGCTGTGATCTTACTAATAGTGTCGGTTTTAATGGTACGAGTTCTGAACGACCCATTTGTGTACACTTCTGGGCCAAACGCTGCCTTTAGGAGCACCACCAATTCTTACTCGCAGTCCTAAGCTCCTAGGAGTCCCGCCGGCAGCCCAAGCCTTTGCCTTGTTTTGGACCCAGCAGTGTCCGGAACCACTGAGCCTTGGGTCTGTCCCTGCATGTCAGCCAGTTAGCACAAAGGATGCAAGTGGTTTTAACGGTTTGAGTCTCAGTGAGCAAGGAGAAAGGGAGAAAGGAGCGAGGTCACAGACGCCCACGGGCAGGGGCGCAAGCAGGAGCATCGCTGCTGGGCGGGCCTCTCAGGGTCCTGCCTGTGCTTCCTCCCCTGGGGAGTCCTGGCTGAGAACTGAGGAAACCAAGGACCAAAACGGTGACGGGTTTGCCTGAATTCAGGATGGATGATGTCATCAGGAAGAGAATCCACCACCTGGCTGAGCACTCGGGCCTCTGGAGAAATGGGATTTATTGTCTCTGGAGAGAAAGTCTTTTTCAAAAGTGCCTGGTTTGTGTTAGGAACCTAATACACATTTCATGCATAAATTAGCAAATGACTAAATACCAAGGAAAAAAATCAGTACAGCATTCCCACAGATGACATTAAAAAAAAAAAACTTCTTATAGAATACATACAATTATGAGGCCTTCAGTCTTTATATAGGCATATTCCTCTTTGGCATTTTATGCCATCACTGAAGATACCAAGTATGTTTTGTATTTTAGTGATGGGCCCAGAGATGACACGGCAAACCTCTGGATAAGTGTGCTTACCCTAAATGTGGCTTGGAACATGTAATGACACATGTAGGTGTCCACACACCAGTTCATTTCTTATATAATAAAATGACACAAAACATCTCTAGTGGACAAGATGCTTGTCTGGTTAGAATATAAAAATGCAAAACAAATATGAATGCTGCTGTTAGGAACTTTACAATGTAATAGAAGAGAAAAAAAAGTGAATCATTATCTTTAAAACAAGTTAGAATAACTGATGGCCTTTTTTAAGTATTCCCCCAACCTTCTTGAGGATATTCTAAACTGTAGCGTCTCTCCTACTATACTGGTATATGTATTGATTTTTCTAACCATCAGTCGGACAAACAAAATTGCCTTCAAAAATAAATGTTTTAGTATTTACCATTGTTTCTAAGACGGCTAATTTTTTTTATTATTATTATTATTTTTTTAGATAATTATTTTTTATTGAAGGGTAGTTGACACACAGTATTACATTAGTTTCAGGTGTACAACACAGTGATTCAACATTTATATACATAATAATTCTAGGTACCAGCTATCACCATACCAAGTTGTTACAATATTTTGACTATATTCCTTATGCTATACATTACATCCCAGTTACTTATTTATTTTACAATTGGAAGTGTGTACTTTTTTTTTTTTTTGTGAGGGCATCTCTCCTATTTATTGATCAAATGGTTGTTAACAACAATAAAATTCTGTATAGGGGTCTCAATGCTCAATGTATAATCATTAATCCACCCCAAGCCTAATTTTCATCAGTCTCCAATCTTCTGGAGCATAATGAACAAGTTCTTACATGGAGAACAAATTCTTACATAGTGAATAAGTTACATGGTGAACAGTACAAGGGCAGTCATTGCAGAAACTTTCGGTTTTGATCATGCATTATGAACTATAAACAATCAGTTCAAATATGAATATTCGTTTGATTTTTATACTTGATATATATGTGGATCCCACATTTCTCTCTTTATTATTATTATTTTTAATAAAATGCTGAAGTGGTAGGTAGATGCAAGATAAAGGTAGAAAACATAGTTTAGTGTTGTAAGAGAGCAGATGTAGATGATCAGGTGTGTGCCTGTAGACTATGTGTTAATCCAAGCTAGACAAGGGCAATAAAACATCCACGGATGCAGCAGATTTCTCTCAGAACAGGGGGGGAGAGGTTCTAAGCCTCACCTCTGTTGATCCCCAATTTCTCACCTGATGGCCCCCCCTGCGACTGTGCCTGTCTTAGGTTGTTCCTCCCTTGAGGAATCTTACCCATCTAAGACGGCTAATTTGCCTGAACTCTATAACTCTGCTCAGCAGCTACCTAAGGGAGGTCTAATCATATAACAAGAAACCAACTGCAATTCCCCTCTCGAGATCTTAGATCAGTATTTCTGGAAATGTCATTTCTGACACTAACAGGAATGATCTGGTGCGCTTGTAAGAACACGGGTTCACAGAGCCTATCCCCAGACAGGTAGTGGAGCTGAAGATTCTCACCTTACCATCCTTACCAAATGATGCTGGAATGTCACACACTAAAATTTTGGACTCATTGGTTAGAAGGTGTGAACCTTACTCAAAATGTTGAAACAACACCTTCTGTTTTTGAAGAATTCTGACTTAATGACACTACATATTGCTAAATACAAATGATCTATACAGTTTTAGTTTTAATCCCATTATCAAAACACATGCAATAGGTTATATCAGTTCCAGCTAAACAAAGATACAATGAAAGGAGGAGAAGAGTAAAATACCTAGGAAAAATTAAGTTTAAGTTGTAACTGAGGAAAAGGTCACTGAGTTTATACCAATTTCGTCCCTTCTGCCTGTTCCAATGTAAATCCAGCGGGCGTGCCTCTGAGGATGCCGGCCTTCATGTGGTGCCCTAGAAGGCTCCCCAGACAGGTCTCCCGCACAGCTGTCCATCCTCATCCCACTGCCGTTCATTTCTCCAGTAAACTCTGCCATGCCTCGGAAAGATTAGGAAGGTCCAGCTCAAGTTCTCTGAACATTTTTCTACTCTGATTCAAAAAAAAGTCGCACTTCCCAGTTCCTGTGTCAAATGGCCCCCACGTCCCCTTTTCACTTGCTGATCAGAAGACAGTGAAGCTGCTCCTCCAATCCGTTCCAGTTCTCCACTTGTCTGCTCACTGCCCACCGCTCGCCCACCCCCTGAGCCCTCAGGGCCAGGACTGGTCCCACGCACAGCCCTTCAGGGGGCCTAGCACTTGTGTGTTTTCCATTGTCCTTCCTCGATGCTTTCTCATCTATACTTTTACATAAATGCCCAGAAAGTCAAGACTCCTCAGCTCAACATCCTTTGCTGAATTGCTTGGTGGGCATGCCTGATCCAGCAGTATTTCCCAATACTTCACAAAGCCTGAAGGAATTATTGTTATTCTATATGTATGTGTATACAAACATATATACACAAAGTATTCATACATGCATATTCCCCAATAGCTGCTGAACATTTATTAAAAAGGCATTCAATCATTCAATAAATTGTGTGTTAAATAAAGTGAGAAAGGAGTAAATGTTGCATTGCTGATCAAAATGCCATTGTGATCAGTCGTGATAATAAATCCCCCCCCCCCCACCAGGGTTCCCATTTATCAGGACAACACCCTCACAAGGGTTTATTTACAGCACAAGTCTTTCAACCACATTGTAAATTCCCCCTGACGATCACATATTTTGTGGGAATCTTGGTGTTGAAAACATGTAACAGAAGGGGAGAATGTTTGCCTGAGGTGCTCAGTATTTCCTCATTCGACCAGCTAATGACAGATTACTGCAAACAGATAAGTGCAAACTGCAGAAGGTCAGAAATAAGAAGGCCCTTTGGTGCCTGAGTGTCCCGTCTTCTTGCCCTTCTCTCTGTTCTCTTTCTGTCCATCTCCCTCCCTCCCTCTTTCCCTCTCTCCCTTCCTTTCCCTAACGTCCATGCCTCTCTTCCCAACATTGTTTTTACTTCTCCTGTCCCTTCTTCTCTCCTCCACCCCTTTGTTTAGATCTGTCCCCAACACTAACTCTTAATTTCTTTTTTTTAAGAGTATAAACACAATTTCAGATACAAGAAGAAATGACCATAATTCTGTCAACCATGTTCACTGATGGTTAATAGACATTACCTGGTTACAGTTGGAAAAAAAGAAAAGAAAAGAAAGGAAAGGAAAAAAAGAGCCCATGAATCAAGTTTTCCTTCATATTTTTACAGGTGAGCGAATGCGGGAAAGAGCATGAAGCATGCAGAGTGAGTCTACTTTGCACAGTTCTAATGAAGAAACAGAACCCCTGTTCATCTATTTCTGCCCTTGGAACGTAACTTACGTCTGTAAGTCTCACATTCTTTAGAGGCCAAACCAGGCACAGGCAGAAAGGTGATGGAGCCCACAGATCACACCCGTTAGGAAGTGCTGGGACCATGCAAGGCAGCAGAAGATGAAATGGACACCGAGCAGCTCTTCTGATGAATAAAATATGAAGAACTTTGCAATTACGAAGACCAGAGACAAGTGGCCAGAGGATCATCAGCATAATGACAGCTATAAAAATAGGATTTCATGCCTGCATCTCCTATTTCACATCCTCAAATCTGAATAACATTTATTAACCACTCTCCTGTTTTTTGGTTATTTGCAGGTTATATAACAAAAAATAAAACAAGGCTATGAGTTTCCTGCCTTCAAGGATTTGCTGTTCCATGATAGCCCACAAAGGTCATTTAATTATTCTGAAAGATACTCTACAATCTGAAAAATATATGAAAGCGGTAATTTTGGTTTATGAGAGAAATATGGTATTTAAAAGAAGACTGTATATTTTTAAAAACTAGATAAAATGACCAGTTTGAAAACCTGATTAGCTATGTGTGTCAATCCAAGGTAATTTTCATAAATAATAAAACAAAAACATTGGCTAGTGTTTACTAGGGGCTCACGATGTACTGGTTGCTATGTTTCCACACCCTGAAAGGAGGAGAGCAAGAAACAGGTCACACGAGGTTGGCAGAAACATCCCTAAATTCAGGGGTGGTTACCCATCATTATGAGCCAAGCTTAGATCAGATTACTCAGTAAAGGATTACTTAAAGATATGCCACTTATTTAAATATAGGATTACCTGGTCATCCTTCAAGTAACAATTGAATATATGTATTTGTAGATGTATATGTCTGCGTACACACGGATGTCCGGTGCACATACTAGATATTCAATAACTCTTTAAATAAGAATTGAATAAATACATATATTTGTTTGTAAATATATATGTACATGCTCACACACTGTCTAGTGCACAACTCAGAGTACTATTCCACTTGTAAGGTATAGCAGTGCCCTTAATGATAATTCCAATACAATTCCTCAAAAGATAGAGTATTTTACCTAAGATCGGAGACAGGATCATTACCAGGAAATCTGTAGCTCTGTTGTTCACAGCCAGGTATGTTTTATCAGATAACGGGATGCAGCGCTCTGCCCTCTGAGAAGTCACTTTGTTGCTGTGACAAGGAAAAGCTGAGTGATTGGAAGATAACCTGATACCTCCCATCTAGGACTCAGCTTCAGGCTGGCAGACCTACTCGTCCTCTCCCACCAGGACACACCATGAACAGAGGCTGGCTTGTAGGGTCTCAGTCAACAGGAACAAGTCAATTAAAGGGTCTTTCAGATGATAGGGACAGCTAATGCATGGCTCACTGCTCTTAGAAGCCTAGAATCAAATTAGAGAAATGAGTACATAATCAAAGCAAAAAATAAAAATTAAAAACTTGTGAGAGTTCAAATACCTAGGGTGCCTAACTGGTTTCCTTGGTTTCACTGGAGATGGTAATTGTAGGTCTGGCTTTGGTTATGTAGCTGTATTCCTATTATGTTAATGTGTGTGGACAATTTAATTAGTAGTTTAAAACCTATACATGCTTATGTTACTCTACAAGAAGATATGTCAAAGAAATAATCAATCTTCCCATGTTTTCTTCCATCTGCTACTTCTATAGCTTTTCTTCTTCCTTCCTAATTACAACCCTTAAGTAGGATTCGTGTCTCATATCAAAATTACTGAGTATCATAATTCTTCCAAGTGGTAAAGATACTTTAAGACAAATGCTGGGCATAGAAGCCACAGAGCATAAATCTGCAAAGAAGTAAAAAGCTAACCTTTTCAAACAATATCGCTTCTCTGTCACTTACCAACTTTACATTTCCCTGTATGGCCCCGGAAGATGACTGGTTAGCCAGAGACGGGTAAGATTCCTCAAGGGAGGAACAACCTAAGACAGGCACAGTCACAGGGGGGCCATCAGGTGAGAAATTGGGGATCAACAGAGGTGAGGCTTAGAACCTCGTCCCCCACCCCCCTGTTTTGAGAGAAATCTTCTGCATCCATAGATGTTTTGTTGCCCTTGTCTAGCTTGGATTAACACTAAGTCTATTGGCACACACCTGATCATCTACATTTGCTCTCTTACAGCACTAAACTATGTTTTCTACCTTTATCTTGCATCTACCTACCACTTCAGCATTTTATTAAAAATAATAATAATAATAATAAGGGAGAAATGTGGGATTCACATATAAATCAAGTATAAAAATCAAACGAATATTCATATTTGATCTGATTGTTTATAGTTCATAATGCGTGATCAAAACCGAAAGTTTCTGTTATGACTGCCCTTGTACTGTTCACCATGTAAGTACTTATTCACTATGTAAGAACTTGTTCACCATGTAAGAACTTGTTCGTTATGCTTCAGAAGATTGGAGACTGTTGAGAATTAGTAGGCTTGGGGTTAATTAATGATTGTGCATTGAGTCCCCTATACAGAATTTTATTGTTGTTAACAACCATTTGATCAATAAATATGAGAGATGCCCTCTCAAAAAAAAAAACTTGTGAGAGTTAACTGGTTTCTAGGATACTGCAAGTCAAGCAAGATCTAAGATATAGGACTCATTTCTGTGATGTGGAAAATCTCTCAAAATAGAGGGTATTATTGCACCCTAAGGGTCTCTGGTTGTTCTGGATTTGTGAATAACGACTATTGTGTTTTCATCAAATGTTAGCTGCCATAGATCAGAAGATATGCCACTATTTTATGTACCACCAAGAAAGAAAACTGCCCTCAGCTCCACTAAAACACACCACTGATTGTAACACTCATTCCAATTTCAGAGATATTAAAAATGAAAAAAGAAAGTTGGTTCCAAGTATGTGTCACATCAAGCTGCCCATGACTCATTCCATCTACATTAATGCTCATTTTCATCTCAGGATTTGTATTTTGAATGTTGCACAAGGATAAAGAGTAATGTCTATAATAGGTAACAATCAGAATTATAATAGTTTTCTTATGAACAATAACCACTGTTCAGTTTAAATTAGACATTTAACACAAGTATTTTATTAAAATATTTGAAGATCAGGGTTCTCAAATAAGAAATGGGGATACATGTGGTGACTTCAAAAGAGGGCCTGAAAATTCTCTGACACTCCACTTCTTTTAACTCGAGGTGGGCTTGTTCCTGCAGTAAGAGGACACCCGTCACTGGGTGACTCGCAGGCGATGTCTCGGCAGCGCTGTGCCCCCAGCCCCCGGAGTGGGCTCCCCCTGCTGACTACTACCTGGAGGGCTGCAGTGCTCCCCTGCCGTATGCCAACGACGTGAGGGGCCTGTCCCAGAGCCCAAGAACACCCTTCTATTTGGGATTTGACACAGGGTAACGGAAAACAGCTTATTTTACAAATTGGATTATAAATATCATTTAGCTTAGTTTAACATGCAAATCACAAAAAACATTCAACTCTTCTTGTCTAGCTTACCAGGGTTCCAGAAAAGACCAGTTTCCCAGAAGATTCAGAAGGACTTAGAATCATCTTAGAGTTTCTAGCCCAAGATATCCATGCCTCACATTTTGCTAGAACTCTGCTCCTTCCGTGGAGCTTCCTTTGATCAAGTCAGCATAGAGATCGGCCAGGTATATAGCACTTTAGTGGGAAAAAATGTGTATGTAATAAATTTCTATATTCTAAACATACTTCAAGTTCCTGGAGAGAAAGAGAAAGGTTATTTGCATCTATTCATTTCTTTGATTTCAGATGGTTTTCAAAAAGAACAATGGTCAAATATTCATGATAAAGTATAGATTAGGATTGTCCTAATAACAGAAAACAAAATTATGGAAATAATTACTTTTCAAATTAGATTTTGGCAGTAAAAGAGTAAAATAAAATGCCATAATTTTTATATTTTTTTCTCTCACAAGAAAGAAGGATTCTCAACAGTCCTCAAGGGAGATAAAAATGTTTTGAACACTGAACCTGGAACGTGAGTTCCCTTATGAGATCCTCTGAAAGACACACAAGGAATCTACTGGAAAATGTCCTCAATAGCATCCCCACTGTACAGGAGAGACTTTGAACTCCACATGGAGGAATTTCTTGGAACACTTTATATGGAGGTATTTCTGGGAGACCCTTTGGGAAAAGCTGAGGGGCTCATGTTGCTAAGACAATGGACCACAGAGGAGAAGTAGCCTTCACGGGTAGTTCTAGAGAATGACACCACAGGGCAGCTGGCTGCACGGCCTTCCCGTGAGCCCCCTCCCCCAGCACCACTTTGCTGATCTGGGCTATAAGAAAGGGCTTGGCGGGAGGACAGGGTGAGGATATGTCCTCTGACAAGGGCCTGTGATATGCAATGTGCCTGTGAATCAGGTCCCAAAGTTTAGAAAACAGAGGAGACAACAGAGCCACAATCCACCTATGCGTTCCAGCTGGGCTGGCGTGGCGGGAGGGCTGGACTCTCCATTCAGTCACCACCCTTCACATCCCCACACATCACTGTCCAAATCACTGTCCAAATGAGGTGAGCAAGACAGGAACTCAGAAAACGTTTAACTGACTGACGATACGTCTAATTATTTCTGACTCTCTGTACGTGTTACGGGCTGCACTGCGTCCCCTTACCCAAATTCATATGTTGAAGTGACAACTCTGAGCACCTCAGGGCATATTCATATACGGAGATAAGGTCTTTAAAGAAGCGATTAAGTTAAAATGAGGCTGTTGGGGGTGCCTAGGCCAATGGGACTGGTGCCTTCATAAGGCTCCTCCCACTGAAGACACACCAGGGATGTGCATGCAGAGAGCAAAGGCCGCGTGAGGACCCTGAGGGGCGCATCTTCAAGCCAAGAGGGGAGGCCTCTGTGGGAACCCCACCCTGCCCCCACCTTCATCTTGGCCTTGTGGTCTTGAGAACTGTGAGAGGGTAATTTCTGATTTTAGGCCACCCCATCTGTGATACTTTGCTGTAGCAGCCACAGAACACAAAATCAGGGCCATTGAGAAATCCCCCCAGGTTTCGAGTTTTTGGATTTTAAAGCCCCTAATACACTGAAGGAAAATACCAAAGGCCCTTAATTACTAATGGAAAAAGCAGTATCACGGACAGCAAAGGGGAGACGAATGTGGTCAGCCAGTTTGTTTTTAAGAGCTAGTAACTGTGATGTCCTCTGTGCTTTTGCTTTTCTTCGGTCTGCCTGTGTGTTCCCAGCACCCTTTGCTGGAATCTTACAGGCAAGCTAAGTGGAAATGCGCCTGGCAATCCTGAGTACTGAGGTGTGGACCCCAGTGGGGCAGGGAGCTGGTGGGGGCAGAGGCGGGTGTGGGGCGCATGCTCTTCCCTCCGCCTGACCGAATCTGGATGGGCCATCTGCACACCCTGGTCGGGAGGTTAGTGCTGGGAAAGGATGGGGACAGGAGCAGGCAAATGTCCCACAGGATGTGCCACATCACTATTTAGGTTGGTAGTAAAGAAAACATTTTGCCAACTTAGAGTATATCAAAAAAGAAAAATATGTAAGGGTTCAGTAATTCCACTCTCAATATGATCTGATAAAATGTAGATTACTCATTAGCCTTCAAAGAAATTAAGTATCTTATTTTCATAGCCAAAGGGGTGTAGGCACAAAAATTGATATAATTCATCGTTTTTGGGGGGGAAATCCCCACAAATGTATCTTCTATAGCAAATTGACTTAAAGTTGACATTTTAATTTCTGAATTTTGTTGTATTCTGTATTTTTAAGGACGTAGCAAGCCTTGTCCAGGGGAAATGAAATTATTGGCTCTACCGATTCTCTCTCCATGTCCTATGACCTGGTTTCTACTAAAAATAGCTCTAAGAGTAGTAGAGTTACCTGAAAATTTAAAATACATTTTAAATATTCATTTTGTGTGTCATTTGAAAATTGCTGATTGAAAAAGAATAGTTGTTTCCCAAAACACCACCGGCTGCTGAGTCATTTCTGATTCATCAGTTGCAGCCTTTAAATTCAGGATAGCTGAATGGGAACTGGGAGCAACAAGCAGATGTGACTCCAGCTTCTGCCGGGGAAACGGGGACACATGTTTTCAGGAAATATTCAAAGGAGGAAACCACTAGGTTTGTCAACAGCTTTAGGGACAGTATTTAGCAGCCAAAATGCTTCAGATACACACTCTGAAAACAATATATTAGTCAACATAAGACATCCAAGCAGCTCAAAGCCCTCCTCACAGCTGAAGGAGAGAAGCTCAGTCCTAAGGATGGCATGGCGCTAAGGGGCATCAACACAACCAGACGTCCTGGGATCATGGAAGGGCAGACACAACACAGTCCGCAGGTAATTCAGAACTGGCCTTCAGTCTTGAAAGCCTCCCTCCCACATCCTCCCATGGCTGCTTTGGCAATCCCTGACAGTCTCCCTGGACTGAGGATCCACTCTGTCTTCTTTCCCCAGCACTTCCTCCCACCCCCCAAATCATCTGTTTCAGGCAAAGAAAATGACCAGCAGCCCTGCACCAGAATCCTCACCACTGGACCTTCGCTTTGAAGACCAACCCCTAAATCTTAGCCATGTATTCACCTAAATACTCGATAGAAATGCCAAATGAAACAAACTTCATTGGCAATAGTTTTAAAAGTCTTACAAATCTGCTTCTAAGGATCTTTTCAACAATTTCTTGATAGAAATATCCATCATGGTATTATTATTCAGACTAAAAAAATGAGATGTAATTGAAGTTCCTTCACTAGAGGGATGATTAAACGAACTGGTATAATCACATGATAAAACACTATGCAGACACAGAAAATCACTATATGCAAGAATTTCCCCAAATTTCTATTGTAAAATTGCAATTTGGAAAGAAAATTAAAAGGACATGCAATTTGAAAATCCCTTTTGATGAGTCAGGAAGCAGAACAAAGGTATCCCCTCCAGCTTCCAGGCCCACGCTAGGCTTACTGCCCAGTCAGGCCACTCTTTAGGTGTGTGTTACATTTCTTTATAGATGCTATGCACTCAGAGACAGAGATTTTGACCAATTTATTTGTTCAAACATTCCTTTCTGTTAAGCATAAGTGTTAAAAATCTTTGCATCCCCTATGGTGTGTGCACATCACAGGGGACAACGAGGACTTAAACACCACTTTAGACATATATCATTTGCTAGCAACTGTAGGAGGTGTTTTGATACTTCATTCTTTTTAACCCTTTTCATGTCCTATAAAGGGTGTTTCATTACTTTATTAGCTGGCGAGACTGAGGTTCAGGGAGGTTAAGCAATTGACCCAAACTAAGAAGAGAAGAATCTGGCCAGGACCAGGCCTCGAGTCTACCGGTCCTCGTACCCAGGACAGGCCCTCTGGTCTCTTGCTGAGAGGACAGTCAGCACCCTGTGCTCCATGAAGCCACCGGCTTGACCTTTAGTAAGTCCCTGTCCTTCCTTTAAGCCACTGACCTCATGTCACTCCCTTAATGTCCCCAGGGCCTAGCAAATGTGTATGTTTTGGTCCCAAAGGAAACAGTAGCATATTAAATGCAATAGTAGGTTTTTTGTTTGTTTTTCCAATAACTGGACAGCTTGGGCTGTTTCCTTTTATTTCCCTTCCATGATTTATACACTGACACACGGTGACACAGCCGGCTGGAAAATGCCACAGAAAAATTAAACAGGGAGAAAAAGGGGTCAGGGAAACTCACTGACAGTAACTTCTACTGAAAACTTGGGGAGTTTGCTGGATTGATTTTTATTCTTTTTTTTCTAGGTGGAATGGTGAGCTTATGAAGTGAAAGTAGAAAAAAGTCATCTTTCCCCAATACCAAACCCAGATAGGATAGTTTTCCTTAGTCACAGAGGGGAAGCTTAATAAACAGTATTTTATCTCTGTATCCTTTACATCTTGTCTAATTTTTTAAAGTTTTTATATTCCACATCTCATCTGGTCAGAATGAGGCAGAGTTGGAAGTGTGCACATTGAGGTGAAACTAAACAGCTGTCTGCTTTACATCTGCTCATCTTCTAACTTGTTTGGTACAAAATATGAAAAAAACGGTGTGGAGAGACTGTAATAACACCACGTGATTAGTGGCATCATCAGCGCCATGTGGATAAGCTGAGACACAAACTGCAGCACTGTTTCCAGGACTCAGCAAGTGATTTGGGACCTCGGGCACCCATGCTACAGGGAGGAGCTAACTTCTACCACAGGACGATCCATCCTTATTTACCGTCAAACCTTGTGTTAACATGTTTGCATTTGTATCCATTGGCCAAGCAAACGTGAGTGTCAAGAGGAACAAGGTGGCCACCTGTGTTGAAGGTAAGTGTGACCTGTGGAAACCCCGTCCTCATTCTCCCTTAAGTTTCACAATCCACTTAAACCAGCACGGCCTACGTTGTCGTACCAGATTCCCCAATATTCTGCAGAGGTTGCGTCTACGTGCGAACTACAGCAACATTATGTATAGGTGTCGTCCAGTGATGTGAACTGCAGATTCCAGGGCCTTATGTCACAATGACTGAATCAGAATCTGGGATACAGGCTAGAAATCAGTATTTTAGCAAGCTCCCCAAATGATTCCACACCACAGTTTGTGGGACACTGTCAAGTAAATGCTTTTGTTCACAATCACCTCTGTTATTGTCTTTGGAGGCAATATTTCTGGAGACAACTGAGACGTATCATTCTATGTCCATTGAGTGCCTCCAGTCCCACTATGTACACACTAACATTGACATTCCACACTACTCAGATTCCCCTAAGTGTCTGAATGATTCAAATTCCATAATTCCTTTTGGAAATGAAACCCTCTCCTAGGGTAGAAATGATGCCAATCGGGCAGTGTGCAGCCTCTGAGCTCCACGATGGCAAGCTCGGTTCACAGCCTCCCCCCCACCCCCCTGCCCCTGTGAACCGCAGTCCTACAGCAAATCAAACTGGATTCCAACCATTTTAATTTTCCACCATCCTCTGGAGATGGCATCGCTCGCTATCCTGTTTGAAGGAGATGGTGCTCTTTGATTAAAATAATTATATAGCGGGAGCTTGGCCAAATGAAAATAAAGTGTGGGGGACGGTCGTCGAGAGATTTAGAACTGTAGAAGAGATGAACACCAGGGCATTTAGGCAGGGGTTGGTTATGAGTAACAGGGAGAGATTAGACAAAGGAGCGCCTACTGCATACCACAGAAGTTTTGCCAGAGTGGCTCTATTTTACAGGGGATGATTTCCCAGGAGAGGAACATTTATCCACATGTTGCTGGAAATTGCAGAGACCAACAGCCTAATTTCACTTCCTCTCATCCTAACTAGTTACCACCCCAGAAAAATCTATCAGCTCATCAGTACCTATTTACTCTTCATCTTGTAGTTGCTTATTCTAAAAAAATGTGTATTATGTTTTGTATTTTCTCTTCCCCTTGGCATCCCCGAGATCTAACGTGGGTCTTTACACAGCAGGTACTCAACTGCTGTTTAAGTATGGAAGGAATAGAGCGAATATGAGTTATCACTTCTCTTAAGTGGTTTATAGTCTAATGTAATTAAGAACTAACACACATTGATAAGAAAATAGCCTAGTTTTCAGGTATTCCATAAGTAACTTTCCCAAATGATAGAGGTAGATATTTTATCATGCAATTTCAAGAAATAATCATCATAGTAATATTTTTATAGCAACTTTTAAACTGTGTGAAGCTTTCTTAAGTAGAATGTGGCCCAAAAGATTCAGGGTCATTACTATGAGCAAGAAGTGTATGTACTGGGGTTTGTTTAAATATTTAGAGCTACTTTCATTTTCCACATTATTTTGATCATTTTCCTTGTGGTGGTCATGAAAGGGGCTCAGCAGTAATGGGAAGGTGATTTAAAAATGAAGAACTGCCCATTGGGAAGAGAAAAAAGAAGAGAATAAATGGAAGAGTACAGTTTTTTTTTTCCCAGCGCAATCTTTAAAAAGCTAAGAAGTCACAGGAGTTAAATCAAAGCATACCTGAGCCTGAGACTGATCACAGGACTTTTGATCTCATAGGATTGGTTTTAGATGAGTCATAAACTTGTATTCCTGATAGGTTCTTATATATTTAAATGAGAGATCACCTTTGATAGAATTAAGCTCATAAAATCTGTATTTTGAGAAGAGGACTTGGAAGTCATTTTTTGAATCTGCTTATTTATGTGCATGTCCATCTTCCCCTATCAGACAAGGTGACAGAGACTGGCTAACTGTCCCCCCATATATATTCTTCCTTTCCAATAAAAATGGCATTTTTAGGAAAGAACAGTCACCCAGATATTGTCTGTCTAATGTTTCTTTACAGCTCTACAAAGCCCTGTGACTAAGCTCTAGCTGTCAGAATGTGCGTAGAAATGGGGTGCATCCTTTAAAGGGCGGGGCCACCCCTTGCTTCCTCCACCCTGAAGCCTCTGTGCAGACACGGTGGTGAGGGACCCAGGTTCATGCAGAGAAGTTCAGCTTCTCGGGGACGGCACAGCAATGAGAAAGGAGTCTGAACTGAAACACCCCGGGATCACTGGAGAGACATAAATGCATCTCATGCTCAAGACGTTGCTGTTTTGACTTTTTATTTCAGCAGTCAAATGTGTTTTCCAAGAAGATCTAAATATTGAGGGCCATTTCTAATGTCTCCCTCGTGTCTCTGTGGCCCAGTGCCTGAAAGCACAGCAGGTACTCAAACTGAGGCCCAGGGCTCGGAGCTCAGACAGCTCCCTCCTCTGTGAAGTGTCCAATAAGCTCAGCTGTCCTGTGTATTTGGCCAAATATGGAACCCACCATGCATTTCTGGAGCAATAAGCTGAATATTTTTGCCTCTTATTAGTTTCCTACTACCTTGTTTTATTTTGCATCTAGGAGTCTTATCTTTCTTCATCTCTGCGAAATTGTATTTTATAATTTTTCTTCAAAGTTCACAAACAGAATGAGCTGGATTATGCCTACAAGGTCAATGGAACACTTTCTACAAATCAAGAACATGCCTTTGCAAATCGTCACAAATCAGAGGTTTCTCCAGATTGTTTCTAGATTCTGGATTAATAGTTGTATTTAAAGAATTAAAAACTATCTATATATGGTTCTAGTAAAATATATCTAAATATTTAACATTTGGGTGGCCCCATATAAATATAACCATGTATTAAATTATTATACAATACATAGTATACTGCATAAATATAATGCACAAATGGCACATATTATTATATATGTGTATTTCTTAAACTCACAAGCAGTAGTGTATTCAAAATTCCCTGAATGGATAACTTCTGGGCTTACTTTGGAGAAACAGAAGCTCTTTATAAATACCCAGTAATAGTCCTGAATACCGGCTTGAAGATATTATCCTTGTCTTGGAAATAACACCATGTCTGAAACTTGGCCTCACGTAGAGCTCACAACACTCAGAGATGAAGTTCTGGCTTTCTCTCTGGCAGTTTGAGCTTTCTTTAGACTGTATTTTCCTAAAGATTGCTGTGTTCCACTTGAAACCAATCCTTGTTGCCCATGGCGGGGTTAGCCTGAAATAAAGAGTTGAAGGAGATGCCCAGTGCCAAGGACGAACATGTCACGTGGCCCTCGCCCTCTGGCCCCAGAGGGGTCAACAACAGGCCCTGCGGTCACACCTAGGAATGCCGGCCCCACCCTGTGTTAGTGGTGACCACGAATGGCTCACACCCTGCTGCCCACCTGCTTTTTTCTCTGGCCCTGAGACAGAGTGAATCGCAGGACAGTGGGCGTGATTAGTAGTTGCTTTGTTTTGTAACTCCCATGTCTCGAGTGTCTACCCATGATCTGTGCCTGATTGAGGCTCATCCAATAAAATGGTGAATGCATCTGTCCAGTTCATCCCTTCTTCCACTTCACATGGAGTCCTGATATTTTACCAACTGTGCGCCACAGCTCATCGAAGCAATGGATGTGGATTATTACAGGATAAATTAAGCGATTGTATTTCGCTGCGATGGGGTTCTGTTTTTGAACAAATGGCTTACTCTACCATTCCCCAACTATATAAATACCTAATTCAAATTTCTGCCTTGTTTTATTAATTCTGAGTTCCTAGAGGGTAGCTCTGCATGTTTATTTCGTGGAAATGCATTAGATGTTTACTCCATACCAAGATGCTCTGTGGATACGAGATGAATAAGGCAGGGTGAATACCCTTCAGGAGCTCCACTGCCCTGGGAGAGATGGACGATTCAGGACACAATTGAACTACGTCATTACACATGGGAGGCTGTGGAAGCCACAGTGGGCTTGGCAAGTTCAGGCTGGACATGATGCAAGGGAAGAAAACCTGGAGGACCTGACATATTAATCTTGGAAAAATCCAAGGACTTCCCAGCCAACAAGAGGGAGAGAAATAATATATGCCAAATCGAGGGGAGGCGAGAGATCATGGTGTGGCCTGGAAACTGCAGTTAACTCCTCAACATTTCAGCACAGACACAAGGAGGGGTGCTTTTCTGAACTAAGGCGGAGGGATGGGGAGTCAGACAGTGACTGTCCACGTGCCCTGACTTCTCCTAAGGCAATATGAGGTGTCGGAAGATCAGTTTACTGCAGAAGCAGCAGACCGGATCTGTGTTTTAGAAGGGGCCCTCTGGTAGCAGAACGGAAGCTGGTTTGAGAGGAGGCGAGACCAGGAACAAGACTGGAAACAGAGACATCATAGGATGCCCTTGAGGCTGACTGCAGAGTCCCTCCCACAGGCATTTCTCCTGTGCTCACAAAACCTGTTTCTCAGAGAATGTAAGTGGGTAAGGAGCAAGGCTCCGGATCAGGGAGCTTGGGTACAAACCCCGGTAGCTATGGAAACTTGCTCAAACCCTGCAGCTTGTTTTCACTTCTGAAGAATGATGATAACACCATCTATCAAATATGGTTGTGGTGAGGATTCAATGGGAAATAGAATCAGAAGCTCAGAACAGCCTCTGAGTGCCCCGCTTCAGCTGCCGTCATCCTTCCATGGCTGTTCTTTGGCTTGTGGACTGACCCTATGTGGCCTCAAATAAGGTGGGTCCCAGAAGGAAAGGAAATTGTAAGTGGCCTGAACTGATTAGTGCGACTCGATCTTTTTCAGTAATGGTTTGAACAGGGACATATACAATTCTGGCCACTAAGGGGCTGAAAATGATTTCTGAGGACGGTTGCCTTCTGCAAATGGAAGAGCTGTTGGGACATTTCCTGTTGAGGTGTTGGACCTTCCACACGTACCTGGGGACTGTGAGGGTGAGGCTTGTGCAAGACATCAGAAAACTGGAAGAAACTTGTCTGTGATGAGATGCTGAATTCAATCAATCCTAGAACTGCCCAAATGTAAAACTTTTTGTAAATGAGATAATACATCTCTTTATTGTATAAACCATTTTGCACTGAGTTTTCTGTTACTTGTGGCCACAGCATCTTGACTGCTACAATTAATACAAGGTAAGAAGAGCCTGAATAAAGCACATAAAATAGGAGAAAGGAGGTGGTTTTGAGAATACTATGGCTATAGACTAGAAGGGACGCCATTTGGATGTTTGGGGGCAAAGATAAAGGGAAGCAGGATCCATCGCCCCCTCGGTGATAAATCCGATGGAGAAATGGAAATTGCAATATGAAGGGATGACAAGTCCACAGGACTTGGGAAGGGACAGAAGGGTGACATCTAGGTGACAAGTGTGTGATAGCAGGAGGAAGAGAAGCAGCAGGGTGCATGCACTTTGCTGATACCAAAAGGAAGATTTTCAAGAAAATCAGAACAGGCTCTTGGCACAGAAAACTGAGGCTGGAGAAGGACTAAGGCGGGCCTGTGAGCTCACGATGCCACGGTCCCAGATCTCCCTGCACAGAAGAGTCTCAGGACAGCCATAAAGGGAGAAGCTGTTCTGCAGCGGATTGAGGAGGCAGTGGGGGCTCGAAAGCTGGAGACGGGGACGTCTGTGCAGAGGTTCAAAGAGAGATGGGACCATACCATCTCCATATTCAGCAGGGCACTTGGCATTTCATCTACACACAGCAGACATCTGCTGCCGGGTGGATGAGGGGTGGATGGGTGGATGGATGGATGGATGGATGCTGGACCTTAAATTCTCTTGTTGAATTGAGCATACTTCAGCATTCCAGGCTGAAACACCCACATTCTTGTAGGGCAAATCCACAGATTTGGTACCCTGGGTCATGTACAGGCACCTAATAAACTCAAATTCCCCCCCAGAGCTTGTTCTATTGAACATAAGGAAGAGGTTGCACCATGGAGGCTACCTCAGCAGAGGTCCTACCATTGTTGACCCACACACTGTTTACCTTTCCAAATAAATTTGCCAACATTTGTAAAGAGGAGATTTAATATAACAAGTCAGGGTTGCTGGGCCTGCCTGGACAATCAGATGCTGGCAGACCGGGCCCCATGCCCACCCACCAGGCTGTCCACTGAGGGGGGTGCTGGGCTGCTGATTCTGCTTCCACCGCCTCCGGCACATGCGTCATCTTGCACACCAAGCATCAAGCAGCACCTACCACCCATTCACTCACTGTGGATGCAAAGAAAGGACCTGCATCCACTCGTCTTTTTTTTTTTTTTGTAATTTTATAGAAGAATTCAAAGGAAAGTAACTATATATTTTACTTTAACATCTAACAAATTTCAAAACCAAAGCAAACTAGGTTGGTTGTGTGGCATAAAAGACAATATATTCTTTTGTTAAGAAAACTTACTTGAAACTTGGAAATAAGAGAAAGGATGGCTGATAACCTTTCAAGGTCCCATTGAAACACTGAGTGACAGGCCTACCCAACACTTAGTTCTCTGAATGATTACTTAATTACCTAGGGGATTATTGATTTCTTTAAGGGATTTATCTTTGTTTGCCTTTCTCTCTAGTACTGATTAGTGCCACAATACATGTTAACTTGCATATTTTTGTGCAGTAGAGATAAAAAATAATTTCCTACTCCAAAGGTTTGGTTTTACTGCCCTATGAGACATTAGCCAGTTTTGTCTCTAGCAAATTTATTGTCACATATTTTCCTGACTATGTAAATTTGTGTTCCTCAAGTGGTCTTTGAATTGACTTTATCACCCCACTGGTCTCTCACATTAACAATTTATATGAATCTTCAACATGTTCCCTTTCTATAAGTGTATGCAAGTCATGTTTTTAACTTTATAGAAATTGGAATTTGAGATCTTTGAAAAAGAACTTTTCCTAAATATTTATTGCTCAAACAAAATGAGTCATGTGCAATAGACATTATATCTTGTAGAAATAATGTTTCCAAGTGTGTTAGCTGTTTGGCCTCTGTAGACACTTTTATCTGTAATCACTGTTAAAATGAACACACACACACACACACACACATACACCCTTGTGGAGTTGGAAGTCTTTCCTTAAACTGTTCTCTCTGTTTACATCTCAGTGTGAATGATTAAAGTATGGATTTCCCTGGAAAACTTGCTACTCTTCCTGGGTGGAAAAATATCAAATGAAAAGGATGCTAGATGCTGCCCCCACCCCCACCCCCACAGCGCTGCCAAGAAGACACCCTTCTCCACACTCGTTGAACCGGGCATAGGACACAGTGAGCAGGTCATTGCTGCACTTCAGTGTCAGGAGGATGCCCGGAGCTGGGCTCTGCCCAGGAGGCAGAGCAGAAAGAACACATTTCCGAAGCTTCTCCGCAGTCAGGTACGACCACGTTAAAGAGATGCTGCGCAGGGGTGATTGCTGACTCACCCCGCTTGTCAACTACCGGGCAGTCCTAGTTTAGAGAATCCAGCAATTAACTCCGATTGCTAAGGACCCCTAAGCGACGGTTTGGGGACGTGCTGCCCCGGGAACAGAACAGGCCAGGAACCAGGAAACTGGCTGCCGCATCCTCCCGCCGGGGACCCCAGGAAGCTTTCTGCAGCCGCGGTTCCAGTAAAGACACGAAGAGCCTGGCAGGTCACGCCCCTCTCCCGGGGCCTGCGTTCTCTCCTCTGCTCTTCTTGGTGCCCCCACCGGCCAGGTCCCCATGTCTCCTGGCCGGGGATGGGCAGGCAGGAAGCTGAGAGGGAGGGAGCCCGGGATGTTTCTGTCTGGCGTCCTCCCTCCCTGCTCAGAGCCGAGCCCGGCTGGGCCCGGCAGCTCTGTGTCCTCCTCAGCTGCAGGGACAGGGAGGGCGGCCTGCCTCTGCCGGTGCCTGAGCGCCTTCACTTTGTACCCTGGGATCTCTTACCAGCTGTCGCCTCCATACACAGTTCCTTTAGGGACGACTGAGTGGAAGTCTAGATTATGCAGGAATAAATGGGAAAGAAAAAGTCCGCCTGGTTTTCCAGCTCAGTAACCATGAACTAAAAAAAAAACATTATAAGCGTAGCTGTAAATACTTGGATGATTTAAAAATAATAACAACTGAAATACCGTGACCCTGGACACCAGTGCCCACCCCTCCACGGCTTCCCCATCCCTGCAGCCGCCCACAGCTCCGGGCCGCTGTCTAAGTGTGAGTATTCTGTCTGCATCACCAGTCTCTGTAAACAGCGGGAGATCACAGTGCCGGGGTACATGGAGGGAGTTAGAGACATTGTCCTCACACTGCGTTGACATTCTCTGCACCTTGGACTTATTTAGGTGAGGTGATGTGATGTGTGACGCAGCTCAACAAAGAGCCATTCGTTCTCCGGGTACTTTTATCCCCACTCGATTGAGAAAATGCCATTCGTCCATATCAAAAATAAAACTTAGTTTCAAATTTTGATGGAGATTCTTGGGTGGTTCGAAGCCCTTCCCCCAGCCTCTGCCCTCAGCCCACCACCAGGTCACCTGCGGGCCAGCCCTGGGCAGATGCTGCTGTGCTCCCTCCTCAGGGTCACTGGACAGCTGTAGGTCCCTTCTTCCCTCCAGGATACTTTAAGAGCCAGAGAAGTCATGAAAAATAAGCAGTGGACTAACAAACTATGTTTTGGGAGAAAATACTTATCATATTTACATACCGGCGTGAATTCTCCTAAAATAAAACTATCCAGAAGTTAGTCATCAGCCCTGGGCTTTAGCTGTGGCTGAGAGGAACTAAAGGGCCGAAACCACACAGTACTTTACACTCCACTTCTTCCTTCTATCTAACTAACAGGCATCTACTCAAATCACATGAAAACCCCAGTCACAAGATTTCTCTCATCTGGAAAGGGGGCAGCTCCCAGAGAAAATCTCACATGATGGGGCACAGAAGCCTAGAATCAGAGCCAGCACTTCATGATTCTCAAGTTTCCAGGCCAAACCTACAGGCTGTGTAGGGTCCCCTGGGCCCGGCACCTGTGCAGGCAGGAGAGAGCAGACCTGGGCAGGGTGAGGTCTTAGATTTTCCCCATGCCTGGGAAACCAGTGGCCTGGAGGGATGGCCATATGGAGAGTGCACAGCATTCCCAGGCTGAGAAGGATCCTGAGAGGGGACAGAGTAGCAAAGCATGTTTTACTCAGAGCTGTGTTACTAATTAGGAAGCCGAACATTGTGAAAGTTGGCCTTGATATTTACACTACCCATTTTACTACAGCCTCCAGCATTCTCCAAGAACTGTTATCCAGTTGTATTGCTCTATTCTTCTGACAAGTCACCCATAACGCCAGCACCAGGCACTCAGCAGTCCCTCACAGAAGGCCTCCCTCCCGCCTGCCCAAGGCTGCCCCAAGGGCCACACTAGATTCAAATGGAGCAAACATAACCTGCCCTAGTACGTTCCGGAAATGGGAATTGCCACACACAAATGTGCACACAACACTCTGTAGAGTACATGGTGTGTACGTGTGTGTAATGTATAACCACATGTATTACGTATTACGTATTACATAACATGACATTGTATACAATCAAGCAGGAAGCACTGAAGAAAAAGAAACAGAAGTTGAAAACACTAAATAGGACAGATTATGCAGAGAGGAAGCAGCACGTACTACTACATAGAAGGATCTCCCAGATGAAATGTGCTTCAGCCCGTGCAGGCCACCGCACGAAGCACCATGGCAGGGGGGAGGCAGGGCTTAAACAACAAATATACCAGTCTTTCATTTGGTACCATTACTAGTCTCATAAACATCACCGCAAGTCTTCTGGAACTATTAGGCTACATTGCTTCTCCAAGTAATTCATGGTTTGGCAGAGAAAAGACTACATCCATTGGGGGGTTCATGTCACTGCAAGTAATAGAGTGTTCAGCTTAACATTGGCTTCACTGTAAAAAGTGTTCAGGACTTGGTTAGTACTTCTGCAATGTCATCAAGAGCCCAGGCACCTTCAAACACTCTCAGTATCTTTTTTATCCTGAGGCTTGTGCGCCACTCGTCCCAAGATGGCTGCAGTTCGTCAAAATATCACAGCCTTACACAGCATTTAAAAGCAGAAAGCAGCAAGGTAGGAAGTAGGCAGAAAAGGACTTTCCTTTTAACAGGAAGAGGAACATCTCCACAAAAGTACACCAGTAGTTTCATAAGCCAGGACTGAGACATGACCCCTTTTTTCCCTGGCCCCCTAAACATGAGCATTTCTTTTGATTTCTTCAGGCAAGCTTAAGAGGTCTTCTGTGCATCCACTGTGCCTCTTGCATACCTTGATTTCAGAACTTAATGCTTTCATACCTTTAAGTGCCTTTCTTCTTCAGTAAGCCCCACCTTTCATCTTTTTGCCCCCATTTATGAGTGAATGGAATGAAAGGAGGAAGGAAAACGCTCTATCCCAAGTCCTAGTCTTTCTCTTCTCATTTTCTTTTCTGCTGGCGATGTCAACTGATTCCAGAAGTTTCTGCCCGTCCTCCAGGCCAAAGCCTTGCATTTTCAGCCCCTGCTAGAACTGGGACTCTCAAATTCAACACATGTAAAAAAGAACTTATCATCTTCCATCAGAATTAAATCTTCTGAAATGGAGATCGTGTTTTTGGAAATATGCCCGTTGCTGTCTCTATTACAATCCCCTGTGTGTGGTTTCTGACCACTCATTTGCCCCTGGGAGGGTCAGGATTGCTGTAAGAGGAATGCAAAGAGGAGGAAGATAATATTCAGCTTTTGATATCCAGTGTAGGCTTTCAAAAACAATCGTGTATTATGGAAAATTCTGTACATAAGTGAAAGTAGACAGAAGAGTACGATTCTTCATGTACTCATCTCCCAGTTTCAACAGTTATCAACCTATGATCAATCGTTTTCATCTGTACCCCACCTACTACCACCCCCTAAAGTCATTAAATATCCAAACCAGTATTCAGATTTTCCTGATTGTTTTTGACCATCTTACAGTTCTTTTGAATCATGATCCAGTTAAGAGCCATACACTGCAATTGGCTCTTAGATCTCTTTTAAAAAACCGCTGGGTTTTCGCTCATCAGCTTTATTCCCCTTGTGATTTATTTGTTTACAGAAACCTGAAGTTTCTGTTTTTGCTGATCATACCCCGAAGGGGTGATTTAACATGCTCCTCTGTTCTCTGTATTTCCTGTAAGTTGCAGGTTAAAATCTAATGCTTGTTGGACTTTTTGGCAAAGAGGCACACTTTTTTGGTGATGTTAGAAGCTGTTGGTGATCACTGCCTGGAGCCATTAATTAGGTGCTGCAAAATTATGACATCCTATCATTCTTCATTTATTAGCTCGACTACTTCTACAAAGAGAAATTTCCCCTCATTGACTATTTGCTTATGATGAGGTACAATTTGATTAGGAAAGGCCAGACAAATGAATTCTAGTTTCTTTTAGTAGGAACTGGTATTTAAATGCCACACTCTGGATGCCAGGAGTGCCCACTCTTACTGGGATGATCACTGTTGGTCTTTCCAGAGGATAAAATTGAGAAATAGATTTTAAAAAGATAAAATACATAATTCAGATGTATACATCCAAATTAAATTCAGAATGGCTAGTTTTTTACCTAGAATTGTTTTACAATCACATATCTGTATCTCCTTTTTCCCATGCTCAAGTCCAGTTTCTTAGGGACACCACTGTAATTACTGGTTTGCTTCACCTTACAATACATGCATAACTATCTCAAAATAATAATACCAACACTATCATCAACAATAGGATGACTGAAAACAGATTTTTTTTCTTCTTTTTGGAACTTCCCTTTGTCCTTAGGATCTATTACTATGGACACATGATCAAATTATTGTGAATTAAAGTCCCTTAAAGTAGCTCACTTCAGTGCATTGTACCACCAACTTAATATAAAATTAGACCCATTTGTCCATTGATTCAATTTTTACAGATTTCTTTCTTCCTTTTTAAATTTAATTTGTTTATAAGTATATAAACTATTTACCTGATTTCAAAATCAAATCTATCAAAGTAGTCAGGGAAGATTAGCTTCTATGTCTATTCTCTCAACCTCGTTCTTCTGTTCCCTATCAGTAACCTTTCCTTCCTTCCTATGGTTTGTCATTCCATTTAAAAACATATAAATTTATGTGTATTTATAGAAAAAATATACATATACATAGAAAAATATATATGTATTAAAATTCAAGCTACACTAAGATTTGTACATTGTATGTCCCTCAATAAAATTATTAAAAATTAAGAGATGAAAAATGTGTGTGTATATATTCACATAAATCACCTTTATCACACAGATGGTATGTTAACATTTCTCCACTTGCATTTTCCACTTATCAGAATAATCCAGAACTAACTATGCTAGTAGTAGTAGGATATAGAAACTATTTCTTCTTCCTTTTAAACAAGTTGAATACCTCTCCATTTTGTAAATGTAAGCTAATTCAACCAGACCTATACTGATGGGCAGTTCAATCTTGTTAGGCTCTTAGTGCTGCAGTAATAGCATTGTGTGTATGTGCATCTTTTCCTATTTTTGCCATGTTATCTCTGGGTAGATACCTAAAAGTGGGAAATCTGAGTCAGTGAATAAATGCATATGACAATTTGCATGTGCCAGATCACCAAAACTCCCTGCCACAGGAATTCTACCATTTTGCATTTCCCACCAACAATGAATTTCCCCACAGAATATGTTGTTGAACGTTTTGGCATTTGTCAATGTGCTACGAGAGAAAGGCCACCTCAGTGAGTTGTAGTTTGCACTTTTCTTGCGAAAAGACAAGGTTGGGGCTCTTCAAATGTTTCAAGGACCATTTGGGTTTCATTTTCTGTGCCTTGCCTGCTCATTTCTCTAGTCCATGTTTCTGTAGATTTGTGGCTTTTTCCTTCTTTGGTTAGGAAGCTATTTATGTATAGGGAGAATAACCCTTTGTCTATAATTTTTCCCCCAGTTTGTTATACTTTGCTTATGGTGTTTTTTGCCATGCACACTTTTTAATGTAATCAGGTTTATTCCATCTTTCCTCTCTACTACTTCTGCATTTTTAAGCCTTAGGAAGAATTTTCCTTGTTGCATAAGTTGCAGAGGAATTCACCCCTGTTTTCTAGGAATATTCTACTAGGCTCTCCATGGAGTGTTTCTTTCACTACCCCCGCCTTTATCAAATCAACTCATAATCTGGGTCCTCGAGACCTTCACAGGGCCCTGTAAACCTCTTCTTAACAGCTGCAGACCATATTACCTTCTGAGATCTTCTGATTTCAGCCTCCACCAGATCTGAGCAGCAGGAGTGACCTCACTTACAGGTTTCCCTACCTGGAGGAGCAAGAACAGTCACTAGGGACCCAGAGAAGGATGGAGCATCTGTAGGGAGCACCAGAGCCCTCATCCCCGTGGTGAACAACTCCTCACAGGGGCCCTGTCGGTCCACATAACAGCTGACACTTTCCATGCCCAGCTCCCCAGCACCTGCTGGAGTGCTGCATGTTTTCCAACTAGCAGGGAAATACAGCAACTCACCCTGATTAGGCCAAACTGCCCTTAGGGCTGCAGTCAGGGCAATTCAAAAGTACATCATTCCCTGGTGCTCACGGGCATTTTATATCCTCTGCCAGAGAGATGGGTGAGTCGTCAGGGAAGCCACTTTACTCATTTCTGACCCCAGACGGAACAATGCCCTCTACTCCTAAACCCCAAAGATGGAAAGGCCATGTACACAGAGGCTCCAGCTCGGCCTGGGTATAGGTGCGGAGCGTGGAGTGCTCGACAGTGGGGTGGGGTCTGCTCCACTCAGTGAGGAACCCCGGTTGTTGCATCTTTATTTGCCTAACAAAGTGGGCATGCCTTCAATATGGGAGGGTTGGAGCCTCAGGCGGCAGCCTCAGCAACAACCCTGTCCTTGGTCCCACCCCGTCATTGTCCCCGGCTCCTCCTACCCTGCTGTCTCCTCTGCTGTCTCCAGGGCTCGAAGGCACCACCCCTTCCTTCACCTACACCCACGGGCTCTCTATCTCCTGTTTCTGTGCTGTCCCCTCCTGTGCCACCACTGTGTCTCTCAGCAGTGTGACCTGTTTTCTTTCCCTTCTCACACCACCCCACAACTCATCTTCCTGGACACTTGCCACTGGAGGGTATTTCTCTCAGTTAGTAACCCTTTCTAATGCTGCAAGAAACAACCACCCCACTTTTCCTGCCACCATCATGGCCACTCAGTTCCGAGTCCCTGATTTTACATGGGGCTGACTCCACTGCCTCCAGCACCCCCCATTTTTCCCAGATTCTGCGGAGAGGCCCACTCCTCCAGGAGGCACTTTGCCACAGACACCATCCCCACTGTGGCATCTCCAGGTGAAGCCTCACCATCCACAGGGGAATCCCTGGGGAATCCCTGCCACCCCTAGAGGGGTCCCCAGAAGCATACCCACCACCTCTAGGGGACTAAGTATCTCCACACCATCTGTAGGAGCAGTCCACACCAACAGGGAACCATGAGGACCGATTTCAGGTTCACCAGATCCTGCCAACTATGACGGATATAGAATTGGAGGGAGAGATGTTCCCAGGCCAGGGCAAGTCACCCTATGAGAGTGCGAAACCGAAATCAGTCAAGGGGAAGGGCAGGTAGGAGAAAGACTTTTATCTCTTACAGTCGCTAGCCAGGCTCAGCACCATCAGACTCCTCCAGCCACGGCTGATGCTGTCCTTCCCCTACCCACACCTCTTCTAGCAGGAACTTTGCCAGATGCCAGACCAGTTACACACCAGGAATGGAGGGGAGGAGAGAATGGCCATTTCCTCTCCACCCCTTGTCCTGGAGGTTGCAAGGCCCTGCATTGGTTACAACCATTGATCTGTAAATGGACTTAAAAGGACTGCTGGATTCCTTAAGGGAAGAGACAACCACACCGAGAAGCGGATATCCGAACCAAGAGATTTATTTAGCGGCAGTGAGGTGGCTGCCCACGAGAGAGAGAGAGGGTAGCAGCGTGGGCTGGGGAGCTTTGGCTTATACCCTGTTAAGGCACTGGCACCAGCTAAATTGGCTACAGAGTCATTAGGGTTAGCTGGTGGGGACTTGATTGGTCTGCATCACAGGTGTTCTGTTGTCATGAGTGGGAAGGCTGAACTTATTTATGGGAAACTGAAACTCAACGGTCGCCATTTTTAAATCAGAGTTGTGGGGATTGGGTACCAATTTTACTAACAAGGACTAAGGCTAGGTGGGAGGTTCTGGAAATTCTGCATTGACCCCTTAGCTCTGTGCCCTCTGGAGTTTACACACAGGGTAGAGGAATGTAACAATAGATTTATACTAACTAGATGAAGCACTTGTGATGTGCCAGGACTTCCAAGCCTTCTTCCAGGGTAACTCCTTCAATGCTCTCTGTGACCTCATGTAAACAAGATCCTATGATGATGGCCAAGGGACGGGTGGAGAAACTGAGGTCCATGCTAACAAGGTCGGTGACTCACCCACAGTCAAATGCCTATTAAGTGGTTAAAGCTGGATGCTGAACATGAGCTAGTAGCTCCGTCCCTATTCTGCAATCTTAACCATAACATTTGTTCCCTAAATAAGCCAAACCATGAACAAAACGGATGAACGTATCCATTTTCTCAGTGTATCCAAACCTCACTCCCTTATGTCTGAAACAATACATGCGTAGAAGCCGTAACACATACGGGCTCCCAAGTTCACTGCCCTGGGCTGCATCAGGACCCTTTTGGATGGAGAGCATGAAAAGTGGGGAAGTGACTGACTGGTTGTCGTGAAATGTGGCTGAGACAGCACATCCCCTTGGCTGTGCTATTCATGCCACACAGTGGTCACAGGGTATGTGCTTTCTAGGAGGAGGGATTACTGGGTTCACCACACAGGCTGCCCACCACATATGCCAACAGGAGGCACTGGGGTATGGTCCTCAGATAACAGAGACCTCTGGAAGCTGGATGCCTTGGAAATAGATGAGAACACCTTCATCTCCTCTCATTGCCACCCCTTCAAGGTACACACCTGAAAACGGCCTAGAGGGGAGGTGACTTGCCCAAGTTCACATGGCCTGAATCGGGCCTGACTGGCGTGATGTTCCACACTCCATGCCAAGCTTGGTTGGCATTCGTCCATCTCTGAGTCTGTGCGTCAGACACGTGTGACACCAGCCCCCAGGAGTTGGAGGTGTCATCCGTATATCCCTGAGGATGTCCCTAGGGAAGAATGTCTGGCATGACCCTGCCTGTGCAGGTTGGGATGTTGGGCAGCTCCTGGGAGGCACTGTGGCTTCAGCAGGACAGGGAACTGGTGAGAAAAAGAGGTCTCAGCTAAGCTCGTCTCTCAGCTAAGCTCGTCTCCTAAGAGCTGGGACCCTGGGACCCAAAGAGCGAGGGGAGGGCTCTGGTGGAGATTTGTGTAGTCATGCATGGCAAGGGGGCCAGGTGGATGGGCAGTCAGCAGCCCAGAGGGGCATGTGGATGAGTCTGAATGCAGGGAGGGGCCCACAAAATGAAACCTTCAGGAAGTGATATCACTGATGACACGCCCAGTAGAACCTGAATTGTGACCTGGTGCCCAGTTCCTGGTCACAGACCCCAGTCCTGCTCACTTGACCAGAGACGCTCGACAGAGCAACATACGGTCTTGTTGTGCAGAGCCTTCTGAAGACATGGAAGTCAGGGAAGCAAAGAGGGACAGTCTTCCTGCTCGCTGTGGGCGTTGGCTCAGAGACCACCTCCAACGCCTCTGTCTGTGTTGTCCAAGGAACCCCGAGGTAACACAGGGCAGCCCAGAGTGGGCCACACCAGGTCCAGGCCCCAAGTGTGACCCATCCCGGGATGACCTTCCCCTCCGCCCCTTCTGTGTGTGTGTGGTGGGTGTGCGGTATCGGCAGGACTGAAGGCTGGGGAGGAGGGGGGCCATTCCTGGGTGCCAGCATGTTGTGAGGTGGTGGCCCCCTGGTGGGGCAGTCAGTGTCACACCTCTGCTCTCATCATTCAGGACATGGAGGTGAGTGTTGGGACCAGGTACTTCCACCCACATGTTAGTCCTGAGCCTAGGGGGTGTCCTCTCCTTCCCTTAGGGACGAGTCCTATGCAGATGGCCCTGTGTGCCTGATGTAAGGAGCAGGGTTTGAGGCCCACATTTCCCCGAGGAGAGGTCCAGGCAGCCCCAGGTGGCACCTCCCAAGCTACTAGGCACTAGCTTTTCGGAGATCCACCATGGGGAGCATGGAGCTGGTGGATGGATTCACCTACTCCATCTCCCTACACCTGGGGCAGGCTGTCTACACCAAGGACACCGTTCCAAATCTGGCGGCCTGCCAGGGCCCTCCCAGGGCTTCCCCACGAGAGTGGTTGACAGTCGGGACTGTCATCTCATTCCCTGGGGGCACCCCTTCCCTCTCCTTCATTGCACCCCAGAGGGCTGGGGACTCTTGGGTGAGTTGCAAACCTCCCTCGTCCTGGTGGTTCCTGGGTTTCCCGCTGACGATATGCCCCCTGCCCCCTTCAGCATGAAGAGGAGTCAACTCTCCGTGGGAATAAGGTCCACAGGCGGAGGGCTCCCTGGACAGGTGTGAGGAAGAAATGGAGAATGAGGACGGCACGAGTGGAGCCAGCCAGAAACATCAGCTGGCGCACTCCTGAGTCCTCACTCCCTCCTGAAGACACTGACCAGTCCAGCACAGGCCAGCAGGCCACCAGGTGATCCTCCATCCCCTTCTCGGCCAAGTCGGGCCTCTGCCCACAGCCCTCTGTGTGTCTTGAGTGTCCCCACATGTGTCTGAGCTGCAGCGTGCTCCTCTGACAGGCAGGGTGGCTGGTGATCAACCTGTTAGGGTACCCATGGGGAACACGGGAGGAGCCCTAAAGGGGCTCCCCTGGCGCCTGGCGGTATAGAAAGGACTACCTGCCAAGCAGGGCCACTTTGGGGCTATTACTTCTCTATACCCGATGAAAAGCCTTTGGCTTCACCCGTCAGGGGAATCAATTTGGAAAAGCACATGGAAAACAGCCTTTGGAATGGAGACTTGCAATTCCCTGTGGCTGGGACCAGTCCCTTTCCTCACCGTGGCCACATGAGGGACCTCTGAGGGCAGCAGAGGGGTACCTGGGAAGGTTCTGGTAGGACTTCCTTCAGCAACAATAGGTAGGAAGCACTCACTTTGTGCAGGCCCTTTGGGGACTATTAGCATAACTGAGTGAAGGAAGCAGACACAATACTGGGACCCTGTCCCGGGTGGAGTTGGACAGTCACTTCAGGCATCAACCACAGGTCACGGCCGGGGAGCATCACGGGAGATGCTCTCACGGCCTCCTCGTGCAACACAGGGGATGACAAGGGGCCAGATGAGGAACTGGAAATGTGAGCACTCACTGGGCCCAGAGGGGACACTGCCCATCTGCACAGAATGGGGGGCAGGAGTTAGGGGCTTGGGGCAGGGGGAGCACAGCAGAAACCAGCAGGTCACTGATCTTTGGATTCCCAAAGGCAGGCTGATGACTGGGGACTTCCTATTTGGGAGGATGGGAAAGGATGGGGTCCCAGGCTAGACACACAGGGTCAGGAAGGGGGAGGGGCAGATGCCTGGACAGGCAGGGAACTACACAGCGGCCAGGCCCACACAAGGGTGGGCCAGGAGGGCAGTGTGGCTGGGAAGACCAGGCTTCTCACTCTTCCACCCCAGGCCTTCCCCCAGCCATGGGATGGGCCGGGCTAGGCGCCAAGCCTGGGAGCCCGGTGATGTGACCAGCGTTGTACAAGGCACCCAGCTTTCATCTATCCCGGAGGGCCAAGCCCTCCACTGCTTGGTCCAGGAGGAGCACCTGGGGCCCACTGTGGCAGAGCTGGAAGGTGAGGGGCTGCAGCCAGGGGACCGTCTAGGGTGGGCTTCCTGGACTGGGGTTGCCTTCAAGGCAGTGAGGGCTTTTCTGTCATTGTTAAAGTGTGGGGAATCAGCCCTGGGGTGACCCTTTCTCTGTGTCCTGCCTGCTCCAGAACCACGGCAGATGCAGCAGGCTCCAGAGACACGGGGAGGGCCGGCTTCGTGGCTAGAGCCAGTTCAGGAGCTCCCTGAGACCCCTGTTCTGGAGCTAAGGCTGGTGTCACCTGTTCCAGACCCTGCAGAGATGGACGATGTCCCAGCAGTGACCTCAGCTCCGGTGACGGGCCCTGAGCTGGAGCCTGCCAGAATGGCATCGGGCCTGGCAGTGCCAGAGCCAGCTCCAGAGCCCACCAGGCCCTGTGCTGTGAGCACCCACGTTGTGTCAGGGGAAAAGGAGCCCACCATCCTGGCATTCCCCCACCGCCTGGTGGCCGAGCAGCTGACCTTGATGTATGCGGTGAGCACAGCGGGCTCAAAGTGGGGGTGGGCCTTTCCTGTGCCATGGGCTGCCCCAGACCTGCTGTCCCCTGATGTGCACTCCTGTGATCTGGGCCCACATCCCAGCTTCCCACCATGTGCCCTTAGAAACTCTCCTCACCCCCAAGGCTTCACTGACCACAGGGACAGTAGGGCTGGCATATAGGGGTCCTTGCAGACCAATGAGGAATAGCGGAGGGAAGGTGGGCAGGGCCTGGCAGGGGGAGGAGGGGCAGGGTAGTGCAGGGGTGCTCAGGGAAGTGCTGCCAGGGCCTTAGGTCCTCAGGCCACTGGCCTGGCAGGCTGCACAGCCTCCACACTTCAGAGGCCCCTGCCATGTACCTGACTACATGGGAGACACAGACACCAACAAAGGCCTGGTTGGAGTTCTTTGGGAGGAAACTGCACCTGAGTGGGTAGTGGGATCCACGGGGTGACAGAATGGGAGGCAGATGCCCCAGGATGGGCAGGCGTGAGCTGCCTTGTGCTGCCTTGTGCTGCAGGGAGGAGGTGAGTGAGGATGCCTGTGCGCAAAGCCCCTCTGTTCCCCACCACTGTGGCGTTCAGTGCATCCGCTCCTGGGTGCCTCAGTGGATGGGGTCCAAAGCCTGGACTGCCACAAGGCTCACACCACTTCCTCATTGGCCTGGGCTTCAGATCTGACCAGTAACTGCCTGGGGCCAGGGGCAACGTGGACACAGCTGAATGACCCTCCTTGCCATCCCCAGGAGCTGCTCACCAAGGGGGCAGTGACCAACTGCATGACCTACTTTGGGTGCCAGTCATACAACGGAAACATTCTGCACCTGGCCCCCACCGTCTATAAGATCTTCAGAAAATTTGATGACGTGGCTAACTTCGTCATCTCCTCCTGCCTCGGGGCCCCGAGCATGACGGCCCAGGACAGGGCCCAAGTGGTGGAGTTCTGGATCCGGGTGGCCAAGGTGTGCCATGGGACAGCCCCCAGGGTCCATCCTGCCTCTTGGGACCTGCTCCCCTCCTTGGCCAACTCTCAGGATGGATTCCTGAGGTCTGACCCCGCACGGACCCTGGGCCCCTCCTGCCAGGGGCGTGCTGACCTGGACTTGCAGGCCCCGGGAGTGGGACAGCCATCCCTGGCCCCTTCCTTGGGTTGAGATACAGTCCTCCACCCAGGAGGGCTGCTCAACAGGTCCTGGGTGCGCTGGGCTCCCTGGGTGTTTGTCTCCTTAAGGACAGGGGTTCATAGGGGGACACAAGCACAGAAGCAGGCTGCGTTCTCAGCTCAGTCTTCCCACCCAGGAGTGTCTGGACCTCAAGACTTTTGCATCCCTCCATGCCATTCTCTTGGCCTTGCAGAGCCCTGCTGTGGGTCGTCTCAAATGCACCTGGGGTCATGTTTCCTGGTAGGTACTCCTGTCCCTGGGACCAGGCCACCTGAGTGGACCAGAGACACCACCCCTAGGTCTGGCAGTGTCCCCTCAGTCGGCTGGGGCTCCTGGGAGGCTGCAGACCCTGGGGACAGGGGCTTACAGGATGGCGGGCTCTCAGAGCCCCTGTGGGTTAGGCCAGCGGTTCCCCCTCAGGAATCGGGTTTCTTTGTCAGGTGTGGGTTGAAGCCAATGGGAGATGTTCAGCATGTGTTCTGTAGCAGGAGGTCTCTGCCCCAAGGACAGCCACCTGTCCCCAAAGCAGATCCGCCCCCAGGAGAACTGCAGGCCTCAGATTCCCCAGGTCTAACAGCCATGGAGGAAAGGCTCATGCAGGCTAGTGGAAAAGGGGTCCAACCTGTTGGCCCACCTGTTGGCCACATGTCTCCCTCCTCTCTCCTCCCCTTAGGAAGATCTCCAGGATGCATAAGAGGCTTATGCAGGAGAAGTGGCTTAACCGGAAGTGGCTCTTTACGGTAAATGGAGGCTAGAGGTCTGAACAGAGGGGATCCTTGGGGCAAGTCCTCTCCTGTGCTGTGGCCAAGCCTTGGGGATGACTCGAGGTGTGCATGGTGAGAGGGGGCAGCTGATGGGAGAAGTAGGCTCCACCTGGCCCCCAAGGTGTCCTGGGTGTCTCCCTCCATGCCTCCACTTGACTGGGAGCCTGACATTCAGTAAGGACCCAAAGGACAGGCTCCTGGTCAGGGCTGGGGCTGGCGCTGGGTTGGCAACAGGGGTGGGGCCTATGGCTGAGCAAGGTCGGCCCCTCCCCAGGGCCCCCTGAGCCCATCACTGCCCCTCTGAGGACTCAGGCTCATCTGGTCATGGAGGGTTGTCACCCTGGGGTGTGGGCCTCCCAGGTGAGCAAGGTCCAGGGAGCACAAGATGGCCTTCAGCTTTATGCCCATCCCACCTGGTCGTGTGAGGGGAGCCGTGGTGATAGCCAGGTGACAGTGAGTGCTCAGGGCATGCTGGGAGGCAGACGGAACTCCCCTGACACTCTGCGGGTGAGGAAGCCTCTCAGGCCAGCCGTCCGCAGCCCAAGGACACCCATGAGTTTGAGTGTGTGCTGGAGCTGCGATCGCCCTGGGCTGAGAGCCTGCTGGAGGTGGGGACAGCATAGTACCAGGAGACTTGGGCGAGGCATCCACCAACCAAGCTCTGGTTTGTGGGAGGCCATGTAGGAGGGGAGCATGAGCACCTGAGTGTCCTGGACCTTGCAGGAGGTGACCTCCATGTTGAGGCAATGGCTGAGGGACCCCTGGGAACTCTGGCATAGGGAGGAGCAGGTGAAAATGACCTGCCCAGGGTTGCGGGTGGTGGGGCGACCCTGCACTTGCTCCTGCTGCCACCAGCCGTGAACTGCCAGCACTGGGGTGACCAGGAGGGCGAGAGCAGTTGGCTACAGGGAGGAGTTGGAGCACAGGTGCAGGGACCACAGGTCTCGGGATTGGCCAAAAGCCAGGCCTTGGCGGGACAGGAGGGGAGAGCAAGGCGAAGGTAGGGGTGGGAGGCAGCACAGGGTGGTCCAAGTGGAGCTAGGGGCTGCGAGTGAGGGGTTCAGGGAAGGCTCTTTGGGAGCCCGCCTCTGAAACAGGCGGGGACTCATCACCTCCCCACCCCAGTGGCACAGGGCATGGTCCCCTTCTTCAGATTTCTCACGGCCGGCCTGCTGGTTTTAGACAAACCCCTGGAACATAATGATGTGGGTTAGCCCAGAGGGGCACAGGGGTCAGGATGGTGAGCTTTGAGGAGGAGAGAGACCCTAGTGAGCCGTACCTCTCAGCACCAGGCATTCCCGCCTCCTGGGGGTTCTCCCTTACAGCCCAGGAGCTGGGCTGTTTGGAGAGGACTGCCAGAGGGACCCCCCCTAAGTCCTGGTCTTGGCCCCAGGGCAGATGGGGCTGAGGGCTACAGGGGGCAGCCTCTGAGCAGGACTGGCCTCTCCCTCAGGCCCTGCCCAGGGGGAGGGATGTTGCTCCTTCAAGGCAGGAAGCACATGGGGGGTGCTGGCCATGCCTTCCTGCCTGAGGCCTACGCCTCCCTGTGTCATCAGAGAGAGTTGAGTGGGATGCTTGGCCTCAGCTCCCCAGTCCAGTCCCCCCTCCTCGGTACCCCAGATCCTGGCCTAGGTCTGGGTGCTGTTTCTGGCAGGCCTGCCGCTTGGAGGGCCCCAGTGCTCCTCCAACTTGAGAAAGGGTGGGGAGGTTTGGGCCTTGTTCTGGGTGCAGGGGGCTGTTTCTGATTCACTTTGGCTGCCTTGCTGCCTTCCAGGCTGATGGGATGAGAGAGGCAGAGTTGCGCTACTGTACCACCCCGCCACAGAAAGGGAGGTGTGGTGCAGGGCCCTTGGGTAGGACCCTGTCCGGCCCAACTCCTGGGTATAACATGTCTTGAGAAAGTTAACACACCCAGGGCTGAGGACACTCAAGGCTTTGTCAGGTGGGGGGTGACGGTGGCATCAAGACAGCCTTCCTGGAGGAGCAGCTAGAGACCCAACAGTGGGAACAGGCAGGGCTGGATGGCATTGGAGGGAAGGTGGGTTTCCACATGAGCAAAGTTCCGGGACCATCCCACTGCCCCACTCCTCACGCCCCTCCTTGTCCACATCCTGTCCTTCCTCTGCCCCAGGAATGTTCCATCGTACGTGAGATCATGACATACAAGCACATGGCCAAGATGCATCACCTGGAACCCGAGGAGCACTTCAGGTCCTTCTTTCAGGCCGTGGAGACCCTGGATGAGCAGGAGAGGTGAGGCTGGGCAGGAATCACGTGTGGGTTCCACCTGCTGGCAGGCTCTGGGAGAAGGGCCCCTGACATGTGGCTCCAGGGACTCACAGGTGCCCCTCTGTCCTGCAGCTACACCCTGTCCTGCCAGCTGGAGGCCCCAGGACAGAGGGCCAGCACAAAGGGACTCTTGTTCTTCAGGTCCCATAACATTTAAACTTGGCGGCCAGAGCCAGGTAAGTTTCTGGCCTGGGGCCATTCGCAAGGGGTGGGCTGCTCCCCAGCCTCAGGGAAGCTTTGGGCCATGTTGGGTGTGGGGAAGTACTAAAGACAGGTTGGGCTGGGACTCTGCTCCACTGCGGAACAGTCCTGTCAGGCTCAAGGGTGATTCCCCTCCCTCTCTGGGACCCAATTTCCTCCTCTGTGAGTGGGTGATGCTCATGAGCCTCCCCGTGACAGGGACCCCACGGGTGACGGTGATTGACAGGACCCTCTGCACAGGGCCAGGAGCAAAGAGGGTAGTGAGGACAGGGTGGAAGCAGGATAATGGGGGGAACCTGGGATAACCTGCCTCTTCTGTTCACCTGCGTGGCCCTGTAGCTGCTGTCATCGGGCCCACGACCCAGCTGGTATCCTGGCTGTGTGCGGAGTAGAGCTTCCCCTTTGGACAGGAGGCACCCGGCACCCCAGGACCCTAGTCTGCTTCCTGCTCCTCTTCCTCCCGCTGCTCATCCTGAGCCTCTGCTGGGGCAGGTGCTCTGGCACCTCCTCCATTGGCTGACTTTGGCATCTCCCCATGCTGCCGCTGCATCCTCAAGGGCCTGTACGTAGCCACTGCCAACCTGGCCGCCTTCGTGCTGTGTCCTACCCTCTGCTCGTGGCCCGCTGGACAAAGGCGAGCAACCCCACCGTGTGGAGGGTTTTCCCCTTCGAGTAGGTGGCCTCCCACCATGACGCCAACTGCTGCCTGGGTGCCATCAGCCACCGAGTCGTAGCCACAACGGTCCAGGAAGAGCTGGGGCCCATCCTCACCATGGCCAGCCTTTCCCAGGATGGACACAGAGATGGCGCAGTGCTTTATGGGACCACCGCCCCCTGGGCGCCCAGCAGAGGCATCCGAGGCTGCAGGGCTGGTCGGCCGACACAGGGTCCCGGGACATGCTCCCAGCAGAGCCCCTGTACAACTCCCTCCCCTCATCCCTGAGAAATAGCCTCCCTAGGCACAGTGTGGTCTAGGTGTTGTGTCAGAGGTTTGGGTTGGGTTCATCCTGTGCAGAATGTAATAAATGAACGGATTGCCACCACACTGCTCTTTCTTCTCAAAGCTCTGCCCCTCCTGCAGACATCGTGTGCCCCAGCCCACCCCACCCCCAGCCCTCAAACTCTATGACGCAGGGGGGCCCTGACCTACGCCAGGTTGTCCTCCATCCTCGGTCCTCGCTCAGGAAGAGCGGGGCGCTCTAAGCCCCAGGCTGGCACACCTTGGCAACACTGGGGAGGGCAGTCCAACAGAAACTGGACCTTCCTTCCTTCCTTCCCGACCTCTATAGGTTATGATCAGACGCCCCGGGGTGTCTCTTCACGTCTTCAACACCACTGCAGATGTCATAACCCAAGTAGATCCCAGGGCTGCAAGGCACCGGTCTAGCACCATCCCACTTAATGACACACAGCTGCCCCACACATTCCAAGAAATTCCTTTTCAAAAAATGTTGAACTTGGTCTCAAAGCACCTCCAAGATGTGCACTCCTTCCTTTGAGGGCCTTTCTGTAAGCCCAACTTTTCCATGCTTCACACCTCAGAGCACCCACCAAAGCTCCCAGGTCTCCAGTCCTCCCCCATGGTGCCCCCCTCAGCCGTCCATCCCCAGGCCAGGCTGGTGTGAGGCCCCTGGTATCCCGCTCCTGGCTCCTGGCTGAGCAGCCTGATGTCTGTGACAAAAGGCTGGGGAGGCTGAGTGGAGGCACTTGGCTCTGATTCTCCCCATAATGCTCTCCCAGGGCTCTCAGGATGTGTTCACTCTCCCAGGAGGGGAGGTCTGGCCTGCAGGGGAGCTGCAGGATCAGCACAAATACCCCCTTGGGGGGCTCCACGCTGGAGACAGTCTCCAGGCCATATGCTGCAGGTGGAGCCCCAGACTGGGGACTGGAGAAGTGGAAGTGGGCCCTACTGACAGCCTCAGGTGACCGGATGACAGGAGGTAAAATCAGGACACCCAGGCCACCCTCCTCCCCCTGGCCCTGCCCACAGCACCCTCAGAGCCATCTGCCTGCACGGTGGTCCCAGGGATGACCTCAGGCTCCCCGGCCACATAGGGAAGGAGGTTTGGGCAGAAGAAGGGCACATGGGCCTCTGGCAGGTCGGTGGCCCAGGTCAGACCTGTCTTCCTGCACGGCCCACCAGCCTCAACCCTAGAGAGATGAACTTCTGGGCCCAGAAACAAAGCAGTAGCCCTGGGACTGCTGGGTGGTCACTGAGGTCAGCAGTCCGTCCTGCCCCGGTGTGTGCAGGTGCCCAGAGCATGCCACGCCCTGGACTGCTGCTGCTGGAACACCAGGCTCACACGGCTGCGTGGCCACCCTGACTATGGGCTGCAATGCACCTGCCCCACCCGATGTGTGCTGTGGAGATGGCACGGCCCTCTGGCACCAGGTGTGCGGCTCTGTGCCCAGGCACGGGGCTCTGGGGACTCCCCATCTTCGGGCTCCTCAGAGAAGCTAATGCTGGATTTCTTGTTCACGGAGTCGAATAACGAACTTCGGAAACACTAAAGGTAGGAGAGCAAGTGCGAGGCTTTTATTTAGAGATGAAGCAGGCAGGCAGAGCTCCTGGCTTGCACCTGCCCGGAGGGCTCAAGACAGCCCTGGGTTTCTGCGTCTTCTAGGGGATTTACAGGTGGTTGAGAAACAAAGGGTAGGGATGCAGACTGGCTAAATGGCCCCCAAATGCTTATTTTTAAAGAGACAGTTAATTTCTTATCAGTCTTCCAGATTATTTTGCAGAGTTAACACAAGAAATTTACTGCTCTGATTCTTTCCCAGAACAGCAGCTTCTTGGTTTGCGAGCATATCAATCAAGACTGCCTGGTCCTGCTCCCAAGGTAGGCTGAGTCATTGTGTGCTATGTTAAGAAACCCATTTTTTGACTTCTTGGGTTTTAAAATGCAATCTTATCTTGATGTTGGAATCTTTCCTGTTTTTACTATGTTGTTTGTGACTGGGCTCACTTGCCATTATTACTTGCCTAGGATGCAAATCGTCTGATTAGGGCTAGAGGAAGAAAAGCAGCATCTGGGTAAAGTTAAAGATAATAAGCTGGGCCTTTTAGCAGGCTAAAGTAAATTTTACAATAGTGTCATTTAACTGACACAATAAAGACATGGGCTATGCTGAGGTATTTTCTTATCTGGGGGATATTCAAACATTTCAGGCCAAGTTACTCCTGGGCTTTTAGTTTTCATCAATCTCACAGAAGAATGCTTGTATTACTTTAGAGAATTAATGTGACTGACTTTGCTTAATTGTTTCATATGGAGTTTCAGTAGGGGTTTTATTCCGGAGGCCCCCCTACTCGGTCTGCACCCACAGTCCCTTCCTCACTACCACTGAGGCTCTGTGGCTTCCCTCCCCAGCTGCTGCCATTCTCTCCTTGTTCTTCCTCCAGGCTTCCCTTCTTCACTCTCCAAGCTCTGTGTTCCCATGCTTGGGGCACCCCTCTCTCCCTGCCCTCCCAGCAGTCTCCTTCCCCCATCCCTCCCCTGGCCTGGGACTCCTGCTGAGAGGGCGTTGTGTCTCTTCTTCGGTTCTTGTCCCTGCCGCAACCAAGAATTGAAGGGCAGGAACACAGTAGTGTGGGCTACCTCAGAGAGAGAGGCACACTGAAAGGTTGGCGGTTCCCCCTTTTAAGGATTTCTCAGGAATGTGACAAAGGGCTAGGGGTGTGGACTTGTTAAGTGGTCTCAAGATGTTTTTCTTTGATGAGACATGAAGTTTCTTATCAGTCCTCTGGGTAATTCTGCAAAATTAGCTTAACACAAGAAATGCACTGCTCGGATGCATGTGGGATGCATGTGGGAGCATATCAATTAAGACTGCCTTCCTTACCTCTAAGTTATTGTATGTTCGCTAAAGAGTATGTTAAGTGTGGATAAAATGGAAGTTCCTGTGTCCAGGATTCTCACCTGGGCCTAGTCGGCTAGCTCACTACACGTGTTTGGGCAATATGTTGCTATTGACTCTATAGAAAGAGCTTCCACCCAGTGCTCTGGGTGACACGGTGACACGGCTGCGAGGCTGCAGGAGAGCAGAGCAGAGGCTGGAGTGGTGGCAGCGCTGAGGTCAGAGCCCCAGAGGATGGTTGTGTGGGATGGCTGTGTAGGCAGAGTCCCAGAGGACTTGCTGTATGCAGACTCGCTCTGATTGGATGGGATGTTAGTGATTGACCTGCCACTGTGGAAATAAAGTTGGGTATATAACCCTTTCACCCCAAGAACATTTTACTGTCATTTCTTTCCTCACACTGAATCCGTAGTGAACTTGCCCAGGGTTGAAACCCACTGGCAGGACATTAAAAATCTTACTTCTTAACTTCCTGGGTTTTAAAATGCAATCTTAGCTTTAAGATAGAATCTTTCTTGTCTTTACTATGCTGTTCATGGCTGGGCTAGCTTGCTACATTAACTGTCCAGACCGCAAATTACTTGATTACGGGATGAAGGAGGAAAAACAGCATATAGGTAAAGTTAAAAAAATAAGCTGGGCCTTTTAGCATGCTAAAGTAAATCTTACACATGATTACAAACAATTAGCACAATAAAAACACAGACTATTTTCCTTCACCTGGGGAATATTAACTGATCTCACTGTGCATAATGCTTAACACAGAGTTCTGCTAGGGGCTTTCCTTGCACGTAGTCACACTGCTCTGACTGTAATTACTCTGCCTTGCTTTTTCCAGAGGCCCTCACCTTCACCCTATTGTGTCTAAGCCCAGGGTCCCTGTCTCAAGCTGAGCCTGGGCAGCGACGCAGCCATGGGAGGAGGAGACTTTGCTCGGAGATGGTGAAGATTCAGGCCTCTGCAGAGTCGGGGGGCGGTGAGGATCTGCGCCTCACCTCTGTTGGCCCCCAAGTTCTCTCCTGATGGCCCCTCTGCGACTGTGCCTATCTTAGGTTGTTCCTCCCTTGAGGGATCTTACCCGTCTCTGGCTAGCCAGCCATCCTCCGTGGCCAATCAGGGCGATGTGAGGCACGTGGGTGAGAGAGAGGCGGCGTCAGTTTTCTGTCTCCATGGCTGCTTATGCCTCCGCGGGCTCCGTGCCCAGTACCTGCTTTAGGGATCCCTTGCCAGCCGGCACGGTCCCAGCTCAGGTAATATATTTTGAGGAACTCAGGCCATTTTTTATAACGTAAGATACTTCTTCCAAAACAGCACAGTAGTGACGTTTCAGAAAAAATCTGGTTTGAGAAGGCAGGAGAAAGATCACAGAACCAGCAAACAGGAAGAAAGGTGAAAAGATTGGAAAAACCTCAGGGCAAAACGCTGGGCATAGCTGGGAGCTCTCCCCCTTCTCTCTTTAACTGAAGTTGTAGGTGATGTTGGGTGCCGAGGGAGGCAGACTTCTGAGGGGTGGGGGAGGGTTCACCCTCATTTTGGGAGCTGACCGCTGTGTGATAACGTTTGACCAGCTGTGTGGGGAGCCAGCGAGGGCCTGTAACAGACACGACCTCGCCCCCAGATAAGCACTGCTGCTGGCATCTAGTTCTTTACCAGTTTAGGAATAAGAAACTATAAATGACAAAAGACTTGCAATTTACAATGGTTAAAGAGCTGAGGAGAACTTACAGTAAGACATTGGATATAAGGATATTTGGAAATATCTGTCATGTAAAATACTGAATAAAGTTTAGCATTATTCCTTTGACAGTGCTTTCCAGGTAATTATAGATGAGATAAATGTAAGCCAAATTAGCCAAATTTTCCCTAATGAGGAGAAAAAATTCCTCTGTCATGTTCCAGGAGGCCTCTGGAAAATAACAAGAGTTACTTAGAGGTAAGAGCACCGTTCTGAATTTGGTGTTGGTGAGACAAGGGGCCGTGGGTTTAGGCAGAGTAGGGTGAGGGCCTCCGGAGAAAAAGCAGAGCAACATCATTACAGTCAGAACAATGTAACAATGTGCAAAGAAGTCCCTAGTGGAAACTGTGTGATAAGCATTACACAGTCAGTCACACTAACTCTCTAGGGTGAAGATACCAGAGTGGAATATAGACAATCTTCAGTGAAAATCAGTTCAAGCTCAGGGAGCAACTCGGCCTGGAATGTCTGAGTGTTCTGCAGATGAAGAAGAGTATCTCAGCATAACCTGTGACTTCTCTGTATCAGTTAGATCATGACACTGTAAAATTTACCTTAGCTTGCAAAAAGGCCCAGCTTATTTGTAACTGTACCTATATGCTGTGTTTCCTTCTCTGATCCTAACCAAGTAATCCGCAACCTGAGCAAAAATTCATTTAGTAAACAAGCCAGGGTATAAACATCTCAAAAAGTTAAGAAGTAAGATTCTTAACACACTTTAGCAAACAGGGAACCACCCAGCCCACCTTGCAGGCAGGGCACGTGGTCTTAATTGACATGCTCCCAGAGGGACACTGCTATCCTGAGAAAGAATCACAGCAGCAAATTTCTTCTGTTACTCATCAAAAATGAGCATTCTGGGACCACTCAACAAGTCTGCACCCCTAGCCCTTTACCCCCATTCCTGAAAATCCTCAACTGCGCATACATCCCCTAGACAACGAGCCAACCACGAACTCTCAGGTCCCCTCCTGGCATGAGCTAGGAGCTCTGTCCAATCACTTTAACTCTAAATTAAAGCCTCTAACCTTGCTCTCCTACCTTGAGTGTTTGCGAAGTTCATTCTTCGGCTCAGTGAACAAGAACCTGGGCACCAAAGGCACCACGAAAAGGCATGGACTTGTCCTCCCTACCCCGGCAGACTGGTCAAAAATTAGATACAGAGCAAAGAAAACTGAGTATGATTACAGTGCTTTCTTAGTATGCGGAACTAACGACCGCAGGAGGTTCACACTCCCGTGAAAAGCCCGCCAACTGAATCACACCCAGTAAAATAATGAATACCCTCTGTGTGTTCCAGTTGTACTCTTCCTGTCTTCCTCCACCTCTAGTGGAAAGAGCCAAAGCATGTATTCCCTTATCAGAGGAAACAAAGCAGGAAATTCCACCTAAACTGGAGAATTTAAATCCCCAGGCAGAGCCAAGCACGATGTCAAAGGTCACACCCCACATTTGGCCAAACAAAAATACTGTTACTCTATTTGTAGCCCGAATGAGTAACTGTAAAATCCAACAGCTACAAGCTGATGGAAGGTGGAAGGGGCATAAAATCCCAGTGTTTAAGCCGACACAGGCACACGGTCCTAGTGCCATTCCAGTTCGTCTGCACATAAACATGCTCTAATACGTCACTACGCTCCTGTCAGCGGCCCGGCGATGTAACTGGCGCAGCTCAGCTGGCTGCTAACTCGCTTCAGGCCAGAGTAACAGAATAGCAGCCCGTAGGAACAGGGACACCTCACCGGGAGAGGGGACCTTTTGTGCAAAAGGCAGGTCACAGACGTCAAAGTTTGCTTCATAAAATTCAATGTCATTTTTTAAAGTGAGTCCCTGAAAGTCCCAGCAAGCCACCCAGAAACAAGCTTAGTAAGGGCGCATGACCCAGGGGGGTGGGCGGTGGGGGGTGGTGTCCCCATTTCCAATCCCAGCGTGCATTTACACAGTTAAGGGGCACAAAGAACTCAGGGAAGGAACCTGCGGGTGCATTTCCTTAGATTCTGAAATGCTGTCACACTTCATTTTCTCTCTCAGATTTCATTACTCCTCCTCCCAGACCTCTCCGAATACTTATTTGAAACACAAATGGGGGCGGGCAGTGTGAACGAGGTCTAACTTGGGGCTCTGAATGGCCAATTGCACAAGAAGCAACCTCAGCTATGGCTAGCCTAAGGACCAAAGCCATCAAGGGCTTGTCTTTGTTTAAAGTATCTCCATAATTTCATCACAGAAGAAGTAAGTAGGATTTTTGGAATGAATACAGTCAGCATCTGACAGAACCCAAGAACATGTCCTCTATTCAGGGGAATCACATGGCACAATAACCATACACCTCAGATTTTTTCCTTAGAACTACAACTTAGAAAGCATGCAAGCTAATGGCAATGAATTCTGAAGCAGACTGACTTCAAACAGGCACCCTCCCGTGGTTTAAGTGGAAAAAAGCATTCAGCGTTAAGGCGGCATCATCCGTACCAATGCAACATTTTCTCCATTTTACTTTCTATCTCCCCTATCCTCCACCGTTAGCTCAAAATAAACCAGTCACGCTAAGGAATGCATGGCACAAACTTTAATATTTATACTAATTAAGTAGCTTGAAGCTCAACTAAGATGAACAGATGAAGACTATTTACTTCAGAGCTAGATGCCACTGTGAAAAATTCAGACGAGAAAGATCATGAGAGGGGGCAGTCTCTAAAACGGAGGTGACAGGTGGTGCGGGGACCAGCGCTCTAACAGGAGACACCCCCCCAACAAACACTACAGTGTGGGCACGGGAATTCTCACGGCTTGTGATAACCATGCTTTAAAGCTTTTGTTTTTAATAATCCAAATTCTGCTTTATTTTTATTTTGTTAAACTATGTTCTCAGTATAACTAACTATCAAAGGTATCAAAATGACATGCACAGAAATAGAAAGCACCTTAAAGGAACATTCCAGGAACACTGGAATGTCATCCACAAGACCGCAACAAAGCAGTGTGGTCCCAGCTGGGCAGGGTCCACTCAGAGCCAAGGGAGGCTGTAACTCACACCAAAACATGCCTAATTACTGGACTTTTTAACCCTAATACATGTCCTTAGCATTAAGTTTTTTCATTGCCACAAATACCTCAGACAAGAACAAAAACAGCAATAAAAACCTTTGGTGAAGTCTTCTACAACGTAAAGCCATGAAATACCGTATTTAAAATCAGCGCTATGCCATAACCTGAAAGCCTGCGTGTTAACAAACATACATATAATAAATATAAATTCAGGCCCCGCATACGCATAATTGATTGTTTCCTGAATTCTAAAGGATTCAAGAAACCATTTCAGGGGGGAGCCTAGTAGACATAATGTTCTTCATGTAACTGTAGATTAATGATAACAAAATAAAAATAAATGGAAGGGAGGAAGGGAGGAAGAGCATCAGAGTTAATACCATTACCTTTGTGGTGAGACAGAGCTAAATTTAACATAGAGCTCCACTTACTGTTATAAGGCCACAGATTAACTGGTGAATAGCCTTAGTTTCTTCACTTCTAAAATAGGGAAGGATAACAGAGCCAACCTCATAGCATACAATTTAACATAATTAGCACAATTCCCATTGCACAACAAATACGCAATAAGTATCAGCATGTATCTATTATAAGTGCTTCCTATCAAGCATGAACTCAGGAAGGTAAGTTTTCCATGGAGATTATAGGACCAACCTTAGATAGGCTGGTGAAGACCAGACTCTATTCAATACCCTGGAGATGTTACTTTTGCAAAGGCAACGTGCTATAAAGGATTTTTTTCCTTCTCTTTATTTTTCCAGTCAGCTCACACAATACACTTCTTGTTACTGAGAGCCACCAGTAGGGAAGCTCACTGTAATTAAAAGATCGATCTTCTGGAAACAATGCTTAATAACAGGCACAAAAAAGTGTGAGTAATTCTGCATTTTCAAACACTGTCCTCAAGTTAATTTAACCTGAGCTCTTTGTGAACCACCTAGGAAGTCTAGAATCAGTACGTACAGGCTGAAATCAATGGACCACAGAGAAGAGGAGACAAACTCCAATTGGCCACCTCATTAAGATCAGGGGAGCCTTGTGCAAAAAAAAAAAAACAGGTGCATATAAAAAACAGGTGCATTTTATATGCTCCAGATGAAAACAGTTCAGATTTGCAATGGCAATATTTTGTATTTTGTGTGTTCTCTAAAGGACAAATCTAACTTTATGCTTTATGCATATATATATATATATATATATATATATATATATATATATATATTTGTGTGTGCTGCAGGTATACTGGGAAAAACACTTGCTATATTGAAAAGACAAAAAATAAAAGTGGTTCTGAGCAAAAAAAAAAAAAAAAAAAAAAAAAACTCAGCAAAATATTGGCACACCAAATTCAAAAATACATCAAAAAGATCATCCATCATGAACAAGTAGGACTTATTCCAGGGAAGAAAGGATGGTACAGTATTAGAAAATCCATCAACATCATCCACCACATCAACAAAAGTGAGGACAAAAACCACATGATCATATCCACAGATGCTGAAAAAAACATTTGACAAAATTCAACATCCACTCATGGCAAAAACGCTCAACAAAATGAGTATACTGGGCAAGTACCCCAACATAATAAAGGCCATATATGACAAGCCCACAGCCAACATCATACTTAACAACAAGAAGCTGAAAGCTTTTCCTCTGAGATCAGGAACAAGACAGGGATGGCCACTCTCCCCACTGTTATTCAACATAGTACTGGAGGTCCTAGCCATGGAAATCAGACAAAACAAAGAAATACGAGGCATCCAGATTGGTAAAGAACAAGTCAAACCGTCACTATTTGTAGATGACACGATAGTGTACATAGAAAAACCCTAAAGACCCCACTCCAAAACTACTAGAACTGATATCTGAATTCAGCAGAGTTGCAGGACACACAATTAATACACAGAAACCTGTAGCTTTCCTAGACACTAACGATGAAGTAGCAGAAAGAGAAATCAGGAAAACAATTCCATTCACAACTGCATCAACAAGAATAAAAATACTTAGGAATAAACCTAACCAAGGAACTGAAAGACCTACCATACCCTGAAAACTACAAGATACTCTTTACAGAAATTAAAGAGGACACTAGCAAATGGAAACTCATCCATGCTCCTGGCTAGGAGGAATTAGTATTATCAACATGCCCATCCTGCCTAAAGCAATCTACAGAATCAACGCAATCCCCATCAAAACACCAACAGCATTCTTCAACAAACCGGACATATTTTTATGAGATAAAAAGTACAGCATTTCATCAGGAGTAAGAGCGAAGCATAGATCTCCTACCTTGCGGTGCTGAGCATCGGGGTCCGTGGCACTGACGAAGTTAGAGGCACACATCGAGCGAGTAAAGGAAGTAAACAGCACCCTTGCCTCACCCAGAGGCTGAGGCGGCCCAGAGAAGCAGGCTGGAAGTCAGGCAGACAGAAAGAGAGACACTCCTCATGGATACCCAGTCGGGCTGTCGGGGTCTGATTCCAGACAAGCGGGCCTTTGAGAAGCCGCTGAAGCACAGCCTCAGCCTAGACTCTCGCAGGTGCCCACGGCCTTCCTCAGTCCCTCGCATCCAAGGAGATGCCTCTGAAGGGGAATCCTGGCCTCCACTCAGGTGACTTTCCCGGCTCCCAAGGGAGACGGGGGAGCCACTGAGGGAGACGCAGGGGAACCTGTCACTCGAGACTTTGAGATCGGCAGCCGGGCTAGTCCCATTTAAGTGGCTGACGAGCGCCCGATGTTGTGTGCCATAGATGGCTTCCTTCTATAAGAACAGTGAAAGAAAAGGCAGGCTCGGATGCCTATACTCACCTCGGAAGTTATCCCGGACGAGCCCCCAAAAATGATGCAGCTTCTCACACCACAAGGGTATGAAACTAGAAGTAATTTATGCAAATAAAACGAAAAGCCCACCACCGCATGGAGGCTTAACAACATGCTCCTAAATAACCAATGGATCAATGACCGAATAAAAACAGAGATCCAGCAATATATGGAGACAAATGACAGCAATAACTGAACAACGCAAAATCCGTGGGACAGAGAAAAGGCGGTGCTAAGAGGGAAGTACACTGCAATACAGGCCTACCTCAGGAAAGAAGAACAATCCCACATGAACAGTCTAAACTCACAACTACCACAACTACAAAAATAAGAACAAATGAGGCCCAAAGTCAGCAGTAGGAGGAACATAATAAAGATTGGAGCAGAAATAAATAAAACCGAGAAGAATGAAACAATACAAAGAATCGATGAAAGCAGGAGCTGATTCTTCAAGAAAATATACAAAATGGATAAACCCCTAGCTGGACTGATCAAGAAAAAAAGAGAGCCTGCACACAGAAACCGAATCAGAAATGAAAAAGGAAAAATCACTACAGAAACCACAGAAATACAAAGAATTATCAGAGAATACCATGAAAAATTATATGCTAACACACTGGATAACCTACAAGAAATGGACAACTTTCTAGTAAAATGCAACTGGGCTAGTTCCATTTAAGTGCCTCACGGGCATCCGATGTTGTGTGCCACCGACGGCTTCTATAAAGACAGTGAAAGAAAAGGCAGGCTTCGATGCTGATAACTCACCTCCCACATTATCCCGTACGAGCCACCCAAAATGATGCTGGGGTTTTTCTTGTCTGCGGACGGGAAGAATGAACTTAAGAGAACACCCAAGCCAACATAGGAGAGGCTTTTAGTGAGAGATACAGTGACAGGACAGATCTCCTGGCTCACGGCGCCAGGAGGGGTCAAGAGAGCCCATAGTTGTGTGTTGCCTAGGGATTTTATAGGCAGTTGAGGATTTGGGGGGACCCTATAAAGGCTTAACGGTGTGGACTTGTTAAGGGGTCCCTGAATATTTAAAATCAACTTAACACACGAAATTTAGTGCTCTGGTTTCTCCCTGGGATACCGGCGTCTTGGTCGGGGAGCATATCATTCAAGGCCGCCCGCCCAGTTCGCAAGGTGGGCTGAGTTATTGTCTATCTGCTAAAGAATAAGTTAAGAATCTTACTACTTCTTCACCCTGATGCGGAGAGGTAAATCCCAGATATCATAGTAGCTCCTCTCCTGACAGTAAATTAACTGCAACCAACAGAGCCATCCAGATTTAACAAGTCATAACTCCAAGTTCTAGGCAGAGCATCAAAACTGAGACTGGATTAAAGACGGCAGTGTGAGAAGTGAGACAGAGACCCCCTCCAAAACCACATATAATACGAAAATATAATTAACACAACTAGTCCTGAAAGAGCACCAGGAAACAAGGCTGCAGCAGACTGCATATACCTGGAGAAAGCAGCGGATCTCATGGAACAGGGCACCAGCACCACTCCCCCTGAGACCCGGGACATCCCTCCACTCGGTGAGCAGCTCCAGAGAGGAGAGGTTCTGGGCACTAGAGGGCGCCACATACAAACATATAACGTCAAAGGAACCTGGTTCAAAGCAAAATCTCAGCACCAGAGAAAGGACTGAGACTGAATTAATAAATCTTCCTGAAAGAGATTTCAAAATAAAAGCTATAAACATGCTCATGGAGGTACAGAAAAATATTCAAGAACTCAGGAAAGATTTTAGGAAGGAGATCTAATCACTGAAGAGCACAATGTAGGGTATTAAAAGCAGATTAGATTCGGTGGAGGAGACGACAAATGAAAACAGAAACTAGGGAAGAGGAATACAAACAAGATGAGGCACAGAGAGATAAAAGGATCTCTAGGAATGAAAGAATACTGAGAGCACTGTGTGACCAATCCAAACGGAACAATATTTGTATTACAGGAGTGCCAGAAGAAGGAGAGAGAGAGAGAAAGGGATAGAAAGTGTCTTTGAGGAAGTCATTGCTGAACACTTCCCCAATATGGGGAAGGAGATAGTTTCTCAGGCCATGGAGGTGCACAGATCTGTGAACACAAGGGACCCAAGGAGGACAACATCAAGACATATAATAATTAAAATGGCAAAGATCAAGGATAAGGACAGACTTTTAAAAGCAGCTGGAGAGAGAAATGAGACCACATACAAAGGAAAACCCATCAGGCTATCATCAGACTTCTCAGCAGAAACCTTACAGGCCAGAAGAGAATGGCATGATATATTTAATGCAAAGAAAGAGAAGGGCCTTGACCCAAGAATACTGTATCCAGCATGACTATCATTTAAATTTGAAGGAGGGATTAAACAATTCCCAGACAGGCAAAAGTTGAGGAAATTTGCCTCCCACAAACCACCTCTACAGGATATTTTAAAGGGATTGCTCTAGATGGAAGCACTCCTAAGGCTAAATAGGTGTCACCAGAGAAAATAAAATCACAACAAAGAAAGCAAACCAACCAAATACTAACTAAAAGCAAAAAAATAAAATCAACAATCCACAAAAGCAATCAAAGGAAACACAAAGGAGTACAGAATAGAACACCTACCATATAAAGAATGGAGGAAGAATAAGAAGGGAGAGAAATAAAGAATCATCAGACTGTGTTTATAATAGCCTAATACGAGAGTTAAGTCAGACAGTCAGATAGTAAAGAAGCTACCCTTGAACCTTCGGTAACCACGAATCGAAAGCCTGCAACGGCAGTAAGCACGTATCTTTTGATAATCACCCTAATTGTAAATGGACTGAATGCACCAACCAGAAGACACAGAGTAACAGAATGAATAAAACAGCAAGACCCATCTACATGCTGCTTACAAGAGACTCACCTCAAACCCAAAGACATGCACAGACTAAAAGGAAAGGGATGGAAAAAGATACTTCATGCAAACAACAGGGAGAAAAAAGCAGGTGTTGCAGTACTACTATCTGACAAAATAGACTTCAAAAAAAGAAGGTCACAAGAGATAAAGAAGGACATTACATAAGATAAAGGGGTCAATCCAACGAGAGGATATAACCATTATAAATATCTATGCACCCAACACAGGAGCACCTACATATGTGAGACAAATACTAACAGAATTCAAAGGGGAAATAGAATGTAATGCATTCATTTTAGGAGACTTCAACACTCCACTCACTCCAAAGAACAGATCAACCAGACAGAAAATAAGTAAGGAGACAGAGGCATTGAACAACACATTAGAACAGCTGGACCTTAGACATCTACAGAACTCTCCACTCAAAAGCAGCAGGATACACATTCTTCTCAAGTGCACACGGAACAATTTCAAGAATAGATCATATACTAGGCCACAAAAAGAGCCTCAGAAAATTTGAAAAGACTGAAATTGTACCAACCAGCTTCTCAGACCACAAGGGTATGAAACTAGAAATAAATTACACAAAGACGACGAAATGGCCTACAATCACATGGAGGCTTAACAACATGCTCCTAAATAACCAATGGATCAATGACCAAATAAAAACAGACATCAAGCAATATATGGAAACAAATAACAACAATAATTCAACAAGGCAAAATCTGTGGGACTCAGCGAAGGCGGTGGTAAGAAGGAAGCATATTGCACCACAGGCCTACCTCAGGGAAGAACAACCATCCCATATGAACACTCTAAACTCACAATTAACCAAACTAGAAAAAGAAGAACAAATGAGGCCCAAAGTCAGGAGAAGGAGGGACATAATAATGATTAGAGCAGAAATAAATAAAACAGAGAAGAGTAAAACAATAGACAGAATGAAAGCAGGAGCTGGTTCTTCGAGAAAATAAATAAAATAGTAAACCCCTAGCCAGACTTACCAAGAAAAAAAGAGAGTCTACACACATGAACACTACTAATTCTGAAAGCGCGGCCTCCGGCGGCCTCTCCCACTCCGCCCCGCCGCGGGTCCCGCCTCACCCTCTGCTCGCCCGGCCCTCGCCCTCGAGGCCGCCGCCGAAAACCTCCACACGCGGCAAGACGCCCGCCGGCCTCCCCGCCTGCGCGGCCCCGGCCCCTCCGCCTGGGGCCCCGGCCCGGGCGGCGGCGGCAGGTCGGCGGAGCGGCCCCGAGCCGGGCCCAGCGAGGACCCAGCACCCGCGTCAGTCGCTCCACGGCCCCGCGGGCCCCGCGCCGCCCGCCGAGCCGTCGCACGAGCGCCCCCTCACCGGCTCCACCGCGCCCACAGGCGGAGGCAGGGGTCCCCGCGGCCACGTACCTTCTGGCCCACAGAGCCGTCGCTGTCGCCTTCACCCCTGAAGCGGGGCCGCTCTGGACGCTCCGCCGCCAAGTCCGCGGTGGCGGGAGCCTCTTCCCGGCCGGGCTCTCGGAGGCCTTGGCGAAGCGGCGAGTGCGGCGCCGGGAGGCCAGCGGGCGAGGTCGGTGCCGTCGGCGCCTCCGCTCCGGGAGGAAGGCGAAGCCGAGCACAGCGCGGGTCCACCATCTGGGCTACCCCGGGCTCGCTGCGCGTAGGAGACGGAGGGAAGGAGGGACGGAGGGACGGAGGGCCGGAGGCGCCCGGAGAAAGACGGCGGACAGGACCACGGACGGAGCCGCGGGAGCAGCTCCTCCTGGCGGCGCTCGCGAACCTACTGATTCTTCAATACGGCAACTGCGGCGCCTGCAGCTACTACGCAGCCGCCGGAGGTACGTTTTCTGCGCGCGCG